>NC_048585.1:13823599-14126099 GCF_013265735.2 Oncorhynchus mykiss
AAAGCCATCACCTACAGAGAGATGAACCTGGAGAAGAGTCCCCTAAGCAAGCTGGTCCTGGGGCTCTGTTCACAAACACAAACACACCCTACAGAGCCCCAGGACAACAGCACAATTAGACCCAACCAAATCATGAGAAAACAAAAAGATAATTACTTGACACATTGGAAAGAATTAACAAAAAAACAGAGCAAACTAGAATGCTATTTGGCCCTAAACAGAGAGTACACAGCGGCAGAATACCTGACCACTGTGACTGACCCAAAATTAAGGAAAGCTTTGACTATGTACAGACTCAGTGAGCATAGCCTTGCTATTGAGAAAGGCCGCCGTAGGCAGACATGGCTCTCAAGAGAAGACAGGCTATGTGCTCACTGCCCACAAAATGAGGTGGAAACTGAGCTGCACTTCCTAACCTCCTGCCCAATGTATGACCATATTAGAGAGACATATTTCCCTCAGATTACACAGATCCACAAAGAATTCGAAAACAAATCCAAATTTGAAAAACTCCCATATCTACTGGGTGAAATTCCACAGTGTGCCATCACAGCAGCAAGATTTGTGACCTGTTGCCACGAGAAAAGGGCAACCAGTGAAGAACACACACCATTGTAAATACAACCCATATTTATGCTTATTTATTTTATCTTGTGTCCTTTAACCATTTGTACATTGTTAAAACACTGTATATATATAATATGACATTTGTAATGTCTTTACTGTTTTGAAACCTCTGTATGTGTAATGTTTACTGTTAATTTTTGTTGTTTTTCACTTTATATTTTCACTTTGTATGTTGTCTACCTCACTTGCTTTGGCAATGTTAACACATGTTTCCCATGCCAATAAAGCCCTTGAATTGAATTGAAATTGAGAGAGAGAGAGAGACAGAGAGACTCGCCATCAGTTGATGCCTCTCAGCGGGTGGCAGGTACATTGTCATGTTGGATTGGTGAAAGAAGCAGTTGCAATTTGGAAAGTAACTGAGGGGGAAAGAAATAATTGGGTTTTAGCTGGCAGGAGGACAGATGACTGATGTCACGTTGGAAGTTCAGCCCTGCTCTGAACCGCATCACATATAAGTAATCATTGAAAGGGTGGAAAAAAACAAAGATGATCAAAGCCATCAGAAGAGTTGAGCTGCAGATGGAGCATGTGACCCCTGGACATGGTGCTGCCTGGCTGGCCTCCACTCTCACTTGTGACCTTTAGGCGTATGTCCTGATGTGACGGGCTGTGCTGGGATCTCATTGTTTATGCTGTGTGTGGGTCTGTGTCAATTGTGTGAGTGTGGTGTGCTTGTCCATCTGTCTCTCTTTCTCCCTCTGTCTATATGTTTACCTGTCCTGTCTCTCTGTTTCTCTCTTCCTCCCTCTGTCTATATGTTTACCTGTCATGTCCTGTCTCTCTCTCTGTTTCTCTCTTCCTCCCTCTGTCTATATGTTTACCTGTCTCTGTTTCTCTCTCTGTTTCTCTCTTCCTCCCTCTGTCTATATGTTTACCTGTCTTTGTTTCTGTCTTCCACAGACATGCAGAGCTCTGAGCATCTCTAACAGGCAGCAATCTGTGGAACCATGGACTCTTCTTCTTCTGAGTCCCAGTCCCAGGGCGACGGTGAGACAGCTCTGGTGAGTACAAGCCCCACCCCTCCTCACTTGGGCAGGGAAATGTCAACTCGCAGGAGCATCACGTCCCTTTTGCCTGGACTCAGGCCTATTAGCTCTGGGCTTCTTGTCTTGTAAAGCCCAGTTAAAAAGCCTTCGTCTTCTTCTGGTGCTCATGGTCCTGGAGGTCTTCCTCATTGGTGGCTTTGTCTTCTGTCATGTCCTTCTCAGTGATGATCACAGGGGTGTGTTCAGGTCAGGGCTCTGTTTCTTAATGATGTCCTACGGTGCTCATGTTCCTAGCCTGCCACCGGCTTTGGCAGTCCCACACTGAGTCACGGTTTCAGGCACTTGTGCCGGACATTAAAGGTCGCTTAGCCTCTCACTTTCATGCCTCGTGGGAATGCCAACAGCAGAGAGAGGAATATGAAGAGGTGAACGAATGATGAAGACGAAAACCTGGAGAAGATCAAACCTGTCTAGTCCTTTCACACACACACCATGTCCACATACACACTACACACCATGTCCACGTACACACTACACACCGTGTCCACATACACACTACACACCGTGTCCACATACACACTACACACCATGTCCACATACACACTACACACCATGTCCACATACACACTACACACCATGTCCACATACACACCATGTCCACATACACACTACACACCGTGTCCACATACACACTACACACCGTATCCACATACACACCATGTCCACATACACACTACACACCATGTCCACATACACACTACACACCATGTCCACATACACACTACACACCATGTCCACATACACACTACACACCATGTCCACATACACACTACACACCATGTCCACATACACACTACACACCATGTCCACATACACACTACACACCATGTCCACATACACACTACACACCATGTCCACTTACACACTACACACCATGTCCACATACACACCATGTCCACATACACACTACACACCATGTCCACATACACACTACACACCATGTCCACTTACACACTACACACCATGTCCACATACACACCATGTCCACATACACACCATGTCCACATACACACTACACACCATGTCCACATACACACTACACACCATGTCCACTTACACACTACACACCATGTCCACATACACACTACACACCATGTCCACTTACACACTACACACCGTGTCCACACACCATGTCCACTTACACACTACACACCGTGTCCACATACACACTACACACCATGTCCACTTACACACTACACACCGTGTCCACACACCATGTCCACATACACACTACACACCGTGTCCACATACACACTACACACCGTGTCCACATACACACTACACACCGTGTCCACATACACACTACACACCATGTCCACATACACACTACACACCATGTCCACATACACACTACACACCATGTCCACATACACACTACACACCATGTCCACATACACACTACACACCATGTCCACATACACACTACACACCATGTCCACGTACACACAGCTATACCCACAGCTATCCCCACAGCTATACCCACAGCGTAGAACACAGCTATCCCCACAGCGTAGAACACAGCTATCCCCACAGTGTAGAACACTGCTATCCCCACAGCTATACCCACAGTTATACCCACAGCGTAGAACACCGCTATACCCACAGTTATACCCACAGCTATCCCCACAGCGTAGAACACAGCTATACCCACAGCTATTCCCACAGTGTAGAACACAGCTATCCCCACAGCGTAGAACACAGATATAACCACAGCGTAGAACACAGCTATCCCCACAGCGTAGAACACATCTATCCCCACAGCTATACCCACAGCGTAGAACACAGCTATACCCACAGCTATACCCACAGCGTAGAACACAGCTATCCCCACAGCTATACCCACAGCTATACCCACAGCTATACCCACAGAGTAGAACACAGCTATCCCCACAGAGTAGAACACAGATATAACCACAGCGTAGAACACAGCTATCCCCACAGCGTAGAACACATCTATCCCCACAGCTATACCCACAGCGTAGAACACAGCTATACCCACAGCGTAGAACACAGCTATACCCACAGCTATACCCACAGCGTAGAACACAGCTATCCCCACAGCTATACCCACAGCTATACCCACAGCTATACCCACAGAGTAGAACACAGCTATCCCCACAGAGTAGAACACAGATATAACCACAGCGTAGAACACAGCTATCCCCACAGCGTAGAACACAGCTATCCCCACAGCTATACCCACAGCTATACCCACAGCTATACCCACAGAGTAGAACACAGCTATCCCCACAGAGTAGAACACAGATATAACCACAGCGTAGAACACAGCTATCCCCACAGCGTAGAACACATCTATCCCCACAGCTATACCCACAGCGTAGAACACAGCTATACCCACAGCGTAGAACACAGCTACCCCCACAGCTATACCCACAGCTATACCCACAGCGTAGAACACAGCTATCCCCACAGCTATACCCACAGAGTAGAACATAGCTATCCCCACAGAGTAGAACACAGATATAACCACAGCGTAGAACACAGCTATCCCCACAGCGTAGAACACATCTATCCCCACAGCTATACCCACAGCGTAGAACACAGCTATACCCACAGCGTAGAACACAGCTATCCCCACAGCTATACCCACAGCTATACCCACAGCTATACCCACAGCGTAGAACACAGCTATCCCCACAGCTATACCCACAGCTATACCCACAGCGTAGAACACAGCTATCCCCACAGCTATCCCCACAGCTATACCCACAGCTATACCCACAGCGTAGAACACAGCTATCCCCACAGCTATACCCACAGCTATCCCCACAGCTATACCCACAGCGTAGAACACAGCTATCCCCACAGCTATACCCACAGCTATCCCCACAGCTATACCCACAGCGTAGAACACAGCTATCCCCACAGCTATACCCACAGCTATACCCACAGCGTAGAACACAGCTATCCCCACAGCTATACCCACAGCTATCCCCACAGCTATACCCACAGAGTAGAACACAGCTATCCCCACAGCTATACCCACAGCTATCCCCACAGCTATACCCACAGAGTAGAACACAGCTATCCCCACAGCTATACCCACAGCTATACCCACAGCGTAGAACACAGCTATCCCCACAGCTATACCCACAGCTATCCCCACAGCTATACCCACAGAGTAGAACACAGCTATCCCCACAGCTATACCCACAGCTATACCCACAGCTATACCCACAGAGTAGAACATAGCTATCCCCACAGTTATACCCACAGCTATACCCACAGAGTAGAACATAGCTATCCCCACAGCTATACCCACAGCTATACCCACAGCTATACCCACAGCGTAGAACACAGCTATCCCCACAGCTATACCCACAGCTATACCCACAGCTATACCCACAGCGTAGAACACAGCTATCCCCACAGCTATCCCCACAGCTATACCCACAGCTATACCCACAGCGTAGAACACAGCTATACCCACAGCTATACCCACAGCTATCCCCACAGCTATACCCACAGCGTAGAACACAGCTATCCCCACAGCTATACCCACAGCTATCCCCACAGCTATACCCACAGCGTAGAACACAGCTATCCCCACAGCTATACCCACAGCTATACCCACAGCGTAGAACACAGCTATCCCCACAGCTATACCCACAGCTATCCCCACAGCTATACCCACAGAGTAGAACACAGCTATCCCCACAGCTATACCCACAGCTATACCCACAGAGTAGAACACAGCTATCCCCACAGCTATACCCACAGCTATACCCACAGCGTAGAACACAGCTATCCCCACAGCTATACCCACAGCTATCCCCACAGCTATACCCACAGAGTAGAACACAGCTATCCCCACAGCTATACCCACAGCTATACCCACAGAGTAGAACACAGCTATCCCCACAGCTATACCCACAGCTATACCCACAGCGTAGAACACAGCTATCCCCACAGCTATACCCACAGCTATCCCCACAGCTATACCCACAGCTATACCCACAGAGTAGAACATAGCTATCCCCACAGTTATACACATGCTGGTTCATAAACACAAAATACACAAACGCATGTTGTATCATCATCGACGATCACTCAAGTCCAGTATGATTGTCCTCCAGTATGATTGTCCTCCAGTATGAATGTCCTCCAGTATGATTGTCCTCCAGTATGATTGTCCTCCAGTATGATTGTCCTCCAGTATGATTGTCCTCCATGGGGACTTCTATGGTTGGGTCTTCAGAAGGCTGTAGAGGCTGAGCTGAGATCTTCAGGCTCTGTTACAATGTGGACATGTGTGAGTGATGGTTGTGATGATGGTTGGCTCTTCAGAAGGCTGTAGAGGCTGAGCTGAGATCTTCAGGCTCTGTTACAATGTGGACATGTGTGAGTGATGGTTGTGATGATGGTTGGCTCTTCAGAAGGCTGTAGAGGCTGAGCTGAGATCTTCAGGCTCTGTTACAATGTGGACATGTGTGAGTGATGGTTGTGATAATGGTTGGGTCTTCAGAAGGCTGTAGAGGCTGAGCTGAGATCTTCAGGCTCTGTTACAATGTGGACATGTGTGAGTGATGGTTGTGATGATGGTTGGCTCTTCAGAAGGCTGTAGAGGCTGAGCTGAGATCTTCAGGCTCTGTTACAATGTGGACATGTGTGAGTGATGGTTGTGATGATGGTTGGCTCTCACTGGTGTTGAGTCTGTCCTTGTGAACCTGCTGCTTGTTCTCTGTAAGAGCCCCAGATGTTGCAAGTCACCCATAAACAGGGAGTGTCCCTCCCTCCCTCTGAGTCTCTCAGACAGTGTGCTCATAATCAGACATATCAGGGACAAGCAAGCGGTTGATTGGTTCAATACTAATGAGATTACAGGCTGAGTTTGGCCCTGAACAACTTCCTCCCTTAAAACCCTTCAGAAGAATCTCAATATCCAATGTTTGTTTTAGGGCAATGTTCGCAGAATTAAGGTTGTCGTTGTGTTTTTGAGCATTCTGTCTTTTTGGTCTTGACTCCAAATCAAATCAAAGCAAAAATAATTGTCACCTACACATGTTAATGCGAGTGTAGCGAAATGCTTGTGCTTCTAGTTCCGACAATGCAGTAATAACAAGTAATCTAACTAACAATTCCAAAACTACTACCTTATACACACAAGTGTAAAGGGATAAAGAATATGTACATAAAGATATATGAATGAGTGATGGTACAGAACCTTCCCACTCCACAGACACCAACCCCTCCTCCTGCTGTGTGCACTGTGCACCTTCCCACTCCAGACACCATCCCGCCCTCCTCCTGCTGTGTGCACTGTGCAGCTTCCCACTCCACAGACACCACCCCCTCCTCCTCCTGCTGTGTGCACTGTGCACCTTCCCACTCCACATACACCAACCCCCCCTCCTCCTGCTGTGTGCACTGTGCACCTTCCCACTCCACAGACACCATCCCCTCCTCCTGCTGTGTGCACTGTGCACCTTCCCACTCCACAGACACCATCCCCTCCTCCTCCTGCTGTGTGCACTGTGCACCTTCCCACTCCACAGACACCAAGCCCTCCTCCTGCTGTGTGCACTGTTCACCTTCCCACTCCACAGACACCATCCCCTCCTCCTGCTGTGTGCACTGTGCACCTTCCCACTCCACAGACACCATCCCCTCCTCCTGCTGTGTGCACTGTGCACCTTCCCACTCCATAGACACCATCCCCTCCTCCTGCTGTGTGCACTGTGCACCTTCCCACTCCACAGACACCAAGCCCCTCCTCATGCTGTGTGCACTGTGCACCTTCCCACTCCACAGACACCAACCCCCCCTCCTCCTGCTGTGTGCACTGTGCACCTTCCCACTCCATAGACACCATCCCCTCCTCCTGCTGTGTGCACTGTGCACCTTCCCACTCCATAGACACCATCCCCTCCTCCTGCTGTGTGCACTGTGCACCTTCCCACTCCACAGACACCAAGCCCTCCTCCTGCTGTGTGCACTGTGCACCTTCCCACTCCACAGACACCAACCCCTCCTCCTGCTGTGTGCACTGTGCACCTTCCCACTCCACAGACACCAACCCCTCCTCCTGCTGTGTGCACTGTACAGCTTCCCACTCCACAGACACCATCCCCTCTTCCTGCTGTGTGCACTGTGCAGCTTCCCACTCCACAGACACCATCCCCTCTTCCTGCTGTGTGCACTGTGCAGCTTCCCACTCCACAGACACCATCCCCTCTTCCTGCTGTGTGCACTGTGCAGCTTCCCACTCCACAGACACCATCCCCTCCTCCTGCTGTGTGCACTGTGCACCTTCCCACTCCACAGACACCATCCCCTCCTCCTGCTGTGTGCACTGTGCACCTTCCCACTCCACAGACACCATCCCCTCCTCCTGCTGTGTGCACTGTGCACCTTCCCACTCCACAGACACCAAGCCCTCCTCCTGCTGTGTGCACTGTTCACCTTCCCACTCCACAGACACCATCCCCTCCTCCTGCTGTGTGCACTGTGCACCTTCCCACTCCACAGACACCATCCCCTCCTCCTGCTGTGTGCACTGTGCACCTTCCCACTCCACAGACACCATCCCCTCCTCCTGCTGTATGCACTGTGCAGCTTGCTACAATAAGTGAGTCATTATTTGTGGATGTGAGTTGTTAATGGCTCGGGTACATAAAATGTAATTTTCATCGACAGATCAGTGATCTGAATTCATTAGATTATTGCTGACTGTTTGAAATGCAATGTATTGACCTTTAATTGTGCAACAAGGCTTATCTATAGACAACGTTTAAAACATGGAGATATATATCAGGAATCGGCCATACATTTTTTAAATGATTTTTAGCCCTTATCGCTCAGCCCTAAGCCTTCTGCTATTGGAGAAACATTATCTCAACTTAATCATAATCCTCATTGGCTTTTCTTGCAGCGGGTGTGAAGGCAATGAGCTCCAGATGAGTCCTGTGATGACAGAACAGGCCGTCTCTCAGGGGTGTCACACACTGGCATCAGTGGGATTATACAGTAACAGGACAAAGACCCTGTCTGAGCCTCCCGAGTGACGCAGCGGTTTAAGGCACCGGAGGGGTCATTACAGATCCAGGTTCCATCCCGGGCTGTGTTGCAGTCGGCCGTGACCGGGAGACTCATGAGGCGGCACACAATTGGCCCAGCGTCGTTCATGTTAAGGGAGGGTTTGGCTGGCTGGGATGTCCTCGTCCCAGGCGCCTCATCCCTTGTGGCGGCCGGGCACCTGCACACTGACTTCGGTCGCCAACTCTCCCGAATCTGTTCGGGAGTTGCAGCGATGGGACAAGACTGTAGCTACCGAAATTGGGGAGAAAAAGGGGTAAAAAGTACCCCTCCCAAAAAATAAATACTAAGACCCTGTCTTCTTCCCAAATGACAGCCTATTCCCGATGGTGCAGTACTTTAGACCAGAACCCTATGGGCCAAAGTAGTGCACTATATAGGGAATAGGGTGCCATTTGGTGCATATATCCTTTCTATTCCTCTCAGCTAATGAGGGAGCAGGTTAGACTTTAATTGTTGGAATATTTCAGTGTGGGAATTTCTCTGATTGGTCTCCCGAGACTACGATGCCGACGAAGTGCGTTCCTACGGTCCACAAATGACAAGCTGCTGTTGTGGCATGACTGTGCAAGACTCCCCAATGGGTTTATTGTGGATGGTGGTTCTTGCTGTTGTTTACTGAAACATGAGAGGGATTAGCAGCAAACACAATACCAAAGATCAGGGTAGCTGGGATTGGCTCCAACAACAGACAAATGATCTGCACAGTAAAGAACAGTTTATTGAAGACTTTCAGTGGTCTGGGCTAGAGTCCAGTTTCTGACAGACCACTTCCAGCATCTTCTATTAAGTTGTTTCTCTTAGTCACTTATACTAGACCTGACACACACAAGTATTCGGCCCCCTTGAACTTTGCAACCTTTTGCCACATTTCAGGCTTCAAACATAAAGATATAAAACTGTATTTTTGTGTGAAGAATCAACAACAAGTGGGACACAATCATGAAGTGGAACGACATTTATTGGATATTTCAAACTTTTTTAACAAATCAAAACCTGAAAAATTGGGCGTGCAAAATTATTCAGCCCCCTTAAGTTAATACTTTGTAGCGCCACCTTTTGCTGCGATTACAGCTGTAAGTCGCTTGGGGTATGTCTCTATCAGTTTTGCACATCGAGAGACTGAATTTTTTTCCCATTCCTCCTTGCAAAACAGCTCGAGCTCAGTGAGGTTGGATGGAGAGCATTTGTGAACAGCAGTTTTCAGTTCTTTCCACAGATTCTCGATTGGATTCAGGTCTGGACTTTGACTTGGCCATTCTAACACCTGGATATGTTTATTTTTGAACCATTCCATTGTAGATTTTGCTTTATGTTTTGGATCATTGTCTTGTTGGAAGACAAATCTCCGTCCCAGTCTCAGGTCTTTTGCAGACTCCATCAGGTTTTCTTCCAGAATGGTCCTGTACTTGGCTCCATCCATCTTCCCATCAATTTTAACCATCTTCCCTGTCCCTGCTGAAGAAAAGCAGGCCCAAACCATGATGCTGCCACCACCATGTTTGACAGTGGGGATGGTGTGTTCAGCTGTGTTGCTTTTACGCCAAACATAACGTTTTGCATTGTTGCCAAAAAGTTCAATTTTGGTTTCATCTGACCAGAGCACCTTCTTCCACATGTTTGGTGTGTCTCCCAGGTGACATGTGGCAAACTTTAAACAACACTTTTCATGGATATCTTTAAGAAATGGCTTTCTTCTTGCCACTCTTCCATAAAGGCCAGATTTGTGCAATATACGACTGATTGTTGTCCTATGGACAGAGTCTCCCACCTCAGCTGTAGATCTCTGCAGTTCATCCAGAGTGATCATGGGCCTCTTGGCTGCATCTCTGATCAGTCTTCTCCTTGTATGAGCTGAAAGTTTAGAGGGACGGCCAGGTCTTGGTAGATTTGCAGTGGTCTGATACTCCTTCCATTTCAATATTATCGCTTGCACAGTGCTCCTTGGGATGTTTAAAGCTTGGGAAATCTTTTTGTATCCAAATTCGGCTTTAAACTTATTCACAACAGTATCTCGGACCTGCCTGGTGTGTTCCTTGTTCTTCATGATGCTCTTTGCGCTTTTAACGGACCTCTGAGACTATCACAGTGCAGGTGCATTTATACGGAGACTTGATTACACACAGGTGGATTGTATTTATCATCATTAGTAATTTAGGTCAACATTGGATCATTCAGAGATCCTCACTGAACTTCTGGAGAGAGTTTGCTGCACTGAAAGTAAAGGGGCTGAATAATTTTGCACGCCCAATTTTTCAGTTTTTGATTTGTTAAAAAAGTTTGAAATATCCAATAAATGTCGTTCCACTTCAGGATTGTGTCCCACTTGGTGTTGATTCTTCACAAAAAAATACAGTTTTATATCTTTATGTTTGAAGCCTGAAATGTGGCAAAAGGTTGCAAAGTTCAAGGGGGCCGAATACTTTCGCAAGGCACTGTATATATATATATATATGTGTGTGTATGTATATGTGTGTGTGTGTGTCAGAGCCTAATACCCGGCTGGCCTCCCTCAGGCAGTGTTATTACAGCTGAATGTCTCTCAGTCTAGGGATGCCTCCCTCAGGCAGTGTTATTACTGCTGAATGTCTCAGTCTAGGGATGCCTCCCTCAGGCAGTGTTATTACAGCTGAATGTCTCAGTCTAGGGATGCCTCCCTCAGGCAGTGTTATTACAGCTGAATGTCTCAGTCTAGGGATGCCTCCCTCAGGCAGTGTTATTACAGCTGAATGTCTCAGTCTAGGGATGCCTCCCTCAGGCAGTGTTATTACAGCTGAATGTCTCAGTCTAGGGATGCCTCCCTCAGGCAGTGTTATTACAGCTGAATGTCTCAGTCTAGGGATGCCTCCCTCAGGCAGTGTTATTACAGCTGAATGTCTCAGTCTAGGGATGCCTCCCTCAGGCAGTGTTATTACAGCTGAATGTCTCAGTCTAGGGATGCCTCCCTCAGGCAGTGTTATTACAGCTGAATGTCTCAGTCTAGGGATGCCTCCCCCAGGCAGTGTTATTACAGCTGAATGTCTCAGTCTAGGGATGCCTCCCTCAGGCAGTGTTATTACAGCTGAATGTCTCAGTCTAGGGATGCCTCCCTCAGGCAGTGTTATTACAGCTGAATGTCTCAGTCTAGGGATGCCTCCCTCAGGCAGTGTTATTACAGCTGAATGTCTCAGTCTAGGGATGCCTCCCTCAGGCAGTGTTATTACAGCTGAATGTCTCAGTCTAGGGATGCCTCCCTCAGGCAGTGTTATTACAGCTGAATGTCTCAGTCTAGGGATGCCTCCCTCAGGCAGTGTTATTACAGCTGAATGTCTCAGTCTAGGGATGCCTCCCAAATGGTGCCCTGTCCCCTGTACAGGCTAGTGCACTAGTTTAGACAAGCACTCTCTGGGCCCAGGTGAAAAGTAGAGAAGTATGCAGGGAATAAGCCTGGTGTGGGCTGTCTCATGCTCTCCTAATACATCCTCTGTGGGCTTAGGCCCTTCTTTAGGAGCCGTATATCAATCCCCCCCCCCCCATAGTAGCAGAACTTTGAGTGTCCTGTACGCTTCATAGCACTAAGATCATTTATGTCCATTGTAGGCAATGGATGAAAGACCATCTTAGTGACTCCAAGTTTTGGGTGAACAGTTCAGTAGATACCTGTTCCTACACTGCTGAGAGGTGGTGACTTAAGGTAACGCTGCTGAGAGGTGGCGACTGTTAAGGTAACGCTGCTGAGAGGTAGTCACTGTTAAGGTAACGCTGCTGAGAGGTAGTCACTGTTAAGGTAACGCTGCTGAGAGGTAGTCACTGTTAAGGTAACGCTGCTGAGAGGTAGTCACTGTTAAGGTAACGCTGCTGAGAGGTAGTCACTGTTAAGGTAACGCTGCTGAGAGGTAGTCACTGTTAAGGTAACGCTGCTGAGAGGTAGTCACTGTTAAGGTAACGCTGCTGAGAGGTCGTCACTGTTAAGGTAACACTGCTGAGAGGTAGTCACTGTTAAGGTAACGCTGCTGAGAGGTCGTGACTGTTAAGGTAACGCTGCTGAGAGGTAGTCACTGTTAAGGTAACGCTGCTGAGAGGTAGTCACTGTTAAGGTAACGCTGCTGAGAGGTAGTCACTGTTAAGGTAACGCTGCTGAGAGGTGGCGACTGTTAAGGTAACGCTGCTGAGAGGTAGTCACTGTTAAGGTAACGCTGCTGAGAGGTAGTCACTGTTAAGGTAACGCTGCTGAGAGGTAGTCACTGTTAAGGTAACGCTGCTGAGAGGTAGTCACTGTTAAGGTAACGCTGCTGAGAGGTAGTCACTGTTAAGGTAACGCTGCTGAGAGGTAGTCACTGTTAAGGTAACGCTGCTGAGAGGTAGTCACTGTTAAGGTAACGCTGCTGAGAGGTAGTCACTGTTAAGGTAACACTGCTGAGAGGTAGTCACTGTTAAGGTAACGCTGCTGAGAGGTCGTGACTGTTAAGGTAACGCTGCTGAGAGGTAGTCACTGTTAAGGTAACGCTGCTGAGAGGTAGTCACTGTTAAGGTAACGCTGCTGAGAGGTAGTCACTGTTAAGGTAACGCTGCTGAGAGGTAGTCACTGTTAAGGTAACGCTGCTGAGAGGTAGTCACTGTTAAGGTAACGCTGCTGAGAGGTAGTCACTGTTAAGGTAACGCTGCTGAGAGGTCGTGACTGTTAAGGTAACGCTGCTGAGAGGTTGTGACTGTTAAGGTAACGCTGCTGAGAGGTAGTCACTGTTAAGGTAACGCTGCTGAGAGGTAGTCACTGTTAAGGTAACGCTGCTGAGAGGTAGTCACTGTTAAGATAACGCTGCTGAGAGGTTGTGACTGTTAAGGGTAGGTACTCACACCAGGCAGCCCACAATAACCACTGGTCTGTTTAAAAGAAGCTGACAGGTTTAGTTTTGTTCCTGTATTTCATGGGAATTTTCACAAGTTCACTGATCTGAGGTCAGTTCTGGGCGTGTACTTGTACTCCTTTGTGTGTCAGTACGAGTGATGTGAGGCCTTCTGGTTTGTTCAGGTCTTAACCCTTTACTGGTCGGACAACAGAGCAAATGCCAGTATCCTGTTTCCATGGACCTAGTGCATCAGATAGTCTGGATGTGTCCCTTTTAGGGTGCCATCTGGGACGCAGTTTCCCTGTCAGTTTGTCAACTGTAATTATGATGAAGTTGGTGCTGGTCTGGTCTGCTCTGCTAGATTAATGGTATCTGGACTAGAGGTCGACCGATTATGATTTTTCAACGCCGATACCGATTATTGGAGGACTAAATGGCCGATTTTAAATAAAATATGTGTATTTGTAATAATGACAATTACAACAATACTGAATGAACACTTTTTAACTTAATATAATACATCAATACAATCAATTTAGCCTCAAATAAATAATGAAACATGTTCAATTTGGTTTAAATAATGCAAAAACAAAGTGTTGGAGAAGAAAGTAAAAGTGCAATATGTGCCATGTAAAAAAGCTAACGTTTCAGTTCCTTGCTCAGAACATGAGAACATATGAAAGCTGGTGCTTCCTTTTAACATGAGTCTTCAATATTCCCAGGTAATAAGTTTTAGGTTGTAGTTATTATAGGAATAATAGGACTATTTCTCTCTATACCATTTGTATTTCATTAACCTTTGACTATTGGATGTTCTTATAGGCACTTTAATATTGCCAGTGTAACAGTATAGTTTCCTTCCCTCTCCTCGCTCCTCCCTGGGCTCGAACCAGCAACACAGCGACAACAGCCACCACATCGAAGCAGCGTTACCCATGCAGAGCAAGGGAAACAACCACCCCAAGGCTCAGAGCGAGTGAAGTTTGAAACGCTATTAGTGCGCGCCAACTAACCAGCCATTTCACTTCGGTCACACCCGACTCATCTCGGGAGTTGATAGGTTTGAAGTCATAAACAGCACAATACTTGACGCACAACGAAGAGCTGCTGGCAAAAGGCACAAAAGTATTGTTTGAATGAATGTTTACGCGCCTGCTTCTGCCTACCACCGCTCAGTCAGATACTTAGATACTTGTATGCTTGTATGCTCAGTCAGATTATATGCAACACAGGACACGCTAGATAATATTCTAGTAATATCAACAACCATGTGTAGTTAACTAGTGATTATGATTGATTGTTTTTTATAAGATAAGTTTAATGCTAGCTAGCAACTTACCTTGGCTTACTGCACTTGCATAACAGTCTCCTTGTGGAGTGCAACAAGAGAGAGGCAGGTCGTTATTGCGTTGGGCTAGTTAACTGAAAAGGTTGCAAGATTGGATCCCCCGAGCTGACAAGGTGAAAATGTGTCTTTCTGCCCCTGAACGAGGCAGTTAACCCACCGTTCCTAGGCCGTCATTGAAAATAGGAATGTGTTCTTAACTGACTTGCCTAGTTAAATAAAGATTAAATAAAGGTGTAAAAACAACAACAAAAAAACTGCAAATCGGCGCCCAAAAATACCGATTTCCGATTGTTATGAAAACTTGAAATCGGCCCTAATTAATCGGCCATTCCGATTAATCGGTCGACCTCTAATCTGGACTCATCTCAGCTGGGCTGGTAGAGTCCTGTAGACAAATGGTATCTGGGCTCATCTCAGCTGGGCTGGTAGAGTCCTCTAGACTAATGGTATCTGGACTCATCTCAGCTGGGCTGGTGGTCCTCTAGACTAATGGTATCTGGACTCATCTCAGCTCGGCTGGTAGTCCTCTAGACAAATGGTATCTGGACTTATCTCAGCTGTGCTGGTGGAGTCCTCTAGACTAATGGTATCTGGACTCATCTCAGCTGGGCTGGTAGAGTCCTCTAGACTAATGGTATCTGGACTCATCTCAGCTGGGCTGGTAGTCTTCTAGACAAATGGTATCTGGACTCATCTCAGCTGGGCTGGTAGAGTCCTCTAGACTAATGGTACCTGGACTCATCTCAGCTGGGCTGGTAGAGTCCTCTAGACTAATGGTATCTGGACTCAGCTGGGCTGGTAGAGTCCTGTAGACTAATGGTATCTGGACTCATCTCAGCTGGACTGGTAGAGTCCTCTAGACTAATGGTATCTGGGCTCATCTCAGCTGGGCTGGTAGAGTCCTGTAGACTAATGGTATCTGGACTCATCTCAGCTGGGCTGGTAGAGTCCTGTAGACTAATGGTATCTGGACTCATCTCAGCTGGGCTGGTAGAGTCCTGTAGACTAATGGTATCTGGACTCATCTCAGCTGGACTGGTAGAGTCCTCTAGACTAATGGTATCTGGGCTCATCTCAGCTGGGCTGGTAGAGTCCTGTAGACTAATGGTATCTGGACTCATCTCAGCTGGGCTGGTAGAGTCCTGTAGACTAATGGTATCTGGACTCATCTCAGCTGGGCTGGTAGAGTCCTGTAGACTAATGGTATCTGGACTCATCTCAGCTGGACTGGTAGAGTCCTCTAGACTAATGGTATCTGGGCTCATCTCAGCTGGGCTGGTAGAGTCCTGTAGACTAATTGTATCTGGACTCATCTCAGCTGGGCTGGTAGAGTCCTGTAGACTAATGGTATCTGGACTCATCTCAGCTGGGCTGGTAGAGTCCTCTAGACTAATGGTATCTGGACTCAGCTGGACTGGTAGAGTCCTCTAGACTAATGGTATCTGGACTTATCTCAGCTGGGCTGGTGGAGTCCTCTAGACTAATGGTATCTGGGCTCATCTGGGCTCGTCTCCAGATGCTAACTTTTTAGCACAAAACCCAAAGCAAGTCAATATCCACAATATTTGAATGTCTTATTCAAGGTGAACTATCCCTTTATACATAGTAATTTGAAGTCCGGCTCAGTGGGAGTTCTCAGCACAGATGTGTTCTTTAACCTAATCAAAGTGGTTGGTATTATACTGCAAATGAGCCTCTGATCACTCGTTATGGTGAGTACGAAATGTTTGTTTGTCTGGAGTTTAGTAGAGGCAAATCTCTGTCCTTCTGTTGTCTCCTCCCTCAGCAGAGTGTGAGAAACTCAAATCAACTTTCTTTCTGCTTAGGCCTAACCCAGAATCATGACCCTTCTCAGCAGGCTAGATTTAAACTGTACCAGTATTTTGTTATTTAACCTTTTATTTAACTAGGCAAGGCAGTTAAGAATAAATTCTTATTTACAATGGCGGCCTACCTCGGCCAAACACGGACGACGCTGTGCCAATTGTGCGCCACCCTATGGGACTCCCAATCACGGCCAGTTGTGTGATACAGCCTGGAATTGAACCATGGACTGTAGTGACGCCTCTAGCACTGAGACACAGTGCCTTAGACCGCTGCGCCACTCAGGAGCCCTGAAAGTATATTTGTGCAGGTGGTGAATGAGATTGTATAGCATCACATGCAGTTTATTTTCTTCAACAGTGTACCTCACTGATCTAGATTTTTAGGGGTGGGTTGTGGAAATTTAGCTCGCTAGTGTTTTTACCACTAATTAAATATTTTGGAATTTATGCAAATGTTTCTGTCTAGCACCAGTCATTATGCTAGAATTTGCCTTACTGATGTAAAATGACATCTCTGGTACTTTTGAGACTGACTGGGTTCCAACCTGGGTCTCCTGTGTACCACAACATTGTGTTAGCCCACTGAGCTGAAGCCACTAGACGACTGAAGGATGCTGGGAGGTCTTCAAGTTGAGCCAGTTATGGTCAATGGAACGGCTTTTAAAGCAGATCACTTTTGGAGTGTTTATGTCCAGACCCAGTCGCTGGATGGCGGGTTTCCAAACCGCTCTCAAAACAACGTTTTGCAATATTTGTCCTTGGATGAAACTTGCAGCCCGGTCTCAAAGGTGCAATTACCGTTCCTGAAATACACCTTGTGGAAGCAAACAGTAGCTATATCGCCTAGCGTTATTTAGCTCGTGTGGAAGGTCAGCAATAAGCCACTGAAGGAGTGCAAACATCTATTGAAGTGGCTGTCATCCCAACCACTTGTCTGACCCCTCTCACACCTTCTGTTCCTCTCTAGGCACAACCCGCGCCAGATACAGGAAGTCATGCAGGCTTGTTGTTTCTATGGATGCATCACAAATGGCACCCTATTCCCTATATAGTGCACTACTTTTGACCAGGGCCCTATGGGATGCAGCCTGTCATCATGCCAGCTAGTGTTCAGCCTGGCCCTATGGGATGCAGCCTGTGTCATCATGCCAGCTAGTGTTCAGCCTGGCCCTATGTAGAAAAGTCTGAAAACAAAATGTGTCTAATAATAGCCCAGTTTTCTCCCATGTGATCACAATTAGATTATGTGGAATGTAGATGTTTTTTTTGTCTTATGACGCCCCCTGAGAAAATATGATGCCTCATTCTGTACCTTTGGAGTTTAACCCTGACTTCAGAACAGGGCCTTCAATGTAACCCTGACTTCAAAACGGGGCTTTCAGTGTAACCCTGACTTCAAAACAGGGCTTTCAGTGTAACCCTGACTTCAAAACGGGGCTTTCAGTGTAACCCTGACTTCAAAACAGGGCTTTCAGTGTAACCCTGATTTCAAAACGGGGCTTTCAGTGTGGTCTTAAGCCCCTGACACCAGACCACGTTAGGCCCTCTGTCTATGCTCCTACTATCTGTCTCTTTTCTCCTTGAAATTCCGATCCCCTTTAAAGAATAATAAAATAAAACAGGGCCTTCACTGTCCAAGTTAAGCATTCACCATGGTTCAATCTGTCCACCGTACCTCTACCTGCTTCACTCGCTCCTCCAGAGGCTCGTCTAGACCAGCCCAAATGAATGGCCTTTCCTTTAACCCAGTTGGCACTCTTCCTAGTTCACTTCTTTTTTGGCTTTTTTAGTTGCCCCATTGATCACTTCATTGTTGGCAAATGAAAACGTATCGGGAGGAGAGGAAAGCCACACTGTCTTTGTGAAACCACTTAAGAAATCGTCCCCTCCACGTCCCCTCATCGTCCCCTCATCGTCCCCTCATCGTCCCATCTTAACTTGTTTTCTCTGCTGGGTCTTTGACCCGAGAAAACGGAAGCATTAATGAGGCTGAAGCGAGGCTGAACACCTAGTCGGGCCGGAGTAAAATGGTGATGGTCTGAGTCGGTTGTTGTGTCTCCATTGGTCGCTTGCTGGGGTGTTGGTTTTGCTTTTGATGGCTGAGGAAATCAGGTGCCCTGCTGGCAGTTATTGGTGCAGAAAGGCTTGGAATGAACGTAGACACATGGTGTCTGAGACAGTGTTGTTTTGATTTTGTGTGTGTGCATGAGTGGCAGCAAACCAACAGACAAAAGGGATACATTAGAGAGAATCAGAGTTACTGCGGGAAAACTAAAGGAGCTTTCTCAAAAGAGAGCTAGCATACACAGGAATATAAAAGGAGGGAGAATAAACAAGGGGGAGAGAGGGAGGGGTTGTGTGTGTACGAGAGAGCAAAAGACAGAACAGAATGCTCACCATGGTAGCAGGAGAGAGAGAGAGAGAGGGAGGGACTTGTGCTCTCCAGCACGCTGTCTCTCGTTCCCTCTCCCCCCTTCTCTCCAGTGTGTGTGAGAGAGCTCAGTTGTTGGTCGTACCAGGGCTAGTCCTGTCACGCAGCAGCAGCAGCCACGTCACCGCCAGGCAGCCGTCACAAGGTATGCATTTCCTCTCCTCTCTCAGAGCAAAACTAACACTGCCTTTCTGTCAAAGAAACACAAGAAAGAACAGTGGGTGGAGGATGTTGAAGCTTAGTGGAAGCTTTGGGTTGTCTTGGATTGATATGTCAGTGGGTGTGTTCCTCTGCTTTCTTTGTTTGCAGTTTGTATGCCACATACCGAGAATTGTAGTTCCACTAGTAATGTCATTATTATTTTGCTGCTGAACATGGGGAGTTGAGTTGTTCCACTGTATCTGCTTGTTTGTTGATGACTGTGTAGACACTGACTGCCTTCAGATCACAAACGTGGAAGAGTGCTCAGCTAGCCTAGGCATGCTAGTATGTGTACCCTGCTAGCATCTGAAGCTAACAGAGATACTATCCTGTCATCTAGACAGCACAGCTGTGCGCTAACAATGTTATCAGTGTTATCTTGTAGCAACGTTAGCATCACTCTGTTCAGTCCATTTCCTTTGTATGCTGTTGGGGAAATGCTGAATGGGGATTGCTGGGCTGAGAACTGATTGCCAAGAAGTTGTGTATTAATCATAGACTGAGCTTCCCTGTGGCTTGTTTACTAGCGAGGGTCATGGAAACAAGGTAGAAACAGAGAGCGTATTATACCTTACAGAACTATCTATAAGACAAGATACTTTGTACCTGGGAGTATGTGGACCCCTGCTTGTCGAACATCTTATTCCAAAGTCATGGGCGTTAATATGGAGTTGTTCCCCCCTTTGCTGCCACAGCAGCCTCCACTCTTCTGGGAAGGCTTTCCACTAGAACATGTGCTGCAAGGACTTGCTTCCATTCAGTCAAGAGCGTTAGTGAGTTCTGGCGCTGATGTTGGGCGATTAGGTCTGGTTCGCAGTCTGTGTTCCAATTCTTCCCAAAGTTGTTCGATGGGGTTGAGTTCAGGGCTTTGTGCAGGCCAGTCAAGTTCATTCACACGATCTCGACAAACCATTTCTGTATGGACCTCGCTTTGTGTACGGGGGCATTGACATGCTGAAACAGGAAAGGGCCTTCCCCAAACTGTTGCCACAAAGTTGAAAGGACAGAATCGTCTAGAATGTCACTGGAACTAAGGGGTCTAGCGTGAACCATGAAAAACAGCCCCAGACAATTATTCCTCCTCCGCCAAACTTTACAATTAGCACTATGCATTCGGACAGGTAGCGTTCTCCTGGCATCCGCCAAACCCAGATTCGTCTGTCAGACTGCCAGATGGTGAACCGTGATTCATCACTCCAGAGAACGGGTTTCTACTGCTCCAGCGAGCTTTACACCACTCCAGCCGACACTTGGCATTGCACATGGTGATCTTAGGCTTGTGTACGGCTGCTCGACTATGGAACCCATTTCATGAAGCTCCCGACAAACAGTTATTTTGCTGACGTTGCTTCCAGAGGCAGTTTGGAACTTGGTAGTGAGTGTTGCAACCAAGGACAGACTATTTTTACTCGCTCCGCATTTCAGCACTCAGCGGTCCAGTTCTGTGAGCTTGTGTGGCCTACCACTTCGAGGCTGAGCCGTTGTTACTCCTAGACGTTTCCACTTTACAATAACAGCATTTACAGTTGATTGGGGCAGCTCTAGCAGGGCAGACATTTTACGAACTCACTTGTTGGAAAGGTGGCATCCTATGGCGATGCCACGTTGAAAGTCACTGAGCTCTTCAGTATTTTTTTATATTTTTATTTAACCTTTATTTAACTAGGAAAGTCAGTTAAGAACAAATTCATATTTATAGTGACCGCCTACCAATGATGGCCTACCAAAAGGCAAAAGGGATTAAAAAAATACTAATAAATACAATATAAATATTGGACAGAACACATATCACAACAAGAGAGACAACACTACATAAAGAGAGACCTAAGACGACAACATAGCAAGGCAGCAACACATGACAACACAGTATGGTAGCAACACAACATCATGGTAGCAGCACAACACATGGTACAGTCATTATTGGACACAGACAACAGCACAAAGGGCAAGAAGGTAGAGACAACAATACATCACACAAAGCAGCCACAACAGTGGGGCCATTCTACTGTCAATGGTTGTCTATGGAGATTGCATGGCTGTGTGCTCGATTTTAGACACCTGTCAGCAATGGTTTGGCTGAAATAGCCGAATCCACTAATTTGAAGGGGTGTCCACACAGTTCTGGAACGTATCTAGAAGACTATTTACTCTGTGTCAATCAGTTACTTTATAAGTAGTTTATCACCATGAGGAAGTTGTTTTGGGGTCTCTGTTACGCACGAATGCCGTTCATTAGTGCTTTCCCAGCAATGCTAAGACCCAACGGGGAGGGAGTTTTGGCTCAGCAGAGACATTGGTTTACCTTCAAAATGTCACCCTATTCCCAATATAGTGCCCTACGTTTGACCGGTGTCTATAGACACTATGTAGGGAATAGGGTGTCATTTAGGACGCTACCATTGAACAGTCTGGGTCTGAGTGTGTGTAATCAGATTGTTAGCATTAGACCGGTTGCACTGTGTACATTGATTGGGAGCGTAAGGGGATTGGTCAAATGACTCTTCTTCTCTGAGAGTAGGGTGTCTTTGGATTGGGTGACAGCACTGGCAGCGCGTTTACTGACCAATAGGGTTATAACGGTGACCTGGCAGAGCTCTTGCTGACCAATAGGGTTGTGATGGTGACCTGGCAGAGCTCTTGCTGACCAATAGGGTTGTAACGGTGACCTGGCAGAGCTCTTGCTGACCAATAGGGTTGTGACGGTGACCTGGCAGAGCTCTTGCTGACCAATAGGGTTGTGACGGTGACCTGGCAGAGCTCTTGCTGACCAATAGGGTTGTGACGGTGACCTGGCAGAGCTCTTGCTGACCAACAGGGTTGTGACGGTGACCTGGCAGAGCTCTTGCTGACCAATAGGGTTGTGACGGTGACCTGGCAGAGCTCTTGCTGACCAATAGGGTTGTGACGGTGACCTGGCAGAGCTCTTGCTGACCAACAGGGTTGTGACGGTGACCTGGCAGAGCTCTTGCTGACCAATAGGGTTGTGACGGTGACCTGGCAGAGCTCTTGCTGACCAATAGGGTTGTGACGGTGACCTGGCAGAGCTCTTGCTGACCAACAGGGTTGTGACGGTGACCTGGCAGAGCTCTTGCTGACCAATAGGGTTGTGACGGTGACCTGGCAGAGCTCTTGCTGACCAATAGGGTTGTGACGGTGACCTGGCAGAGCTCTTGCTGACCAATAGGGTTGTGACGGTGACCTGGCAGAGCTCTTGCTGACCAATAGGGTTGTGACGGTGACCTGGCAGAGCTCTTGCTGACCAACAGGGTTGTGACGGTGACCTGGCAGAGCTCTTGCTGACCAATAGGGTTGTGACGGTGACCTGGCAGAGCTCTTGCTGACCAATAGGGTTGTGACGGTGACCTGGCAGAGCTCTTGCTGACCAACAGGGTTGTGACGGTGACCTGGCAGAGCTCTTGCTGACCAATAGGGTTGTGACGGTGACCTGGCAGAGCTCTTGCTGACCAATAGGGTTGTGACGGTGACCTGGCAGAGCTCTTGCTGACCAACAGGGTTGTGACGGTGACCTGGCAGAGCTCTTGCTGACCAATAGGGTTGTGACGGTGACCTGGCAGAGCTCTTGCTGACCAATAGGGTTGTGACGGTGACCTGGCAGAGCTCTTGCTGACCAACAGGGTTGTGACGGTGACCTGGCAGAGCTCTTGCTAACCAATAGGGTTGTGACGGTGACCTGGCAGAGCTCTTGCTGACCAATAGGGTTGTGACGGTGACCTGGCAGAGCTCTTGCTGACCAATAGGGTTGTAACGGTGACCTGGCAGAGCTCTTGCTGACCAATAGGGTTGTAACGGTGACCTGGCAGAGCTCTTGCTGACCAACAGGGTTGTAACGGTGACCTGGCAGATCTCTTGTTGACCAATAGGGTTGTGACGGTGACCTGGCAGAGCTCTTGCTGACCAATAGGGTTGTGACGGTGACCTGGCAGAGCTCTTGCTGACCAATAGGGTTGTGACGGTGACCTGGCAGAGCTCTTGCTGACCAACAGGGTTGTGACGGTGACCTGGCAGAGCTCTTGCTAACCAATAGGGTTGTGACGGTGACCTGGCAGAGCTCTTGCTGACCAATAGGGTTGTGACGGTGACCTGGCAGAGCTCTTGCTGACCAATAGGGTTGTAACGGTGACCTGGCAGAGCTCTTGCTGACCAATAGGGTTGTAACGGTGACCTGGCAGAGCTCTTGCTGACCAACAGGGTTGTAACGGTGACCTGGCAGATCTCTTGTTGACCAATAGGGTTGTGACGGTGACCTGGCAGAGCTCTTGCTGACCAATGGGGTTGTGACGGTGACCTGGCAGAGCTCTTGCTGACCAACAGGGTTGTGACGGTGACCTGGCAGAGCTCTTGCTGACCAACAGGGTTTTAACGGTGACCTGGCAGAGCTCTTGCTGACCAATAGGGTTGTGACGGTGACCTGGCAGAGCTCTTGCTGACCAATAGGGTTGTGACGGTGACCTGGCAGAGCTCTTGCTGACCAACAGGGTTTTAACGGTGACCTGGCAGAGCTCTTGCTGACCAATAGGGTTGTAACGGTGACCTGGCAGAGCTCTTGCTGACCAACAGGGTTATAACGGTGACCATATAACTGCGGTAGTAAACACAGACCCAAGATAGGCTTCTGAAACTATTTTGAAGTCATACAGAAATGTCCAGAGGAAATGTGTCCTCTGCTGAAGCTGGATGGGTGGTACTTTAACTGAAAGTCTATATAGCACTTTAGGACTTTATATTGATTCCTATCTTGTGTTGACTCTGCAAAGCCACAACTGCTTCGTCTATAAGCACTCCTCTACATTCAGCTAAAGGGCGTACTATGTGCAAGACAGAAACAGGTGGTGAGATGGGGTTTTGGTGTGAAGTTTCCTGTCTGATGTTTCCAGCTACGTCAGGCCTTTTGTTGTGAGAGTTAACAATCAAACCAATCATCAGAAAGAACCGAGAACCAAGGGGATAGAATCAGGAAGCCTTTGACCGATATCAAGCCATTATCTCAGTTTGCATTTGATATGAGCTTGAATGCGAGCAGAGGAAGCTCAACAGTCCAGAGGTGATAACCTGTCAAAATGTCCATATCGTCATAGACACCTGAATCCAGGCCTTGTTCTGTTGTTCACATCTCCCTGTCATTCCCTCTGTCATCCATGGCTGTTCATCCTCTCTTCAACCTCCTCCAGTTCTTCCTCGCTCATCTCTCTCTTATCGCTACAGCCCCTCCCATCACCCTCTACCTCCAGGGTGGACGTGTCTGTCATCTCCAGACTGTCATTGAGCCTATCCCTCCGGACCCCCAGCATCGGACCCCCAGCATCGGATCCCCAGCAGAGCTGAAACTCTAGTCTATTCTGGGTCTGAGACGGTCCACCTGGGAGGTTGTTCTCCCTCTTTGAGGTCTGGCCATAGTCCAGGAAATGGCGAGGCTGTCTCACTAGGTGGCGGATTAAGGTAAAGTTGCCCCTATATGCTGATCTTGGGTCAGTTTTGCATTTCCCCCACACTTGGTTAATGTTAGGTTTGGGGAGTGGGAAGCTGATCCAAGATCTGTACCTAGGGGGAACTTCACCTCAGAGGCTCACCAGGCACCCTATGGCGGCGGGTGTTAATCTGAAGACACCACCCTCCGCTCATCCCTCATAAAAGATGGAACACCGGAGGAGGAACTGACCCCCGTCTCACAGGGAGGGATATTCTATACATTGGCCTCTTGGTCTCCCCTTCCACCTTCCCCAGAGCCTGGGTCGTAACTCGTGTTCATCATACACCATACGGAAGAAAACGTACTGAAACAGGGAGGGACTACCTGAACTTCTCCAATAAGAAACGTTCCTTTTTGTTTCCTGTTGCAAACTGTTTTCAAGCATTTTCCGCTGCCTGCCCTAATAAACACAACCCTGAACAAGAGGCCTGACATCTTTATGTTCATTTCAGATATAAGAACAGAGACGTATGTGGTTTGTTAGCTGGCGTGTACTAGATTAGCCTGGTTTTCCTGTAGCTACTGTGTCTGTTTGGGTTTCCTGCTCCACCATGTTGGGCTGACTTCGCTTCCTCCACCGCCTTGTTCCAGTTGCTCTGAGGTCAATGATAACATGCCTCTGTCTGCAATCTGATAAACACTGTTCCAAGCTAGGAATACATCCCAGATAACTGTGTCCTCACTATTTGGCCATGCTAGTAAGTACAGTCCCTAACAGTAACTCATAACTCCTGTCCTTGGTAGCATTGGCCATTTAGTGATTGACACCCACAGCCCGTGAAACACGGACAACACCTCTCGGCCGAGGCACCATGACCTAAATCTATCACCCTGGGAAGCAGGTCGATGATGCATCACCACCTCCGCAAGGCGGTTTCAGGCACATCCCCAATTTCCACTTTGCCAGCATCCCTCCCTGTTGGCATGAGGCCTTAATATCCAGTTCATCTCTGTCTCCCTCCTCAGAGTAGACAGTGTGGAGCTCTCTGCTCGCTCTCCACGGCTTGTCCCCTGTGTGATAGCTCTCCTCTGGGTTGTCAGACGTGTGGAGCTCTCTGCTCGCTCTCCACGGCTTGTCCCCTGTGTGATAGCTCTCCTCTGGGTTATCAGACGTGTGGAGTGAGATTGTTGCTGACACCTCACCACACACCATCAGTTCTCTCTTACAGCCATGAGCAGTCCCAGGTTGCATCTGAAATGGCCCCCTATTCCCTTCTGTCTAGAGCCCCATGGCCCCTGGCCATAAGTAGTGCACTACGTAAGGAATAGGGTGCGATTTGAGATGAAGTACTAGTTCCATCACCTCAGTGCCAACACCTATCTGTCTCTTTCTGGCCCTGCTTGGACTTCCTGTGTTGGCCTGCCCCCACAGTCAGGAAGCTTTTCTAAAACTTTTAAGGTGAGCTCCCACTTCTGGACTTTCTCAGTGAGAGATTATTCAAATTCAACAGGAGTTCAATGAGTCAGCGCTTGTCGAGACATTTCAAGTCAACTTTTGTTCAACTTGTTTTGTTCCTCACCATTGTGTGGGACGTTGAAACGTCATTTGATATAATGATACAGTCCCGACATGTCCAGTCAAAGTCAAACAGAGGATTGTTTTTACTTTGTCCTTAGTTGTGTTTTGTCAATTGTGTTTGTTGACTGGTGCTTGGCTCTGGTGGTGGCTGTGGACAGTATCTTGGCTGTGGACAGTATCTTGGCTGGGTGTCGGTGACTCTGAGGGCCTCCCTGTCACGTGTGTTGAGTGTTTTTATTTATGGGGGCTGTCAGTGCTTTTCTACACCGGCTGTAAATCAGGAGAGTAGCCCTTCCCCCTGCTCAGTGGCCAAGCCAGCCTGAGTCAGACCCTCAAGCCTCCTCTCCCCAGGCTCCAGCCCTCCTCTCCCCAGGCTCCAGCCCTCCTCTCCCCAGGCTCCAGCCCTCCTCTCCCCAGGCTCCAGCCCTCCTCTCCCCAGGCTCCAGCCCTCCTCTCCCCAGGCTCCAGCCCTCCTCTCCCCAGGCTCCAGCCCTCCTCTCCCCAGGCTCCAGCCCTCCTCTCCCCAGGCTCCAGCCCTCCTCCACCAACAGGATATCTGTAATTTCCCATGATGAGAAAACGTCCCTTACTTTAATGCTTGCGCTTCCACTGGTTTCATACTGTAAAGCACGGCAGAGAAAGATAGGTGTGTGCGCACAAGGGTAGAAAGATCATTGGATAGTGGATGCACTTCTGTATCTCCAAACCTTTCCAAATCACTATTATCTGGCTTTAGAGTTAGCCTTGACTATATTGACCTCTAACTTTAGAGGTCAGTTTTGCCTTTTAGATGTTCCCTGCCTTCTAGACTTTAAAATAATCCCTGCCCTTTTGTACCTGATGACATAAATGGTTAGTCTGGTGGTGTTGACCAGGCTTGATGTAAATGGTTAGTCTGTTGGTGTTGACCAGGCTTGATGTAAATGGTTAGTCTGGTGCTGTTGACCAGGCTTGATGTAAATGGTTAGTCTGTTGGTGCTGACCAGGCTTGATGTAAATGGTTAGTCTGGTGGTGTTGACCAGGCTTGATGTAAATGGTTAGTCTGGTGCTGTTGACCAGGCTTGATGTAAATGGTTAGTCTGGTGCTGTTGACCAGGCTTGATGTAAATGGTTAGTCTGTTGGTGCTGACCAGGCTTGATGTAAATGGTTAGTCTGGTGGTGCTGACCAGGCTTGATGTAAATGGTTAGTCTGGTGGTGTTGACCAGGCTTGATGTAAATGGTTAGTCTGGTGGTGTTGACCAGGCTTGATGTAAATGGTTAGTCTGTTGGTGCTGACCAGGCTTGATGTAAATGGTTAGTCTGGTGGTGCTGACCAGGCTTGATGTAAATGGTTAGTCTGGTGCTGTTGACCAGGCTTGATGTAAATGGTTAGTCTGGTGGTGCTGACCAGGCTTGATGTAAATGGTTAGTCTGTTGGTGCTGACCAGGCTTGATGTAAATGGTTAGTCTGGTGGTGCAAACCAGGCTTGATGTAAATGATTAGTCTGGTGGTGCTGACCAGGCTTGATGTAAATGGTTAGTCTGGTGGTGCTGACCAGGCTTGATGTAAATGGGTAGTCTGGTGGTGTTGACCAGGCTTGATGTAAATGGTTAGTCTGGTGGTGCTGACCAGGCTTGATGTAAATGGTTAGTCTGGTGGTGCTGACCAGGCTTGATGTAAATGGTTAGTCTGGTGGTGCTGACCAGGCTTGATGTAAATGGTTAGTCTGGTGGTGCTGACCAGGCTTGATGTAAATGGTTAGTCTGGTGGTGCTGACCAGGCTTGATGTAAATGGTTAGTCTGGTGGTGCTGACCAGGCTTGATGTAAATGGTTAGTCTGGTGGTGCTGACCAGGCTTGATGTAAATGGTTAGTCTGGTGGTGCTGACCAGGCTTGATGTAAATGGTTAGTCTGGTGGTGCTGACCAGGCTTGATGTAAATGGTTAGTCTGGTGGTGCTGACCAGGCTTGATGTAAATGGTTAGTCTGGTGGTGTTGACCAGGCTTGATGTAAATGGTTAGTCTGGTGGTGCTGACCAGGCTTGATGTAAATGGTTAGTCTGGTGGTGTTGACCAGGCTCCAATGCCTCTCCTGCCTTACTGCGGTGCCAGAGTGTTGACTTTGCAGTCGTGTGGATCGCTGACCCATGTGGATCCATTTGTCTAATGTTTGACAGAGAAGCTTCTTGAGTGTTTTTTCACGAGGCTGACAGCGGTAGTCTGGAAAGCACATGAACCTGCTGAGGGAGGGGTTTTGACTAGCGTTTAACTAGCAACCTCAGGCACAGTCTGTCTGCTTTGTTTAGCCTTCTGAGGTCGTTACCACAGCTCTAAATGTCCTGTTAGACCACATACACAGAATGGTCCTGGAAGGTGTTCACGGGGCCGTATGTATCAAGCTTCTTACAGTAGAAGAGCTGATCTAGGATCAGGTGCCTCCTGTCTACTGAGTGCAAACTTGAACGTTGTGAAAATTCTGTGCAACTTCCGGCGCACATTTACTGTGAACACTGAGGCTGTACCCTCTTTAATCTACTTGTCTTTCAGACAAGGAGGTGAGTGAAAATGTTGTTTGATGCAAGAAACCACTTTACAAATTAAAATATATTTATATTCCCATACCATTATTACAAATGATACTACCTTTTACTTATTGGCTACTTAGCTCATTCAAGACCGTCTCAAAACACTTGCCCTTTTAACACATACAAAACAGTCCAGTTCAAAGTGAGTGGCACAGATCCATATATGGCAATGGCTATTTGCATGTAGGCCTACTGCAGTTCTGATTGGTTATGTCGCACAGGTCTATGTAGAGTAAGGGCCTGAGCCATACTGCAATAGAATCCTACTCCAATGCACTCTCCTGACAACTACATCTCTTGCACAGTTCATTTTGCATGCTAAGTCTTGTGTATTTTCTTTTCTTTTTCTGAATTTTACATTGAAAGTGACTAATTGCATTGATTCGATCACATTTCCCACAGTATAGCGAAACGTTGACAGTGTTAACTAAAGGGGAATATAATGAGATGCCATTTGGGAAGGAGTCTTGCTACTTTGATGGGGTGTGTTTTCAGGCTCCGTTGCCAGCGTTCCATCACGCCCAAGTGGGCATGGAGAGACAAAGGAAGCACCACAGGAAGCAGTGGAAAGTGGTCAGGACTCTGAGCAAAGGATCCTGGGATAGATAGGGTCGATAGGCCCCCAACCAACATTCAATCAGAGCGGGCGGTGGAAACCTGACCAGCAGAGCCACGGGAATGTACATCAATCTAACACTCTCACCCGCTGGCACTCTCCAGTCCCTAAGAAACCTCTCTCTCGCTCTCTCACATGACTCCTACAATCTCCCAAAAAATATAGCATGCCCTCAAAGTTATTTATAACACCCAGGACATTAACCGCGACAATAACAAGCTATTTTGACTTTGGCGAGCAGCAGCGCTACTGATTAACCAAATGAAAGACACTTTGTCAGAAATGTCTTTCTACAAGCCACATCAGGACGAGTCCGTCAGATGGTTTCCATGTGTTTGATAATGTTGCGATCCCTCCATTCCAGACATCATTATGAGCTGTCCTCCCCTCACCAGCCTCTGAAAGCAGTACAAGTACAAGCTGTGCTGCTGGCCTTATTGCCTCCTTGTCCAGGAATGTTTACAGGAAGTTCATTACACATTAATGACACGAACCCAGAGGGGAACACTATCTGGAGTCCTCCGTTCAGAGGCATGAGAAAAGCCAGGGCCTCTGGTGTTTCCAGCCACTCAGAAACTGAAGCACATTACCATTTTTATTAGAACCTCTTCTTTCATGTGATTTTAGAGGTGTTTAGGGACATTTTGGAATGAGAGAGACGGGAAGTGAACCAAGCCTTTCTGTGAGCCATACCGCCTTGTTAGGTATCCCTGCTCTGGATAGGGTGCACGCTAGCTGTGGGGTGAAAATACTGATCTTGGGTCAGTTTTGCATTTTCCCCACTTATGGTTAAGGTTTGAATTGGTGGAGGGGACACTGATCCTAGATCTGTACCTAAGATAAACTTAAAACCGGCGCATGCACAGTAATGGTGCCTGATAAACATTATTTGTTTAGTTTCCTTGATCCTGGACGAGCCCCAAATATGTTACGGCCCAAGTTATCTACGTTACAATACATGAACCACAAAACAAACCATTGACCGATATGAAGAAACGCCACACAACCCTGGCTGAGTAAGATGGATGCTCCTCTGGCTTTGCTCCCACACACACACACACTTTCTTCCCTGGAGGGACTCACACACCGTTAACTTGTACACAGCCCCTGGGAGGAAGAGTAGCCATGCCCTATCACTCTCACTGGGCTCTGCCGTAGCAAACAGCTGCTGATGACTCTGCAGTCTGCTGGTTGTAGCATTCTGTGTTGCTAGCGAACCCCGCACCTCTAGGTGCTTCATTTGACCTACCCCGCACCTCTAGCGCTTCATTTGACCTACCCCGCACCTCTAGCGCTTCATTTGACCTACCCCGCACCTCTAGCGCTTCATTTGACCTACCCCTCACCTCTAAAGCTTAATTTGACCTACCCCGCACCTCTAGTGCTTCATTTGACCTACCCCGCACCTCTAGCGCTTCATTTGACCTACCCCGCACCTCTAGTGCTTCATTTGACCTACCCCGCACCTCTAGCGCTTCATTTGACCTACCCCGCACCTCTAGCACTTCATTTGACCTACCCCGCACCTCTAGCACTTCATTTGACCTACCCCTTACCTCTAAAGCTTCATTTGACCTACCCCGCACCTCTAGCGCTTCATTTGACCTACCCCTCACCTCTAGTGCTTCATTTGACCTACCCCGCACCTCTAGCGCTTCATTTGACCTACCCCTCACCTCTAAAGCTTCATTTGACCTACCCCGCACCTCTAGCGCTTCATTTGACCTACCCCGCACCTCTAGTGCTTCATTTGACCTACCCCGCACCTCTAGCGCTTCATTTGACCTACCCCTCACCTCTAAAGCTTCATTTGACCTACCCCTCACCTCTAGTGCTTCATTTGACCTACCCCGCACCTCTAGCGCTTCATTTGACCTACCCCTCACCTCTAAAGCTTCATTTGACCTACCCCGCACCTCTAGCGCTTCATTTGACCTACCCCGCACCTCTAGTGCTTCATTTGACCTACCCCGCACCTCTAGCGCTTCATTTGACCTACCCCTCACCTCTAAAGCTTCATTTGACCTACCCCTCCCCTCTAAAGCTTAATTTAACCTACCCATCCCCTCTAAAGCTTCATTTGACCTACCCCTCCCCTCTAAAGCTTCATTTGACCTACCCCTCCCCTCTAAAGCTTCATTTGACCTACCCCTCCCCTCTAAAGCTTCATTTGACCTACCCCTCCCCTCTAAAGCCTCATTTGATCTCTCTTCCTACAGAGAAGAACTAGAAATGTTCCTTCCGTTTCTCTCGCCTTTCTTCTGTCTCCCTTTTTCATCCTATTCCCAGTGTTTGGACTACTTCTGACCAGGCCCATATATAAATAGTGCACTATATAGGAGATAGGGTGCATCCTGGGCCACTGCTGATGAGAGTGAGAGGTGTGTCATTGGACGGTCCACTGTGGGTAGTCTAAGACGATTATACAATGGCTTTGTCCCAAATACCACACTATTCCCTACAAAGTGCACTATGTAGGAAGGAAATCGGGTGGGACATATCAATCCCCTTAGATTAGATCAACAATATCATCCCATCAGGGGGTCAAATAAAAAAACTAAAGACACAATACATAATGACTGAATGATGGACAATAACATTCATATGAATAGTGCAATAGGCCACATCACTCCAAGTGTACATCACCATTGTTGACATCATCATTGTATACATCCCTCTATTGTTTACCTCGCTCTATTGTTTACCTCGCTCTATTGTTTACATCATTATATTGTTTACCTCGCTCTATTGTTTACCTCGCTCTATTGTTTACCTCGCTCTATTGTTTACCTCACTCTATTTTTTACCTTGCTCTATTGTTTACCCCGCTCTATTGTTTACCTTACTCTATTGTTTACCCCGCTCTATTGTTTACCTTACTCTATTGTTTACCTCGCTCTATTGTTTACCTTGCTCTATTGTTTACCTCGCTCCATGTTTACCTCGCTCTGTTGTTTACCTCGCTCTATTGTTTACCTTGCTCTATTGTTTACCTCGCTCTATTGTTTACCTCGCTCCATGTTTACATTGCTCTATTGTTTACATCACTATTGTTTACCTCGCTCCATGTTTACATTGCTCTATTGTTTACCTCGCTCTATTGTTTACCTCGCTCTATTGTTTACCTCGCTCCATGTTTACATTGCTCTATTGTTTACCTCGCTCCATGTTTACATTGCTCTATTGTTTACCTCGCTCTATTGTTTACCAAACTCTATTTACCTCACATTGCTCTATTGTTTACATCACTCTATTGTTTACCTCGCTCCATGTTTACATTGCTCTATTGTTTACCTCGCTCTATTGTTTACCTCGCTCTATTGTTTACCTCACTCTATTTACCTCACATTGCTCTGTTTACATCACTCTATTGTTTACCTCGCTCTATTGTTTACCTCGCTCTATTTTTTACATTGCTCCATGTTTACATCGCCCAATTGTTTACATCGCTCCGTGTTTACATTGCTCTATTGTTTACCTCGCTCTATTGTTTACCTCGCTCTATTGTTTACCTCACTCCATGTTTACATTGCTCTATTGTTTACCTCGCTCTATTGTTTACCACGCTCTATTGTTTACCTCGCTCTATTTTTTACATCGCTCCATGTTTACATCGCCCAATTGTTTACATCGCTCCGCGTTTGCATTGCTCCGCGTTTATATCGCTCCGTGTTTACATCACTCGATTGTTTACTTCGCTCTGTGGTTTACCTTTTTGTTGGCAGCCCTGTCTTTGACGGTATGAACATCTTACAGCGTGACATTTAAAGACTACCTCTCACACTGTCGGTGGATCATCTCTGTGTTGTTGTTGTTTAACCACTAGACTTGGCTTTCAGAAAAGATGTGGATCCTTAAGATACAGTGGAAAATGCCTCAGTGGGTGATCATACTGAACCAAGGGAAATGGGTCAGAGATGTGCTCCGAGTCATGTTTAAACATGATGTAATATGCCATGGCGTTCTGTCTCACACAAGTGCCTGTTCATCTGTTCTGGGGCAGGATGGAGGAAAACAGTTCAAGCCTAAGCCCTGAGATATTCACTCTCTCCCTGTGCTTGGGAAAATGCTAGGCTTCACATCGGGATGAAATGTAAAGTTTAAAGAAAATGCTGTGGTGGAAGATAAAAAAAAAAGTCTAGAAGCTACAGGAATGTGTCTAAATAGTCTCCTGAAGCAACACCACAAGTAGAGATGATACTGTTTTCATGAGTAAGGTAACATTGTCCCCAGGCCTAGACACTGATCTTGGGTCAGTTTTAAATTCACACTTATAGGAATTGGGGAAGGGGAAGCTGATCCTAGATCTGTACCGAGTGGAAACTCTACTCAGTAATTCTTCAAAATCACTCTCTCTTATTTGCTGCATTTCAGTAGATGATACATCCTAACAGAAAGGTTAACCCAATGAGTCCCACCGCGATGCCGGCGCCATTTGGACTTCTAACCCCTTTTAAAGCTACAGACTTCTGGGTACCATTGGATTAGTAACTTTCTTCTGCATCCATTGGTACCAACCGTTAATTAGTCTGTGATTAACGGGGGCTGAGCTAGAGCAGTGTTTGTGAGACAAGATCTTTTTACAGGAACAACAGTCTGAATGGTTTGAGCAACAAACTATTAAAAGCTATCTAATAAAACGATTCTCACGACACGCACATGTAACATGTTTTGCTCTATGATGCTCACAAGCTACACAAGAGTGATTCATGGGTAATGGGCTCTTCTACGTAGAAGATCATAGGAAATCCCAGGACATAATGTCTATAATACTGTAATAAGCTCACATAGTCGCTGTCACAAACTCCAAAATCCACACAGTTGTCACTAACTAGTTGGATATTCATTTCCAACTGAGCAAACAGTTTCTGTACTTCCAGCTTCATATCAATTCAGATTTGGTCTGTTTTTTGCTTTGGCGGCCATTGTTTTTTAAATGATTTCTTTGTCAATAAAACTCGTGAATGCAACTGTTTGCCAAATTGTTTTATGTTTTACATGTAGCCCTGGTTCTCCTGAGATGTTGTTGTTGTTGTTGTTAAACACTTCATTTTGATGCTAAATACACTGAATAAAATATAAATGCAACCTGTACAGTGTTGGTACCATGTTTCATGAGCTGGAGAAAAGAAGATCCCAGAAATGTTCCATACGCACAAACAGCGTATTTCCCTCATATGTTGGGCACAAATTAGTTTACATCCATGTCAGTGAGCATTTCTCCTTTGTCAAGATAATCCATCCACCTGACAGGTGTGGCATATCAAGAAGCTGATTAAACAGCATGCTAATTACCTTGTGCTGGGGACAATAAAAGGCCACTTTAAAATGTGCAGTTTTGTCACACAACACAATGCTACAAAACAGTCTCAAGTTTTGAGGGAGCGTGCAATTGGAATGCTGACTGCAGGAATGTCTACCAGAGCTGTTGCCAGAGAATGTCATGTTAATTTATCTACTATGAGCTGCCTCCAACGTCATTTTAGAGAATTTGGCAGTACTTCCAACCAGCCTCACAACTGCAGATCACGTGTTACTGAGGAGTAGTTGTGGGGGAAAAACACACTCTGATTTGCTGGGCCTGGCTCACCAGTAGGGTGGGCCAGGCTCCACAGTAGGGTGGGCTGGCTACCCAGTGGGTGGGCCTATGCTCTCCTAGGCCCACCAATGGCTACGCCCCTTCCCAGTCATGTGAAATCCATAGATTAGGGCCTAATGAATTTATTTCCATTGACTGATTTCCTTATATGAACTGTAACAGGGTAGAATCTTTGAAATTGTTGCATGTTGCGTTTATATTTTTGTTCAGTATATAAGGGCTGGACATGCAGATGAATGAGAAGCAGATTTGTTTTCTGGGGTCTGACTTTATTCAATATTTAATTAGGCATCTCTGGACTGATAGGGTTAACGACTGACTTTATTCAATATTTAATTAGGCATCTCTGGACTGATAGGGTTAACGACTGACTTTATTCAATATTTAATTAGGCATCTCTGGACTGATAGGGTTAACGACTGACTTTATTCAATATTTAATTAGGCATCTCTGGACTGATAGGGTTAACACCTGACTATATTTAATTAGGCATCTCTGGACTGATAGGGTTAACGACTGACTTTATTCAATATTTAATTAGGCATCTCTGGACTGATAGGGTTAACGACTGACTTTATTCAATATTTAATTAGGCATCTCTGGACTGATAGGGTTAACGACTGACTTTATTCAATATTTAATTAGGCATCTCTGGACTGATAGGGTTAACACCTGACTATATTTAATTAGGCATCTCTGGACTGATAGGGTTAACGACTGACTTTATTCAATATTTAATTAGGCATCTCTGGACTGTTAGGGTTAACACCTGACTATATTTAATTAGGCATCTCTGGACTGATAGGGTTAACGACTGACTTTATTCAATATTTAATTAGGCATCTCTGGACTGATAGGGTTAACGACTGACTTTATTCAATATTTAATTAGGCATCTCTGGACTGATAGGGTTAACACCTGACTATATTTAATTAGGCATCTCTGGACTGATAGGGTTAACACCTGACTATATTTAATTAGGCATCTCTGGACTGATAGGGTTAACACCTGACTATATTTAATTAGGCATCTCTGGACTGATAGGGTTAACACCTGACTATATTTAATTAGGCATCTCTGGACTGATAGGGTTAACACCTGACTATATTTAATTAGGCATCTCTGGACTGATAGGGTTAACACCTGACTATATTTAATTTGGCATCTCTGGACTGATAGGGTTAACACCTGACTATATTTAATTTGGCATCTCTGGACTGATAGGGTTAACACCTGACTATATTTAATTAGGCATCTCTGGACTGATAGGGTTAACGACTGACTTTATTCAATATTTAATTAGGCATCTCTGGACTGATAGGGTTAACACCTGACTTTATTTAATTAGGCATCTCTGGACTGATAGGGTTAACACCTGACTATATTCAATATTTAATTAGGCATCTCTGGACTGATAGGGTTAACACCTGACTATATTTAATTAGGCATCTCTGGACTGATAGGGTTAACACCTGACTATATTTAATTAGGCATCTCTGGACTGATGGGGTTAACACCTGACTATATTTAATTAGGCATCTCTGGACTGATAGGGTTAACACCTGACTTTATTTAATTAGGCATCTCTGGACTGATAGGGTTAACACCTGACTTTATTTAATTAGGCATCTCTGGACTGATAGGGTTAACACCTGACTATATTTAATTAGGCATCTCTGGACTGATAGGGTTAACACCTGACTATATTTAATTAGGCATCTCTGGACTGATAGGGTTAACACCTGACTATATTTAATTAGGCATCTCTGGACTGATAGGGTTAACACCTGACTATATTTAATTAGGCATCTCTGGACTGATAGGGTTAACACCTGACTATATTCAATATTTAATTAGGCATCTCTGGACTGATAGGGTTAACACCTGACTATATTTAATTAGGCATCTCTGGACTGATAGGGTTAACACCTGACTATATTCAATATTTAATTAGGCATCTCTGGACTGATGGGGTTAACACCTGACTATATTCAATATTTAATTAGGCATCTCTGGACTGATAGGGTTAACACCTGACTATATTTAATTAGGCATCTCTGGACTGATAGGGTTAACACCTGACTATATTTAAATAGGCATCTCTGGAATGATAGGGTTAACACCTGACTATATTTAATTAGGCATCTCTGGACTGATAGGGTTAACACCTGACTATATTTAATTAGACATCTCTGGACTGATAGGGTTAACACCTGACTTTATTCAATATTTAATTAGGCATCTCTGGACTGATGGGGTTAACACCTGACTATATTTAATTAGGCATCTCTGGACTGATAGGGTTAACACCTGACTATATTCAATATTTAATTAGGCATCTCTGGACTGATAGGGTTAACGACTGACTTTATTCAATATTTAATTAGGCATCTCTGGACTGATAGGGTTAACACCTGACTATATTTAATTAGGCATCTCTGGACTGATAGGGTTAACACCTGACTATATTCAATATTTAATTAGGCATCTCTGGACTGATAGGGTTAACACCTGACTATATTTAATTAGGCATCTCTGGACTGATAGGGTTAACACCTGACTTTATTCAATATTTAATTAGGCATCTCTGGACTGATAGGGTTAACACCTGACTATATTCAATATTTAATTAGGCATCTCTGGACTGATAGGGTTAATGACTGACTTTATTCAATATTTAATTAGGCATCTCTGGACTGATAGGGTTAACACCTGACTATATTTAATTTGTCATCTCTGGACTGATAGGGTTAACGACTGACTTTATTCAATATTTAATTAGGCATCTCTGGACTGATAGGGTTAACACCTGACTTTATTTAATTAGGCATCTCTGGACTGATAGGGTTAACACCTGACTATATTTAATTAGGCATCTCTGGACTGATAGGGTTAACACCTGACTATATTTAATATTTAATTAGGCATCTCTGGACTGATAGGGTTAACACCTGACTATATTCAATATTTAATTAGGCATCTCTGGACTGATAGGGTTAACACCTGACTATATTTAATTAGGCATCTCTGGACTGATGGGGTTAACACCTGACTATATTCAATATTTAATTAGGCATCTCTGGACTGATAGGGTTAACACCTGACTATATTTAATTAGGCATCTCTGGACTGATGGGGTTAACACCTGACTATATTTAATTAGGCATCTCTGGACTGATGGGGTTAACACCTGACTATATTTAATTAGGCATCTCTGGACTGATAGGGTTAACACCTGACTATATTCAATATTTAATTTGTCATCTCTGGACTGATAGGGTTAACACCTGACTATATTTAATTAGGCATCTCTGGACTGATAGGGTTAACACCTGACTATATTCAATATTTAATTTGTCATCTCTGGACTGATGGGGTTAACACCTGACTATATTTAATTAGGCATCTCTGGACTGATAGGGTTAACACCTGACTATATTTAATTAGGCATCTCTGGACTGATAGGGTTAACACCTGACTATATTTAATATTTAATTTGTCATCTCTAGACTGATAGGGTTAACAACGGACTTTATTCAATATTTAATTAGGCATCTCTGGACTGATAGGGTTAACACCTGACTATATTTAATTAGGCATCTCTGGACTGATAGGGTTAACACCTGACTATATTCAATATTTAATTAGGCATCTCTGGACTGATGGGGTTAACACCTGACTATATTCAATATTTAATTAGGCATCTCTGGACTGATGGGGTTAACACCTGACTATATTTAATTAGGCATCTCTGGACTGATAGGGTTAACACCTGACTATATTTAATTAGGCATCTCTGGACTGATGGGGTTAACACCTGACTATATTTAATTAGGCATCTCTGGACTGATAGGGTTAACACCTGACTATATTTAATATTTAATTTGTCATCTCTGGACTGATAGGGTTAACGACTGACTTTATTCAATATTTAATTTGTCATCTCTGGACTGATAGGGTTAACGACTGACTTTATTCAATATTTAATTAGGCATCTCTGGACTGATAGGGTTAACACCTGACTATATTTAATTAGGCATCTCTGGACTGATAGGGTTAACGACTGACTTTATTCAATATTTAATTAGGCATCTCTGGACTGATAGGGTTAACACCTGACTATATTTAATTAGGCATCTCTGGACTGATAGGGTTAACACCTGACTATATTTAAATAGGCATCTCTGGACTGATAGGGTTAACACCTGACTATATTTAATTAGACATCTCTGGACTGATAGGGTTAACACCTGACTTTATTCAATATTTAATTAGGCATCTCTGGACTGATGGGGTTAACACCTGACTATATTTAATTAGGCATCTCTGGACTGATAGGGTTAACACCTGACTATATTCAATATTTAATTAGGCATCTCTGGACTGATAGGGTTAACACCTGACTATATTCAATATTTAATTAGGCATCTCTGGACTGATAGGGTTAACACCTGACTATATTTAATTAGGCATCTCTGGACTGATAGGGTTAACACCTGACTTTATTCAATATTTAATTAGGCATCTCTGGACTGATAGGGTTAACACCTGACTATATTCAATATTTAATTAGGCATCTCTGGACTGATAGGGTTAACACCTGACTATATTTAATTAGGCATCTCTGGACTGATAGGGTTAACACCTGACTTTATTCAATATTTAATTAGGCATCTCTGGACTGATAGGGTTAACACCTGACTATATTCAATATTTAATTAGGCATCTCTGGACTGATAGGGTTAATGACTGACTTTATTCAATATTTAATTAGGCATCTCTGGACTGATAGGGTTAACACCTGACTATATTTAATTTGTCATCTCTGGACTGATAGGGTTAACGACTGACTTTATTCAATATTTAATTAGGCATCTCTGGACTGATAGGGTTAACACCTGACTTTATTTAATTAGGCATCTCTGGACTGATAGGGTTAACACCTGACTATATTTAATTAGGCATCTCTGGACTGATAGGGTTAACACCTGACTATATTCAATATTTAATTAGGCATCTCTGGACTGATAGGGTTAACACCTGACTATATTTAATTAGGCATCTCTGGACTGATGGGGTTAACACCTGACTATATTCAATATTTAATTAGGCATCTCTGGACTGATAGGGTTAACACCTGACTATATTTAATTAGGCATCTCTGGACTGATAGGGTTAACACCTGACTATATTCAATATTTAATTTGTCATCTCTGGACTGATAGGGTTAACACCTGACTATATTTAATTAGGCATCTCTGGACTGATAGGGTTAACACCTGACTATATTCAATATTTAATTTGTCATCTCTGGACTGATAGGGTTAACACCTGACTATATTTAATTAGGCATCTCTGGACTGATAGGGTTAACACCTGACTATATTCAATATTTAATTTGTCATCTCTGGACTGATGGGGTTAACACCTGACTATATTCAATATTTAATTAGGCATCTCTGGACTGATAGGGTTAACACCTGACTATATTTAATTAGGCATCTCTGGACTGATAGGGTTAACACCTGACTATATTTAAATAGGCATCTCTGGACTGATAGGGTTAACACCTGACTATATTTAATATTTAATTTGTCATCTCTAGACTGATAGGGTTAACAACGGACTTTATTCAATATTTAATTAGGCATCTCTGGACTGATAGGGTTAACACCTGACTATATTTAATTAGGCATCTCTGGACTGATAGGGTTAACACCTGACTATATTTAATTAGGCATCTCTGGACTGATAGGGTTAACACCTGACTATATTTAATATTTAATTTGTCATCTCTAGACTGATAGGGTTAACAACGGACTTTATTCAATATTTAATTAGGCATCTCTGGACTGATAGGGTTAACACCTGACTATATTTAATTAGGCATCTCTGGACTGATAGGGTTAACACCTGACTATATTCAATATTTAATTAGGCATCTCTGGACTGATGGGGTTAACACCTGACTATATTCAATATTTAATTAGGCATCTCTGGACTGATGGGGTTAACACCTGACTATATTTAATTAGGCATCTCTGGACTGATAGGGTTAACACCTGACTATATTTAATTAGGCATCTCTGGACTGATGGGGTTAACACCTGACTATATTTAATTAGGCATCTCTGGACTGATAGGGTTAACACCTGACTATATTTAATATTTAATTTGTCATCTCTGGACTGATAGGGTTAACGACTGACTTTATTCAATATTTAATTTGTCATCTCTGGACTGATAGGGTTAACGACTGACTTTATTCAATATTTAATTAGGCATCTCTGGACTGATAGGGTTAACACCTGACTATATTTAATTAGGCATCTCTGGACTGATAGGGTTAACGACTGACTTTATTCAATATTTAATTAGGCATCTCTGGACTGATAGGGTTAACACCTGACTATATTTAATTAGGCATCTCTGGACTGATGGGGTTAACACCTGACTATATTTAATATTTAATTTGTCATCTCTGGACTGATAGGGTTAACACCTGACTATATTTAATTAGGCATCTCTGGACTGATAGGGTTAACACCTGACTATATTTAATTAGGCATCTCTGGACTGATAGGGTTAACACCTGACTATATTTAATTAGGCATCTCTGGACTGATAGGGTTAACGACTGACTTTATTCAATATTTAATTAGGCATCTCTGGACTGATAGGGTTAACAACGGACTTTATTCAATATTTAATTAGGCATCTCTGGACTGATAGGGTTAACACCTGACTATATTTAATTAGGCATCTCTGGACTGATAGGGTTAACACCTGACTATATTTAATTAGGCATCTCTGGACTGATAGGGTTAACACCTGACTATATTTAATTAGGCATCTCTGGACTGATAGGGTTAACACCTGACTATATTCAATATTTAATTAGGCATCTCTGGACTGATAGGGTTAACACCTGACTATATTCAATATTTAATTAGGCATCTCTGGACTGATAGGGTTAACACCTGACTATATTCAATATTTAATTAGGCATCTCTGGACTGATAGGGTTAACACCTGACTTTATTCAATATTTAATTAGGCATCTCTGGACTGATAGGGTTAACGACTGACTTTATTCAATATTTAATTAGGCATCTCTGGACTGATAGGGTTAACAACGGACTTTATTCAATATTTAATTAGGCATCTCTGGACTGATAGGGTTAACACCTGACTATATTTAATTAGGCATCTCTGGACTGATAGGGTTAACACCTGACTATATTTAATTAGGCATCTCTGGACTGATAGGGTTAACACCTGACTATATTCAATATTTAATTTGTCATCTCTAGACTGATAGGGTTAACAACGGACTTTATTCAATATTTAATTAGGCATCTCTGGACTGATAGGGTTAACACCTGACTTTATTCAATATTTAATTAGGCATCTCTGGACTGATGGGGTTAACAACGGACTTTATTCAATATTTAATTAGGCATCTCTGGACTGATAGGGTTAACACCTGACTATATTTAATTAGGCATCTCTGGACTGATAGGGTTAACACCTGACTATATTTAATTAGGCATCTCTGGACTGATAGGGTTAACACCTGACTATATTTAATTAGGCATCTCTGGACTGATAGGGTTAACGACTGACTTTATTCAATATTTAATTAGGCATCTCTGGACTGATAGGGTTAACAACGGACTTTATTCAATATTTAATTAGGCATCTCTGGACTGATAGGGTTAACACCTGACTATATTTAATTAGGCATCTCTGGACTGATAGGGTTAACACCTGACTATATTTAATTAGGCATCTCTGGACTGATAGGGTTAACACCTGACTATATTTAATTAGGCATCTCTGGACTGATAGGGTTAACACCTGACTATATTCAATATTTAATTAGGCATCTCTGGACTGATAGGGTTAACACCTGACTATATTCAATATTTAATTAGGCATCTCTGGACTGATAGGGTTAACACCTGACTATATTCAATATTTAATTAGGCATCTCTGGACTGATAGGGTTAACACCTGACTTTATTCAATATTTAATTAGGCATCTCTGGACTGATAGGGTTAACGACTGACTTTATTCAATATTTAATTAGGCATCTCTGGACTGATAGGGTTAACAACGGACTTTATTCAATATTTAATTAGGCATCTCTGGACTGATAGGGTTAACACCTGACTATATTTAATTAGGCATCTCTGGACTGATAGGGTTAACACCTGACTATATTTAATTAGGCATCTCTGGACTGATAGGGTTAACACCTGACTATATTCAATATTTAATTTGTCATCTCTAGACTGATAGGGTTAACAACGGACTTTATTCAATATTTAATTAGGCATCTCTGGACTGATAGGGTTAACACCTGACTTTATTCAATATTTAATTAGGCATCTCTGGACTGATAGGGTTAACACCTGACTATATTCAATATTTAATTAGGCATCTCTGGACTGATAGGGTTAACACCTGACTATATTCAATATTTAATTAGGCATCTCTGGACTGATGGGGTTAACACCTGACTATATTTAATTAGGCATCTCTGGACTGATGGGGTTAACACCTAACTATATTTAATATTTAATTTGTCATCTCTGGACTGATAGGGTTAACACCTGACTATATTTAATTAGGCATCTCTGGACTGATAGGGTTAACACCTGACTATATTTAATTTGTCATCTCTGGACTGATAGGGTTAACACCTGACTATATTCAATATTTAATTAGGCATCTCTGGACTGATAGGGTTAACACCTGACTATATTCAATATTTAATTAGGCATCTCTGGACTGATGGGGTTAACACCTGACTATATTTAATTAGGCATCTCTGGACTGATGGGGTTAACACCTAACTATATTTAATATTTAATTTGTCATCTCTGGACTGATAGGGTTAACACCTGACTATATTTAATTAGGCATCTCTGGACTGATAGGGTTAACACCTGACTATATTTAATTTGTCATCTCTGGACTGATAGGGTTAACACCTGACTATATTTAATATTTAATTAGGCATCTCTGGACTGATAGGGTTAACAACGGACTTTATTCAATATTTAATTTGGCATCTGTCTGTGTCGGCACAGAATGTTGTTATTCTGCTTATCTCTGCAGGGGAAATCTTGGTTCCGCATCCTAACCCATTTTCCCTAAAAGGCACCCTGCTCCCGTTATAGTGCACTACTTATAGTGCACTACCATATGGATCCTGGTCAAAAGTAGTGCACTATATATGAAATAGAATGCTGTTTTGGACACAGTACTATTTATGAAATTTCTTTCCTCCCCTGGCGGTCACTGAACCCCCCCTCTCCCTCTTCAGATGAAAGCTTGAAAAACAGACATAGAAAATGGCACCGTGTCTGGGAAAATATGGCTTTCATGTTTTCTCTCTCACATCATATCAGGCAGGAACAAGCTTTCACTTCAGAATGAGATGGGGTGTGATTCTAGACAGATGTAATGGGTCTATTGTGGATTACTCATATACGGTAGTGCATTGACAGTATCAGGCCTGTTGTATTGTACATATGGGATCTGAATATATTGGCAACACCATGAGCTCATTTATATAGAGCCCACAGTGTTATTTATATAGAGCCCACAGTGTTATTTATATAGAGCCCACAGCATTATTTATTTAGAGCCCACAGTATTATTTATATAAAGCCCACAGCGTTATTTATATAGAGCCCACAGCATTATTTATTTAGAGCCCACAGTATTATTTATATAAAGCCCACAGCGTTATTTATATAGATCCCACAGTGTTATTTATATAGAGCCCACAGTATTATTTATTTAGAGCCCACAGTATTATTTATATAAAGCCCACAGCGTTATTTATATAAAGCCCACAGCGTTATTTATATAGAGCCCACAGCGTTATTTATATAGAGCCCACAGTGTTATTTATATAGAGCCCACTGTGTTATTTACTATGTCCTGTAGAGGGAGAGAAGCAGGACCCTTACTATGTCCTGTAGGGGGAGAGCAACAGGCACCCTGACTACGTCCTGTAGGGGGAGAGCAGCAGGCACCCTGACTACGTCCTGTAGTGGGAGAGCAGCAGGCACCCTGACTACGTCCTGTAGTGGGAGAGCAGCAGGCACCCTGACTATGTCCTGTAGTGGGAGAGCAGCAGGCACCCTGACTATGTCTTGCAGTGGGAGAGCAGCAGGCACCCTTACTCTGTGCTGCAGTGGGAGAGCAGCAGGCACCCTTACTATGTCCTGCAGTGGGAGAGCAGCAGGCACCCTTACTATGTCCTGCAGTGGGAGAGCAGCAGGCACCATTAGTATGCCCTGCAGTAGGAGAGCAGCAGGCACCATTAGTATGCCCTGCAGTGGGAGAGCAGCAGGCACCATTAGTATGTCCTGCAGTGGGAGAGCAGCAGGCACCATTAGTATGCCCTGCAGTGGGAGAGTAGCAGGCACCATTAGTATGTCCTGCAGTGGGAGAGCAGCAGGCACCATTAGTATGTCCTGCAGTGGGAGAGCAGCAGGCACCATTAGTATGTCCTGCAGTGGGAGAGCAGCAGGCACCATTAGTATGCCCTGCAGTGGGAGAGCAGCAGGCACCATTAGTATGCCCTGCAGTGGGAGAGCATCAGGCACCATTAGTATGTCCTGCAGTGGGAGAGCAGCAGGCACCATTAGTATGTCCTGCAGTGGGAGAGCAGCAGGCACCATTAGTATGCCCTGCAGTGGGAGAGCAGCAGGCACCATTAGTATGTCCTGCAGTGGGAGAGCAGCAGGCACCATTAGTATGCCCTGCAGTGGGAGAGCAGCAGGCACCATTAGTATGTCCTGCAGTGGGAGAGCAGCAGGCACCATTAGTATGCCCTGCAGTGGGAGAGCAGCAGGCACTATTAGTATGTCCTGCAGTGGGAGAGCAGCAGGCACCATTAGTATGCCCTGCAGTGGGAGAGCAGCAGGCACCATTAGTATGTCCTGCAGTGGGAGAGCAGCAGGCACCATTAGTATGTCCTGCAGTGGGAGAGCAGCAGGCACCATTAGTATGTCCTGCAGTGGGAGAGCAGCAGGCACCATTAGTATGCCCTGCAGTGGGAGAGCAGCAGTCACTATTAGTATGCCCTGCAGTGCCGCTCTAGCCTTTTTCAGACAGAGGATGTGAATTGTTGTTGGCAGGGTGGCCAAAGACAAGTCTCTGGGTGCATCCCTAGTAATAATTTTAATAATACTACTAATACTAATACTAATAATAATACTGCTAATAATAATACTAATAATTCTACAACTAATAATAATAATACTGCTAATAATAATAATACTGCTAATAATACTACTACTACTAATAATAATAATAATACTGCTAATAATAATACTACTACTACCACTAATAATAATACTGCTAATAATAACACTACTACTACCACTAATAATAATACTGCTAATAATACTACTACTAATAATAATAATAATACTGCTAATAATAATACTACTACTACCACTAATAATAATACTGCTAATAATAATACTACTACTACCACTAATAATAATACTGCTAATAATAATAATACTGCTAATAATACTACTACTACTACTACTACTACTACTAATAATAATAATAATAATAATAATACTGCTAATAATAATACTACTACTACCACTAATAATAATACTGCTAATAATAGTAATACTACTACTACTAATAATAATAATAATACTGCTAATAATAATACTACTACTACCACTAATAATAATAATAATACTGCTAATAATAATAATTTGGTGGGTGCTGATATTTGTCCTGTTTCACAAGTGTGTATTATACTCATGGGTGAATTGCGTATAAGACACCCTTGGAGAGTAGGGTCACGGCCAGGGTCAGCCATCCTCAACGGTGACCCTGGAGCAATTATATAGAGAATAGGGCACTATATAGAGAATAGGGTGCCATTTGGGACACAAACTTGATCCAAACAGTGTTATGTGAATGGGAAATGTTTCAGTTGATACAGTTCTGTCCATGTTTAGTATGGATCATTATCTGATGTGGTCGGTTCAGAGAAAATTCTTATTTCCTATTTCATGTCTGATTAGAATGGAAGTTACGATGGTGTTCATTAGGGAACCCCGTAGCAAAACGTTTTGCATCGGAAAACAAAAAACGAATAATGTCTTATTGGACAAGTTTAGTTGCTACTGCCCATTTAAACTTTGTTTCGGACTGTTTTCTTCCGTTTCGTGCCTTATAAACGTGACCCGGGTCATGATGTTCCCCCAGACCCCTGTGATAGTCTATATTGAGAAATCTGTTTTTTTTTACCAAGTTCTTAAAGGCTTTTTAACCTGGAAAACAGGTCAGAGGAAGTGTTTGACAAGGTGCCAAGGCAAGCAGATGTGTATCTGTGATCTATCCATCACCCCTCTCTCTAAATTAATCATCTATCACTCCTCTCTCTAAATTAATCATCCATCACTCCTCTAAATGTATCATCCATCACCCCTCTCTCTAAATGAATCATCCATCACTCCTCTCTCTAACTGTATCATCCATCACTCCTCTTTCTAAATGAATCATCCATCACTCCTCTCTCTAAATGAATCATCCATCACTCCTCTTTCTAAATTAATCATCCATCACTCCTCTCTATAACTGTATCATCCATCACGCCTCTCTCTAACTGTATCATCCATCACCACTCTCTATAACTGTATCATCCATCACCCCTCTCTATAACTGTATCATCCATCACTCCTCTCTAACTGTATCATCCATCACTCCTCTCTATAACTGTATCATCCATCACTCCTCTCTCTAACTGTATCATCCATCACTCCTCTCTATAACTGTATCATCCATCACTCCTCTAACTGTATCATCCATCACTCCTCTCTCTAACTGTATCATCCATCACTCCTCTCTATAACTCTATCATCCATCACTCCTCTCTATAACTGTATCATCCATCACTCCTCTCTATAACTGTATCATCCATCACCCCTCTCTATAACTGTATCATCCATCACTCCTCTCTCTAAATGTATCATCCATCACTCCTCTCTATAACTGTATCATCCATCACTCCTCTAACTGTATCATCCATCACCCCTCTCTATAACTGTATCATCCATCACTCCTCTCTCTAAATGTATCATCCATCACCCCTCTCTATAACTGTATCATCCATCTCTCCTCCCTCTAACTGTATCATCCATCACTCCTCCCTCTAACTGTATCATCCATCACCCCTCTAACTGTATCATCCATCACCCCTCTCTATAACTGTATCATCCATCACTCCTCTCTAACTGTATCATCCATCACTCCTCTCTCTAAATGTATCATCCATCACTCCTCTCTATAACTGTATCATCCATCACTCCTCTCTATAACTGTATCATCCATCACTCCTCTCTCTAACTGTATCATCCATCACCCCTCTAACTGTATCATCCATCACTCCTCTCTATAACTGTATCATCCATCACTTCTCTCTATAACTGTATCATCCATCACTCCTATAACTGTATCATCCATCACTCCTCTCTATAACTGTATCATCCATCACTCCTCTCTATAACTGTATCATCCATCACTCCTCTCTATAACACTATCGTTAACCACAAGACGTATTTTTAACTCCTCTTAGCTGGCCTTGTGCTTTATCACTAAACAGGTAGTTGATGGGACTGACTGATCATGTATCAAAGACAATGTACTCACCACTCAGTCAGTTTTGATTGAATTAAAAATCCCAATCTAAGGCCGCTTGCCTCTAAAGCTTTATTAATCAAAGCAGAGCCACCCCTCACCTTTCTCTAATCAGCTCTCCTTGTATGGGTCCTGGTCAACAATAGTGCTCTATAATGGTAATGGGATGCCATTAGGGACACAGCCTCAGTGTACATACTCTCAACCTATTACAGCACAGCTGTGGCCTCTCCCTGAGGCCAGAGCCAATGGAATGCACCAGTTGCTATTTGTTCTCTTGACTGGCAGGGATGGGGGCGATTGGTGCTTAACAGGAGACACGCCCAACCCGCCCACCCAGTGCTGTGTGTTGTCTCTGGATGATCCCTCCTCATCCCTGGTACTCCTGTAATCTCTGCTAATCCAGGCTGCTCCCGGTGTGTGTGGATTGTGGTCGGCGCCACTGGTGTGTGTGCGTGCATGTGTTACTATGTCACTGGGTGTTATGTTACCCCACCCCTTCTGGTGACCTGAGCAGACTCCTCCTCATCCATTCAGTCACCATGCTTTTGTCAGTATGGTATTGTGATCTGTTGTCAGTATGGTGTTGTCAGTATGGTGTTGTGGTCTGTTGTCAGTATGGTGTTGTGGTCTGTTGTCAGTATGGTGTTGTGATCTGTTGTCAGTATGGTGTTGTCAGTATGGTGTTGTGGTCTGTTATCAGTATGGTGTTGTGGTCTGTTGTCAGTATGGTGTTGTGGTCTGTTGTCAGTATGGTGTTGTCAGTATGGTGTTGTGGTCTGTTGTCAGTATGGTGTTGTGGTCTGTTGTCAGTATGGTGTTGTGGTCTGTTGTCAGTATGGTGTTGTGGTCTGTTGTCAGTATGGTGTTGTGGTCTGTTGTCAGTATGGTGTTGTGATCTGTTGTCAGTATGGTGTTGTCAGTATGGTGTTGTGGTCTGTTGTCAGTATGGTGTTGTCAGTATGGTGTTGTGGTCTGTTGTCAGTATGGTGTTGTGGTCTGTTGTCAGTATGGTGTTGTGGTCTGTTGTCAGTATGGTGTTGTGGTCTGTTGTCAGTATGGTGTTGTCAGTATGGTGTTGTGATCTGTTGTCAGTATGGTGTTGTGGTCTGTTGTCAGTATGGTGTTGTGGTCTGTTGTCAGTATGGTGTTGTAGTCTGTTGTCAGTATGGTGTTGTGGTCTGTTGTCAGTATGGTGTTGTGGTCTGTTGTCAGTATGGTGTTGTGGTCTGTTGTCAGTATGGTGTTGTGGTCTGTTGTCAGTATGGTGTTGTGGTCTGTTGTCAGTATGGTGTTGTGATCTGTTGTCAGTGTGGTGTTGTGATCTGCTGTCAGTGGGGTGTTGTGATCTGCTGTCAGTGTGGTGTTGTGGACTGTTGTCAATATGGTGTTGTGATCTGCATAGTGTTGTCAGTATGGTGTTGTCAGTATGGTGTTGTGATCTGTTGTCAGTATGGTGTTGTGGTCTGTTGTCAGTATGGTGTTGTGGTCTGTTGTCAGTATGGTGCTGTGAACTGTTGTCAGTGTGGTGTTGTGGTCTGTTGTCAGTGTGGTGTTGTGATCTGTTGTCAGTATGGTGTTGTGATCTGCATAGTGTTGTCAGTATGGTGTTGTGATCTGCATAGTGTTGTCAGTATGGTGTTATGATCTGTTGTCAGTATGGTGTTGTGATCTGTTGTCAGTATGGTGTTGTGATCTGCAGAGTGTTGTCAGTTTGGTGTTATCTGTTGTCAGTATGGTGTTGTGGTCTGTTGTCAGTGTGGTGTTGTGATCTATTGTCAGTATGGTGTTGTGATCTGCATAGTGTTGTCAGTGTGGTGTTATGGTCTGTTGTCAGTATGGTGTTGTGATCTGCATAGTGTTGTCAGTGTGGTGTTGTGGTCTGTTGTCAGTAGGGTGTTGTGGTCTGTTGTCAGTAGGGTGTTGTCAGTGTGGTGTTGTGGTATGGTGTTGTGGTCTGTTGTCAGTAGGGTGTTGTGGTCTGTTGTCAGTAGGGTGTTGTGGTCTGTTGTCGGTATAGTGTTGTCGGTATGGTGTTGTGGTCTGTTGTCAGTAGGGTGTTGTGGTCTGTTGTCAGTGGGGTGTTGTCAGTAGGGTGTTGTGGTCTGTTGTCAGTAGGGTGTTGTGGTCTGTTGTCAGTAGGGTGTTGTCAGTAGGGTGTTGTCAGTAGGGTGTTGTGGTCTGTTGTCAGTAGGGTGTTGTGGTCTGTTGTCAGTAGGCTGTTGTGGTTTTAATTTTTTTTACTAACGTCTGTTCTCCTTTTTTGTCTTGTCTTCCTCTTTTTCATCATCCTCTGTTTCTGCTGCTGTGTCCTTCACCACCACCACTGCTGCACACAAACTGACCAACATCACTCTGGTCACCTTGACCCCTTGACTACCTGGATGGACTCCCTACCCCCTCCTCTTTCCCCCTCTTTCTGTCATCTCTCTCTCTCGCTCCCCATCTCACTCTCGCTCCCCATCTCTCTCTCGCTCCCCATCTCTCTCTCGCTCCCCATCTCTCTCTCTCGCTCCCCATCTCTCTCTCGCTCCCCATCTCTCAATCTCTCCCAACTCTCGCTCTCACCCATCTCTCTCTCTCGCTCCCCATCTCTCAATCTCACCCAACTCTCACTCCCCATCTCACTCCCCATCTCTCGCTCTCCCCCATCTCTGTCTACCTGTCCCCACCCTTCCCCATACCAGCTCCATGCAGAGATCAGAGAACACCCCACCACATCAGGTAAGCCACTGACCTTTGAAAGGGACAGGAAGGGGTGAGGAGGCGGGAGAGGCGGGGTGAGGCAGGGGTGAGAGGGCTCACGGGGGGCAACAGGCTCACGTCCTCCAACTCAACACCTCAACAGGACAGGGATGCATTGGAAGGTCGTGTTACAGTAGCCAGTAGTTTGTGTTTACCTTAAACAAATGTCATGAATTCCAAGTTATAGGAAAGGATTTCTCTGGGTAGGCCAAAAGTTTGGAGTGGGTGAAAGTTGTCTGTAACTATGACATTGTTCATCACATGTATGGCTGAACAGTGCTGATCTAGTTTCACACTGGCTTTATGGTTCTACAGTACCATGTTTTGTCACTGAAATGTCACTTACAGTTGTTGAGTTCACTATCTAGGCCTACGGCTGGCTGTGTCTCGTATGTCTGACTTTCTTAGTGATAGCGTTGACTTTCTTAGGGATGGCGTTGACTTTCTTAGGGATGGCGTTGACTTTCTTAGGGATGGCGTTGACTTTCTTAGTGATGGCGTTGACTTTCTTAGGGATGGCGTTGACTTTCTTAGGGATGGCGTTGAGTTTCCTAGGCGTTGAGTTTCCTAGGGGTGGAGTTGAGTTTCCTAGGGGTGGCATAGCAACGGGTATACAGAGATGAGCAGTTTACAGAGGAGTCGAGAGTGAGGTGATGTGTCCTATAAAGAGCATTGGTGGCAAATCTGATGGCCGAATGGTAAAGAACATCTAGCTGCTCGAGAACATCCTTACCTGCCGACTGGTGCACTGTAACAGTGGACTGCTGTACTAAGACTCACTGGAAACCTTATTGACTGGACTGTAACAGTAGACTGCTTCACTGTAACAGTAGACTGCTTCACTGTAACAGTGGACTGCTTCACTGTAACAGTAGACTGCTTCACTGTAACAGTAGCCTGCTGTACTAAGACTCACTGGAAACCTTATTGACTGGACTGTAACAGTAGACTGCTTCACTGTAACAGTGGACTGCTTCACTGTAACAGTGGACTGCTTCACTGTAACAGTAGACTGCTTCACTGTAACAGTAGCCTGCTGTACTAAGACTCACTGGAAACCTTATTGACTGGTGGACTGTAACAGTAGACTGCTTCACTGTAACAGTAGACTGCTTCACTGTAACAGTGGACTGCTTCACTGTAACAGTAGACTGCTTCACTGTAACAGTGGACTGCTTCACTGTAACAGTGGACTGCCTCACTGTAACAGTAGACTGCTTCACTGTAACAGTAGACTGCTTCACTGTAACAGTGGACTGCTTCACTGTAACAGTGGACTGCTTCACTGTAACAGTGGACTGCTTCACTGTAACAGTGGACTGCTGTACAAAGACTCACTGGAAACCTTATTGACTAGTGGACTGTAACAGTAGACTGCTTCACTGTAACAGTAGACTGCTTCACTGTAACAGTAGACTGCTTCACTGTAACAGTAGACTGCTGTACTAAGACTCACTGGAAACCTTATTGACTAGTAGACTGTAACAGTAGACTGCTTCACTGTAACAGTAGCCTGCTTCACTGTAACAGTAGCCTGCTGTACTAAGACTCACTGTAAACCTTATTGACTAGTGGACTGTAACAGTAGACTGCTTCACTGTAACAGTAGACTGCTTCACTGTAACAGTGGACTGCTTCACTGTAACAGTAGACTGCTGTACTAAGACTCACTGGAAACCTTAGAGTGCATTTTCCCTTTAAGAGCGCTACTAGATGGTTTCTCTGTGCGTTTTCCCTATAAGAGCGCTACTCGATAGTTTCTCTGTGCATTTTCCCTTTAAGAGCGCTACTCGATAGTTTCTCTGTGCATTTTCCCTTTAAGAGCGCTACTCGATAGTTTCTCTGTGCATTTTCCCTTTAAGAGCGCTACTCGATAGTTTCTCTGTGCATTTTCCCTTTAAGAGCGCTACTCGATAGTTTCTCTGTGCATTTTCCCTTTAAGAGTGCTACTCGATAGTTTCTCTGTGCATTTTCCCTTTAAGAGCGCTACTAGATGGTTTCTCTGTGCATTTTCCCTTTAAGAGCGCTACTAGATGGTTTCTCTGTGCATTTTCCCTTTAAGAGCGCTACTCGATAGTTTCTCTGTGCATTTTCCCTTTAAGAGCGCTACTAGATGGTTTCTCTGTGCATTTTCCCTTTAAGAGTGCTACTAGATGGTTTCTCTGTGCATTTTCCCTTTAAGAGCGCTACTCGATAGTTTCTCTGTGGGTTTTCCCTTTAAGAGCGCTACTCAATAGTTTCTCTGTGCATTTTCCCTTTAAGAGCGCTACTAGATGGTTTCTCTGTGCATTTTCCCTTTAAGAGTGCTACTAGATGGTTTCTCTGTGGGTTTTCCCTTTAAGAGCGCTACTAGATGGTTTCTCTGTGCATTTTCCCTTTAAGAGTGCTACTAGATGGTTTCTCTGTGCATTTTCCCTTTAAGAGCGCTACTCGATAGTTTCTCTGTGCATGTTCCCTTTAAGAGCGCTACTAGATGGTTTCTCTGTGCATTTTCCCTTTAAGAGCGCTACTAGATGGTTTCTCTGTGCATTTTCCCTTTAAGAGTGCTACTAGATGGTTTCTCTGTGGGTTTTCCCTTTAAGAGCGCTACTAGATGGTTTCTCTGTGCATTTTCCCTTTAAGAGTGCTACTAGATGGTTTCTCTGTGGGTTTTCCCTTTAAGAGCGCTACTAGATGGTTTCTCTGTGGGTTTTCCCTTTAAGAGCGCTACTCGATAGTTTCTCTGTGGGTTTTCCCTTTAAGAGCGCTACTCGATAGTTTCTCTGTGCATTTTCCCTTTAAGAGCGCTACTAGATGGTTTCTCTGTGCATTTTCCCTTTAAGAGCGCTACTCGATAGTTTCTCTGTGGGTTTTCCCTTTAAGAGCGCTACTCGATAGTTTCTCTGTGCATTTTCCCTTTAAGAGCGCTACTAGATGGTTTCTCTGTGCATTTTCCCTTTAAGAGCGCTACTCGATAGTTTCTCTGTGGGTTTTCCCTTTAAGAGCGCTACTAGATGGTTTCTCTGTGCATTTTCCCTTTAAGAGCGCTACTAGATGGTTTCTCTGTGCATGTTCCCTTTAAGAGCGCTACTAGATGGTTTCTCTGTGCATTTTCCCTTTAAGAGCGCTACTAGGCACAATGTGTTCTCTACCTAGGATGTTATTTATTAATTATGCTGTATGTGCTTCACATACACTAAACCAAATCTCGTTAACCCTTTGCCATAGAGTTAAGAAGTGTTCGTACTATACTGAGATATTCTCTGCATTAATATGTTATAACGCTGCTTACCCTCCCCCAATCCTAACCTTAACCGTTAGTGGGGAAAATGCAACTCTAGGTGCAACTTCACCCTACTCCTCGTTAGATGGAATCTTTGCAGCCGTGCCACTAGAGGGCACTGTGTCGTCATCATCTGTCATCACCAGTGGGGGAGGAGAACCCCTTCTGCTCAGCCTGTTGGTCAGCAGATACAAATTAATATCTCTCTCTCCTTTTTCTCCCCCTCACTCTCTTCTCTTTCCCTTTTCTCCCCCTCTCTCTCTCTTTCCCTTTTCTCCCTCTCACACTCTCTCCCTTTTCTCCCCCTCACTCTCTTCTTTCCCTTTTCTCCCCCTCTCTCTCTTTCCCTTTTCTCCCTCTCACACTCTCTCCCTTTTCTCCCCCTCACTCTCTTCTCTTTCCCTTTTCTCCCACTCACACTCTCTCCCTTTTCTCCCCCTCTCTCTCTCTCTTTCCCTTTTCTCCCCCCCTCTCTCTCTTTCCCTTTTCTCCCTCTCTCTCTTTCTCTCTCTTTCTCGCTTTCGCTCTCCTCCAGCTGCCTTAATTCCCAGTGATGACCCCGTCCTATTGACCCCAGGGAGAATGAGCCAGCGAAGCCAGGGGAAGGAGCGAGAGAAGAGGGAGGAGAAGGAGCGAGAGAAGAGGGAGGAGAAGGAGCGAGAGAAGAGGGAGGAGAAGGAGCGAGAGAAGAGGGAGGAGAAGGAGCGAGAGAAGAGGGAGGAAAAGGAGCGAGAGAAGGAGAAGGAGCGAGAGAAGAGGGAGGAGAAGGAGCGAGAGAAGAGGGAGGAGAAGGACAGAGAGGAGAAGAAGGAGAAGGACAGAGAGGAGAAGAAGGAGAAGGATGGGAGCCTCCACACCCCCAGCAGAGATCACCTCGCCAGCCCCTCTTCCCTCAGCCCGGGTCTCAGCTACACCCATGGTAAGACCACCTTCTTCTTCCAGGGACACTTTGCCCTCTAAGCATAGACCCAGGGTCAGGTATCTCTCAACCTCTGTACTAACCTCAATATTCCTGAACCACTCTGCTAGGCTCCATGCAACCTTCAGGGTTGAAGCAGATACCAGGGGAAGCCCAGGGGTTACCAATGCTCTAAGCAAAATGATCTGATGTTTTTATTTGAGGCTTTTATATGACAAAGCATGGGTGTTTTTTAAGGTGGTTTTGGAAGGTTTTTACCCTCCCAATGTCAAAAATGGTTCATCCTATACACGACAGTACCTTCCTTCTGGAATGTTCCATTATCTACCACCAGGGGGAGCAGAAGCTAAAAGGAAAAACAAATATTTTTCTCTCCTCATTCTAGAGCACCTTCAAATCATGTGTCTCTGCATTCTATCAGAACAAGCAACACTTCTCTGAAAAGAGACCTGAGTGGTGCGGTTGGGGGGACTTATACAACTGGGTAACCAGTCGTTGCACAGAAGGAAATCATTCTGGGATAGAACCATAATAATAATAAAACCCTGCCTTGAGTATATGAAGGGCAGATGGTTGCATTGATATTGATAGTACCTAGGCCTCTATACAGCTCTGAGATGTAGGCTGGTAAATGACAGAAATCACTTTTATTAGCTAACTCTAAGCCAATACATCCAGTGTTATTTTCCTAGTGTCAGTGGTTGTTGCTGGTTTGCTCTTCTGAATATCAGAATGTAGGCCGAGCGCTTCACAAGTGAGCACTTCACAGGTAATGCCGTCCCAAAGGGCAGAGAATCCAATAAGGAAGAAAAACTGGGAGGCAACAATGCCGGTGATCTGTATCCTTCATTCAGTGTGAACAGGCAGGTGGTGAACACTTGTGACGGCCGTCGTGACATTTGCCAGTCTGTTATTGGTCCAACGTCACTACCCCCTCCGTCTATCATGACACCACATTGGATCCATCTCAAATGGCACCCTATTTCTCTATTTAGTGCCATAGTAGTGCACTAAATGGGACGCAGCCATTAACTCTCTCATATTGCATTCTCGGATATCGTTTATTCAGAGGCATCAGTAGAGATAATCATGGTGTTCTTCTTGATGTTTGTTTCCAACAGTAGGGCAGTTTTCCTAAAGAAGTTCAATCATCTCTGTGTTTTGTTTCCTTGCCACAATACTAAGGAGAATAGTGATACTGGTATGATCGCGGTCCTGATGCACACCATGGCTGCGGCCCTAATGGAACCCTATTAGAACCCTACCTATATAGTGTACTACTTTTGACCAGGGCACATGGGGCTCTGGTCAAACGTAGTGCACTTTTCTAGGGAATGGAGTGCCATTTGGGATTGAGTCTAGATCATGCAGGTATTGGAACAGAGCAAGGCACTTAACCCTAATTGCTCCATGGTCGCCGGCAGTAATGGCTGATCCCTGTCCGTGACCGTACTCTCCAAGGATGTCTCAGGGGGAATGGGATATATACATTTCTATTTCACACTACACAGGTTGCACACTTGTACATGTGTGAAACAGGAAAAATATAAGCACCCTCTATTTGACCTTTGACTTTGCTGCATAGTGACTACATCAAGTGAACTGGGCCGTAGAGGTTGTATTCAGAGAGGCTTGAGGTGACAGGATTCATAGTCTAGAGAGGGACCAGGGTTGTGGGGCCTAACGTTGCTTTGAGAGAAAGAACCATACGCCCCCTTGTTCAACTTGCCATGGTTCATTCCAGGAACATATCTGAATAGATTTGACTAAATATCACTTACCCTCTGTTTGGCTTTTAAATGTTCCCATTCAGAAAGGGTAAATGTCACTATTTCTGCTCCGAAATCAGTGGTTATTTAGTCAGACTGTTATGCTGGTGAGTCTGAGTGCTACAGATGTAGGATCTTAATTTGATAACTCTTCTGTTGCTGTTAATTTTCCTGCACAGCATGAAATGCAAACTTGTAGTGTATTCAAGGGTTAAAACGGCTTCTAATGCTTCTAAATTCCACTTTAAAATGTCAGACTTGATTTGCGCTAATGAATAATGTTTCAACCCCCACAAAAAAATGTCCATTAATTATAATCCAGATAATAATTCACATTATTACATTACTGTTGCTGCAGGATTATGTTCTTGCAAACTGGCTCAAATTAAGATCCTACATCTGTAGTTAAAAGCACTGAACTGAAATGGATGTTAATCGATGACAGCACTGTTGACCTATGAGGAGATTAGTACTTAATAGAGGATATTGCATCTACGCATCTCAGAACTAGTATTAATGAATAGCATATCAATGTATAGTGTGCTCATACGGCCATATGCCTACACATTGACCTTTACCATAAATATCTACAGTGTTGATTCTTTCTTCTTCAGTGGTATATCTACCTGCACATTTTGCAGGCTATAGCTAGAGTTCTTTGGCTGTGTACCAGGATTAACTCATCGCTGCCCTTTCTGTTGGCCTGTTGGCAGGGTAGGGGGGATCATCAAGCACCCAAAGAGCTATGCATGCCTGCTGCTAATATCTTCCTTCTCCGGAAGCTGTGGCAGATGAGCCTGCCCCACTGCCCAGCTTTACTTGATGAAAGGGTTAGGTCACTCAACCTGCAAACCGCATCCTCACAGTTTCTGCTCTGTACTGAAAGTGCTCTAACTTGACTGCTGACATAAAACATTTCCCGGGGATGTATTTACAGTGGACTAATGAACAAAATACAAAAATATAGTTTTTGAGTGAACTATCCTTTTAAGAAATAAAAAAATACTGTTATTAACCCTTCCCCATTTCCCCCACCTAAACCTGTACTCTCTGGATACGTTTTTGGCTAGCCGGCATTACATTACAGTAATTAGCGAACAATACAAATACCAGGCCAAGACTTCAATCAACATTTGTTGACATTAGACATTAGTTAATGTAGCCTGAATGTAAACATAGCAGAGCACTCTACCCAGGAAATGCCAACCATTGAACCCCTATTTACTTAGGATTGCATTGCCCATCCAACGTGACACAGTATTTAGCTATTAGCTAGCACTAATATGACCATATTAGATGTTTGGTGTTGTTCTTTGAGGTAAGTACCAGAACGTATCCATTGTTGCCACAACATTTCATATTAAATACTAGAAACTATCCATTGTTGCCACACCATTTCCTATTAAATACCAGATAAGTACCAGTGGCGACATCACCTACTGTAAAATAAAGTGCTCCCTGTTGTTGCTCTACTTCCTGATATGCAGATTCCATGTGGTGTACTGTAATGGAGAACCATTGTTTCTTAATCCTGCATGCAGGGGCTAGTGTTACACACAGGGAGATGTGATAGCTAGCCGTCTGTGTAAAAATACAGTGGAGACTGGTCCGGTCACAGTGTAGGGTAAAGTTGCTCTAGGTGCTGATCTTGGGTCAGTTTTGCCTTTTTCCCCACTATCTGGCTAAGGTTGGGGGAAGGGGAAGGAAACTTCACTCCAGAGTGACTATTGTGGTCAGTCGCTAAAATGCTAATCTGTTCAAGGCACATTAGCTGACGACTGTCCAGTCACTTAATGCAGATGTTTCTGTATACATGAATAGCCATGCATCATGTATTATGTGTTGGCCTGGACTGTCTTTATCTCCTCATATGTTGACCCAGGCTATTGACCTGGACTGTCTTTATCTCCTGATATGTTGACCCAGGCTATTGACCTGGACTGTCTTTATCTCCTGATATGTTGACCCAGGCTAATGACCTGGACTGTCTTTATCTCCTGATATGTTGACCCAGGCTATTGACCTGGACTGTCTTTATCTCCTGATATGTTGACCCAGGCTATTGACCTGGACTGTCTTTATCTCCTGATATGTTGACCCAGGCTAATGACCTGGACTGTCTTTATCTCCTGATATGTTGACCCAGGCTATTGCCCTGGACTGTCTTTATCTCCTGATATGTTGACCCAGGCTAATGACCTGGACTGTCTTTATCTCCTGATATGTTGACCCAGGCTATTGACCTGGACTGTCTTTATCTCCTGATATGTTGACCCAGGCTATTGACCTGGGCTATCTTTATCTCCTGATATGTTGACCCAGGCTATTGACCTGGGCTATCTTTATCTCCTGATATGTTGACCCAGGCTATTGACCTGGACTGTCTTTATCTAATGATATGTTGACCCAGGCTATTGACCCTACACTGTCTTTATCTCCTGATATGTTGACCCAGGCTATTGACCTGGACTGTCTTTATCTCCTGATATGTTGACCCAGGCTATTGACCTGGACTGTCTTTATCTCCTGATATGTTGACCCAGGCTATTGACCTGGGCTATCTTTATCTCCTGATATGTTGACCCAGGCCAGTAGTGTGGATATGGTGGACACATGCAGAATGCCTGGGGACTTTGTTTGGCTGACCCAATATTTGTCTGCAAACACTTACCTAATGTGGGTACTCCCTAAATACCCTCACGCACTATTTCCTGACATGACAGCGACATTCCTGATGCTTCCGGGTCCACTTCTGGCCTTCTGATGCTTAGACTACTACTTTTACCCCCATGGAGGTTGGAGACCGAACCTAACCCAGGGGGTTAAGCAAAACACCTCAACTGTTTGTCACATTGTTGGCCCAACATCTTTGTGAAGTTTCTTCGCTCTGTTTGACTTGTTTCTTAAAAATGCCATTTATTAATTTGGACCAGCTGAACTTTCCTTTGAGGGAGCAGGGTTAATTAGGCCTAGGATTTTGAATTATACATACTCCAGAACGTCTTAATTACCTGTGTTAATTAGCCTGTTTGCTCAGGGATCTGTGATTGTGTCCCAAATGGCTCCCTATTCCCTGTAAAGTCCACTACTGTTGATCTGGGCCTATAGGGGTCTGGTCAGAAGTAGTGCACTATGTCAGAAATAAGGTAACATTTGGGGACACACGTTTTTTTCCTTCCAAGTGTCGCCGAGCAACGTTGTGACATCACCGCTCTCTCACAGAACTCGGGAGCTGTTATCAAAGCTGTTGTTTGCCTCGTCTCTAAACAGACAGGGATGGAATGACTCCTTCCATTCGAAAATATAGATAACACGTCTTAATTGGACAGAGGGCACTGAAGGGCCGCAGCTGTTGACAGAACAAACAAGGAAACATTAGGAGGGAAGGGTCAATTGAATGGGATGGGAGGATGCCAGGAATCTTGTGGATGGAAAAACAGCAACTCTCTGGAGATTCTATTTCGACGATAAGGACCAGGTGGGGCCTATTGGTTTTCACAGAGATAACCATTGGTGCTCTTTGAGACTCCTTTCTCAATGCACCTACTTCTCTTATACCCTTTTGTTCTGGACCTGCAACAGACCTTTCTTATGGACAATATGTTCTGACAGCGTTGTCAGGGTGACTGGGGCAGCACAGTCTTCTTAACCTGTTCCTGGTGACAGTCGTGGTGACAGTCTTCTCCTAGCTGAGCGTCTGAACTGTCCACTTGAGATTGCAGTCCCAGAGATCAATATCTAGAGCCGGGGGAAATATTGATCAACTGTCCCATAGCCATTTCTGTTGTGTGTATCGTTATGAGCATTGGTATTAACAGCATGTTAATTAGTTTACTTTATTACAATTTTACTGTGTGTCCCTGAGGGTATTGTCTAGAGAAGACCCTGTTTCACAGTGTTTGTTATCCATTAGTTCTCTCCAAATGCTACTCATGTCATGCTGGTTGCTAGTAGACTGACAAATAGCAAGCCACAAATGGCAAACTACAGGTCAGAAAATGGTTTTTTGATCATTCAACTCACACTGTTTTTGACAGGTAGAATGGGCTGTGGTCCTGAAACATAAACGGCCTTGATTGCAGTGCACTGAGCTATAGATGAGAAAATAGGGAAGTAAATTATAGCCACTTATGGCTCAGGATTTTACAGTAACTGTCTTATTCTACCTGAGGTGCTCAGTAACAGGCTTGGTGTTCTACCTGGGGGGCTCAGTAACAGGCTTGGTATTCTACCTGGGGGGCTCAGTAACAGGCTTGGTATTCTACCTGAGGTGCTCAGTAACAGGCTTGGTATTCTACCTGGGGGGCTCAGTAACAGGCTTGGTATTCTACCTGGGGGGCTCAGTAACAGGCTTGGTATTCTACCTGAGGTGCTCAGTAACAGGCTTGGTATTCTACCTGAGGTGCTCAGTAACAGGCTTGGTATTCTACCTGGGGGGCTCAGTAACAGGCTTGGTATTCTACCTGAGGTGCTCAGTAACAGGCTTGGTATTCTTCCTGAGGTGCTCAGTAACAGGCTTGGTATTCTACCTGGGGGGCTCAGTAACAGGCTTGGTATTTTACCTGAGGGGCTCAAAGGAATTGATTGGCCATACAAGCATTGGAGAAGTCAACTGGCCAGTTTGGTCTTTGTGTCTGGGGAATACGATAGGGCATGCAGAGAGTTTGTCCATCCTCACAGGCAGGGTGAATAGAGACTGGCTTTATTACATTTGTGTGTGTGTTAGTGTCTAGTGTGTGTGTTTATTATGTGGTAGCAGGTGTCTGAGTGCTGTAGCTGGAGTCGTCAGTCAGACGTTCAGGACTATGCCCCACACTCACACACTGTGAGAAAGAGAGTGAGCAGGAAGAGAGGGGTGATGTTCATCTGAGCTGTGTTGTTCAAGGAGAAGGGAAAGAGATTTAGGAGAGATACCGTGAGAGGATATACCACGACAGAGCGGCAAGTAGCCTAGTGGGTAAGAGCTTTGGGCCAGTAACTGAAAGGTCGCCCTTGAGCAAGGCACTTAGCCTTATTTGCTTCTGTGGAGTTGCTGTGAATAAGAGTGTCTGCTAAATTATTACAATGTAAATGTAAAAATGAGGAGATACCACACAGAGAAATACACGGTGTACAGAGAGGAGAAAATGAAAGAGAAAAAACAAGAGGGAAAGAGAGGACAGGAGGAGGGAGACTGGTTGGCAGTGAGAAAAGTAGAGCTATTCATTGAAAGAAGGAAAGAGAAAGAGGGTAGGAGGCTGTTCCATGGAGTAGGCTAGATAAGATGCAACTCTTCTGTACACTGCTGGTGCATGGAGTAGCAGGGGGAGGGACTCTGCTGATTCATCAGCGTAGTACTCAGAGCCTCCTCCCCTTGCACTCACTCTCTCACACACAGACAGGAGAGAGAGAGAGAGAGAGAGGGAGAAAGAGAGGGTGGGAACAAGAGAGAGGGAGAACGATAAATTGTGCTGCACTGCTTTGAGTGCCTTGAGACTGAGTTGCTGTGCTTGCTGTGTCCTGTGTGTGTGTCTGGCTGCGGGCGATCAGATCTGAGCATTTCGCGGTCAGTGGCTTCGCCCTGCTTGGCCCCTGCTGATCCCCAGCAGGCCCTCCTCAGGCCCCCCCGGGCTCTCGCCGGCCCCATGATGAAGGAGGAGGGAGCGCTGTGCCGTCGCCGCTTCTCAACATGCGGCACGACCAGCTCGCCGCGGCCCCCACACCCCGACGGACGCAAGCTCATCCGCAACGCTTCTTTCGGGGGCTACAACGAGCTGTCGCCCCTCTCTCTGCCAGGTGGGTGTGGTAGTTGAGGCGGTGTTGGACCCCTCACCCTTCCCCTCCAGTCTGATGAGGAGCCTGCCCTGCCGCGGGCTCTTCGACACCCAGCTAGTTGTAGGCTAGCTGTTGCTTTGAGTAGTACCCTCTGTACTGTAGCCAAGTGGCCTGTGTGCTTGTTCCCTATAGAGTCGTAACCCCTAGATACTGGTTGTGGACGGTGACTGTGCTGTTATTTGAAGGTCTATTGTGTTCTAGATGGACTAAATATTGGAACTACAGGTGCACTGTTGCTGTAGTGGTGTACCTGTGGCAGAGTTACCTGTGTGCTTGTTCCCTGTAGAGACTGAGTCGTAACCCCTAGATACTGGTTGTGAACTGTGACTGTTATTTCAGATACTAATGTGCAGGAGGTGATTGTTTTCAGTGTACTGTCACAGTATTGGAGCTATTCTCTTGCTGTTCCTTTCTGCGTTGCCTGATGCAGATTCTGATGTTGAACCTGTCGTATCTATTTCTTCTTAGAGTTTTGAATTCTTATATTAGACTATACTTTTAATACATATTTTCCTTGTGTAGAAATGTACTCGGTCATATGCAAACGTATTATATCGTACTCGGTAGCCCGAGTAACTGTGCGCTGCTTTGGAGTGGCCGTCCACCTGAGCGTGAGATCAGCAGAGCTTTCACAGAACGTCAAGTGAAGTGAATTAGACCTAAAGCTTCTGTAGTGAGTGTGATGTTTTTAGCCTGTCAGCCTCCCAGCCACCGAGCCGACACAGCCTCCATTCATCTCTGTTGAAGACTGTCTAAGAAGCTCTCTCCCTGCCAGGAGAGCCGCAGGCTTTTCACAAAGATTGCCGATTCACCGGAGACAGCTGGTACAGGCTGGTTGCATTCTCTCTTTCTCTTCAGCCAAATGTAATCTCAATCAAAATAGGTAGGTGACGTTATTTCCTTATTATCAACCAACATTACATTTAAGCATCAGGTTCATCAGGCTGTATATAGCTTAACCTATCATAAGTATATCTGCCATTTTGGAGACGATCTCCACACAGTTTCATCAGTAATCCAGCTTCTTTGCCAATAGACCCCCCCCTCTTTCAGGGTTACCTGGGGCTAGCTTCTCTAGCTTCCACTGGAGGTGCCAGTGAGGGGCCAATGACTCAGCAGATTAACCTGGGCGGCCGCCTATTAATAGACCAATCACGTGCACCAAAAAGACAGACAGAAAATATCAGTGTCCTAATAGCTCCTGGCCCACGACCACTCGTTTGAAATATTATCCTCCCCAAAGATGAAGTGGCTTTGTCTGGCCAACAACACTGGCAGCGTAGCCGAGGAGGATCCGGTCCATGCCGACTGCCAATGAACACTCCCCTGTTTGTGTTGTTGTTGTTGCTAGCTGTTGTTTGCAGGCTGAACATGAATTGGTTTTGGAGGTCATGAATGGGGAAATGGAGAAAGGGTGAATTGCGGTGCTCTGCTAGCTCTGTTGACAACAGAATGGCAGTACGGATGTATTTTAATGAACCTTCATTTAAGCAGGGAGTCAGGCTGAGACCACAATCTCTTTCGCAGATGATCCCTGCAGCAGATGATCCCTGTAATTTGGATCACTCCTGGGTCAGAGTAACCATTGCAGCACGTCATTACAAAGTCATTACATGGGATGCATCCCAAATGGCTCCTTATTAATTAGTCAAAAGTAGTGCACTATATTGGGAATAGGGTGCCATTTGGGACCATTGCCAGTCTCGCCATGTGATGACAGGCTGCATCGCTTGCTTCCTTAAAGGGGGTAATCTGCAGTTCAAACAGTAACAAAGAGGGCACCCCACAACTGTTTTGGTAAGAATGCTGAGGGATGGGGCTGGAGAAATGGAACCACTCTCAAATTAATCGACAGAGCTGTGGATTCAAGGACAGCCCATTCATGAGATCAAAATGATAGTTTTAACCTTGTCTTCTGTCTATACATCAGAAATTATAGTTTTAACTTCTTAGGGCGGGATCGATATGACAACAGCCAGTGAAAGTGCAGGGCGCCAAATTCAAAACAACAGAAATCTCATAATTAAAATTCCTCAAACATACATGTATTTTATACCATTTTAAAGGTAATCTTGTTGTTAATCCCACCACAGTGTCCGATTTCAAATAGGCTTTACAGCGAAAGCACCACAAACGATTATGTTAGGTCAGAGCCAAGCCACAGAAAAACACAGCCAATTTTCCAGCCAAAGATAGGAGTCACAAAAAGCAGAAATAGAGATCAAATTAATCACTAACCTTTGATGATCTTCATCAGATGACACTCATAGAACTTCATGTTACACAATACATGTATGTTTTGTTTGATAAAGTTCATATTTATATAAAAAAATCTCAGTATACATTGGTGCGTTATGTTCAGTAGTTCCAAAAACATCCGGTGATTTTGCAGAGAGCCACATCTTTTTACAGAAATACTCATTATAAATGTTGATGAAAATACAAGTGTTATGCATGGAACTTTAGATACACTTCTCCTCGTGTCAGATTTCAAAAAAGCTTTACGGAAAAAGCAAACCATGCAATAATCTGAGAACGTCACTCAGAGAACAAATACAAATATCCTCCATGTTGGAGTCAACAGAAGTCAGAAATAACATTATAAATATTCACTTACCTTGGATGATCTTCATCAGAATGCACTCCCAGGAATCCCAGTTCCACAATAAATGTTTGATTTGTTCGATAATGTCCATCATTTATGTCCAAATAGCTACTTTTGTTAGCGCGTTTGGTAAACAAATCAAAACTCACGAAGCGCGTTCACTAGCTGCAGACGAAATTTCAAAAAGTTCCGTTACAGTCCGTAGAAACTTGTCAAACGATGTATGGAATCAATCTTTAGGATGTTTTTAACACAAATCTTCAATAATCTTCCAACCGGAGAATTCCTTTGTCTTCAGAAAAGCAAAGGAACGGGAGATACCTCTCAAGTGAAATGCGCGTTACCAGTGCGTGACTGCTGGCAGACCTCTGACTCATTCCCCTCTCATTCAGCCCCCCTTCATTGTAGAAGCATCAAACACGTTTCTAAAGACTGTTGACATCTAGTGGAAGCCTTAGGAAGTGCAAAATGACCAAAATCCCCCTGTATCTTCAATGGGGGCTGAGTTGAAAATTGACCAACTTCAGATTTCTCAGGTTTTTGCCTGCCACATGAGTTCTATTATACTCACAGACATCATTCAAACAGTATTAGAAACTTCAGAGTGTTTTCTATCCAAATATACCAATAATATGCATATATTAGCATCTGGGACTGAGGAGCAGGCAATTTACTCTGGGCACCTTATTCATCCAAGCTACTCAATACTGCCCCCCAGCCATAATACGTTTTAACCTTGTCTTCTGACTATACATCAGAACCCAAAATCTTATATTTGTGGTTCTGATGGGGTAAGACAGTTGAACTATGCTCATGAGGTATTTGTACATTTATATCCTTCAACAATCAATGGACACACCTACTCATTCAATTAGGACACACCTACTCATTCAATTAGGACACACATACTCATTCAATTAGGACACACCTACTCATTCAATTAGGACACACCTACTCATTCAATTAGGACACACCTACTCATTCAAGGGCTTTTCTTTACTTTTACATTTTTATACATTGTATAATAATAGTGAAGACCTCAAAACTATTAAGAAACACATGTAATAACCAAACGAGTGGTAAACAAATCTAAATATATTTTATTTTTGAGATTATTCAAAGTAGCTACCCTTTGCCATGATGACAGCTTTGCACACTCTTGGTGTCTTCACTATTATTCTACAATGTAGAAAATAGTACAAATAAATGAGTAGTTGTGTCCAAACGTTTGACTGGTACTGTATATCATTAATCCAGCAGATTTCCTGTTTATTTTCCATTTTGCAAAGGAAATGTGTTATTTTAACCCTTCCCACTGTCCTGTGGATGTGGCACAATGACCTCTGATGTTCTGAAGTAAATGGTGCAACAGGTTTTAGGAGCAATACCGGTCGCTTTAAAAACTCCCGAGATTGCTACATGCCTGCCTCCCACTGTAGCACTGCACCATGCTATCCCACTGTAGCACTGCACCATGCTATCCCACTGTAGCACTGCACCATGCTATCCCACTGTAGCACTGCACCATGCTATCCCACTGTAGCACTGCACCATGCTATCTCACTGTAGCACTGCACCACGCTATCCCACTGTAGCACTGCACCTCGCTATCCCACTGTAGCACTGCATCATGCTATCCCACTGTAGCACTGCACCATGCTATCCCACTGTAGCACTGCACCACGCTATCCCACTGTAGCACTGCACCACGCTATCCCACTGTAGCACTGCTGTAGCACTGCACCATGCTATCCCACTGTAGCACTGCACCACGCTATCCCACTGTAGCACTGCACCACACTATCCCACTGTAGCACTGCACCATGCTATCCCACTGTAGCACTGCACCACGCTATCCCACTGTAGCACTGCACCACGCTATCCCACTGTAGCACTGCACCATGCTATCCCACTGCAGCACTGCACCATGCTATCACACTGTAGCACTGCACCACGCTATCCCACTGTAGCACTGCACCACGCTATCCCACTGTAGCACTGCACCACGCTATCCCACTGGAGCACTGCACCACGCTATCCCACTGTAGCACTGCACCACGCTATCCCACTGTAGCACTGCACCATGCTATCCCACTGTAGCACTGCACCATGCTATCCCACTGGACAAAATTAAGAACATGACAATTTTTTTCTGTTTGTAATCTGGTTTTCTGATTGAGAATGTCTAATGATGTCATGCAGATTATAGCCAACTGATCTCTGTTACATCCAGGGAAAGATGTCATATTTAGTTTGTTATCTGGTCAGATTACAACCAGATAGAGATTTATTTTTCTGCTTGTGAAATAGACTGTTTACCAAAAGATGTCTTAATGACATCATTGCAACCACTTTGGCACACAGCTCCGTGCTGCTCCATCATGCTCCTGTTCCTCTCCATCCTGCTCCGTGCTGCTCCATCCTTCTCCGTTCTGCTCCATCCTGCTCCATCCTGCTCCATCCTGCTCCGTGCTGCTCCATCCTGCTCCGTTCTGCTCCATCCTGCTCCATTCTGCTCCATCCTGCTCCGTGCTGCTCCATCCTGCTCCGTTCTGCTCCATCCTGCTCCCGTTCTGCTCCATCCTGCTCCCGTTCTGCTCCATTCTGCTCCCGTTCTGCTCCATCCTGCTCTGTGCTGCTCCATCCTGCTCTGTGCTGCTCCATCCTGCTCTGTGCTGCTCCATCCTGCTCCGTGCTGCTCCATCCTGCTCCGTTCTGCTCCATCCTACTCCCGTGCTGCTCCATCCTGCTCCCGTGCTGCTCCATCCTGCTCCGTTCTGCTCCATCCTGCTCCGTGCTGCTCCATCCTGCTCTATCCTGCTCTGTGCTGCTCCATCCTGCTCTATCCTGCTCCCGTGCTGCTCCATCAGACCCAGAGTCAAAATGGTGGTGGTGACCTTGTTGCCATGACAAATGTAAAGCAAACAGCATACCTGCCTGCACACTGATTTATGCCCCCAAAACTCAAAATTGAGGCTTTATCCTAGTGCGTATAGCAGGTAATGTTTTCACCCTTCCCCAATTGTCGTCAGGCCAGCTGTTGCTAGGGAACCTTTCGGTTCTTCCCGAAAACATGGCGACAGTGTCAGTGTTCGTCAAAGCTGTCATGCCGTGTGTGTGTGTGTGTGTGTGTGTGTGTGTGTGTGTGTGTGTGTGTGTGTGTGTGCACTCCATCCATAGACATGACAAAAACACACACACACACACAATGTACTGTCTTATATAATGATCCATCCCTAAATAACATCATATCTGTTGTTCAGGGTGCAAGTACGGTGCCATGCCACCCCCCTCACAGCATCATGGTACGGACCGTCTCACTGGTTCTGGATGGAAAATGGATGCTTGTGGTTGGTTCCACAGCAACATCTTCATAGGGGTGTTTATATTCACTTTAGTTATGGAGAAGAGGGAACAAAGAACTCTGACTGTTGAAATGTTATTTTGGTTAGCATTGGTACACCCTCAGTGGGTAGTCAGAAACCACAAGCATCCGTTTTTCAGGGGAAAAGCAGAGAACAGGTGAAGCCTGAACTTTTTGCTTCCTGTTTCAGCTGACCCGCTCAGGCGTTTCTCTTTACGCCTGCTGCGTTAGGTTAGACAAACGACAAACAAACAAATGTCACTGTTGAAAAGCCATTTTGGTTAGCATTGGTTTGTGTTGGTTAGCATTGGAGTGCAGAGACTTTCTTTGTTTCTTGTCAGCCTAAGTTCTAGGTTTATCTAGGGAGAATGTTGAGTGTTTCTTTGGAGGAAAAGCAGAGAGAAATGTGAAGCATAAGGCCTTGTCCCCCAAAGATATAATGATCCTATTGTGAAATAATTTATTTTAGGCTTTTCAATGGCGATTTTAGCATGTCAATCTTGGTGGGGCAAACTGCCAGCAAAGCCTTTACACAGCACAGCACAACAATAAACAATACATTAATTGCACTACAACGGTGACAAACAGTGCCCACAAACTGTTAGGGCCTACATAAAACTGTCCCAACAGCAGAGCTTTCTTTTCAGCACTATGGAGTGAATCCTGACCACTGATACACCTGGCTATCAGCAGAGCCTTGTCTGGCAGCGAAACAGTTCATTCAGCCTCATTTACTGCCTTTAAAAAAAAATACATAGCTGATATGTTGATGTACAAACTATGGTGTAAGTGGACGATGAGTGGATAAAAGGCCATGTGTAATTTCGATTTTAAGACATTCAATAGCGAGCTAGGACGGACGTAGTCAAAATAACTATTTGTTCAGCACTTTTGAAATGTACAGCAACAGATTTCAGAACATGGGCTGTTTTACAGTATTCTCCATGTACACCAAGTCAGAACCATAGGATAAATAAAGGGGGCATATCAGCAGACAATGAAAGGTCGTACAATATTCAATGATTACATATCTCTAAAACAGGCTATAGGCTACATGTCACGGACGTGTGGAGAGACAGACCAAGGCGCAGCGTGATTAAAGTTCCACATCTTTAATTTAGTGAAACTTTCAAACAAAACCAGAAACAAACAACGACCGTGCAGTACTGAGGTGCAACATGCACTAACTCAAAAACAATATCCCACAAACACAGGTGGAAAAACGGCTACCTAAATATGATCCCCAATTAGAGACAACGATTACCAGCTGCCTCTAATTGGGAACCATACCAAACACACCAACGTAGAAATATGAAAACTAGAATACCACATAGAAATTATAAACTACAATAACCCCTAGTCACGCCCTGACCTACTACACCAGAGAGAAACAAGGGCTCTCTATGGTCAGGGCATGACACTACATGTGGATATCCAAGTCAGAACAGTAGGCTGTTATGAGGGGGAAAGGGACCAAATTATTGAGGCACTTGGGCAATTAACAGCTTACTACACAACATACACTTAGTATTACTTTCTTAGCTACAGTATACATATCTCCCTGGCGTATTACATCATTTATGCAGCAACATACAATACATTTTTGGGCTCCCCTTGTTGTGCTGTGCTCACTTGAACAGGAAGGTGGCGCAGCGGTCCTTCGTGGACAAATTTGGTCATCAAACTTGTAACTCTATGGCAGCACCCAAGGGGCTTGAATTTTCAAGCTCTACCTGTAGATTTTGCAGTGATTTAGTGTCCCCAAGAGTGACAGAACACTAAGCCAATCACAGCACAACTAGAGAATGTTGTGTTGTGTCGTGGCTTTGCTGGCATGCATCGGGAATAATAAAATAGGGGAGTTTGCCCCACCAATAGAATGTAATGGTTTGAAACCTTGAAGGTTTTACTACATATCGTGAGGCATGTCTTGCCTTGCTTCAAAGTTGCCAAAATCCAACCAAACGTGCAGGCAATTATTTTATAAAGACTTCCATGTGCCATTGCAACCAGTAGCCTATTTCTCTCATGTTCTATTGTTTTTCAAAGCAACTTTCTTTCATTGTCCGGTAGCCAAAGACACAATCCTGTTATATTATCAACCCAGGCTGGTTGCCTTTAGATCTCCCCTCTTTCCACATTTCTAACTGATATTTTCATCTCTGCCTCATGAAACCGCGTGCATGTGTGGTGGGCTTTTGACTGTTTTCCGCTAATTGCGTTGTGGAGGGAACATTCGCGCATAGCTTACTGCGTTTATAATGTGAAGAAATAATACATAATGATCCATCCCTAACGATCTGTTGCATGAACATCATTGCTTTTTAACGTTTTTTGGGGATGTATCCTAGGCCTACTGGTTGTATGAATTTGGGATCTATCGTCCCACAACGGCCCCAGTCTGTTTAGAATAGGCTATTTCTTTCTCACACAGAATGACAAGCTGACCATTATAATAGATACACTTTTCCACTATGGGGGATAGTAGACTAACATAGGCAAGTGAGTCAAGTGATCCATTGCTGGTCTTGTTTGCTGAGGAAAAGTAAATATCTTCAAAGTGCTCATCAGAATTCGGTAGGAAGGAGGCACGTCGTTGCATCCTGGATCATGTTCTCTTAAGATGAATAATCATAAACGAAATGTGATTTCTGTTGTTCTGAACTCCGTGGGTCGACACCCTAATCAGGTTAGCACCGCACCCAATGCATGTCCGGTTATTTAAAATGCTGCCGGTCAAAAACCCTGACGCACACACACACACACACACACACATACACACACACACACATACACACATACACACATACACACGCACACGCACACAAAGATGCCTAGTCTGAAACTCCTCAGCCAAATAACCAAACATCCCTCTAATGTCCAATATCCTTAAAGGGAGGTGATATATTAAATGGATTTAATTTGAATGAATAAACATTGTCTGGCCCTGCTAGACAGTTGACTCAACCTATCCAGACAGATAGTCTTCATTTAACAAGGCAGATGGATGACAGTAAGGTTTACAGAGAGCTTTCTGTCAACCAGTCAGCCATTTCTCTCTAGCACATCTCTCCATAGAGCCTTCAGAATGAGAGCTTCCCAAGTGACACCCTATAACCAATGTATTACACTGCTTTTGACCAGAGCTCTATCAAAGGTAGTGCACTTCGTAGGGAATAGGGTGTCCTATCTTTTTCTTCTCCTTCCCTTTGCTCTGTCACTATTTATACAATATTCTCTCTTTCTCGATCCCTTCTCTGTTTCTCTCAGATGTTTGTTGCGGACTGTAGTGCTCGTCAGCCAGGGCTCTGCTTGCATGTGTGACTGTAGGTGTTTACATCAACTAACTCAACTATCAACACTTGATGACATACTGCAGGGCACATACAGTCAATACATTCAAGAGGTGGGTTCTAGGCAGATAGGACACTCATGCATCTTGGTAGCTACAACAAAGTACAGGCGACCCTTCATTTATCACTACTCACACCAAACCAAAACATTGTGTTAATTAGGGCACACCTAGGGCACACCACACACCACGCAAAACGTTTCAAAACCAAATTTAGCAGATTTTTTTTTTACCGGACATATACTAGTAGTTCCTTCCGGTTTTACTCTGTTTTCTTCCATTTGGTGTCTACTGAACAGGACCCAGCCAGGTGCACTCCTAACAAGGACACTGTATAGCCTTCTATAATTACTCCTCAGGGATAGAAGAGAAACCAATGAGAAACATTTCATTGAACCACAGCCATGACTCAGCCTTTTCCAACATCAATAACATTTTAATAGGATCATGGCTACCCAAATGGCACTCTTGACTAGGGCCCATAGGGAATGGGGTGCCATTTGGGACAAACAGCATCTCTTACTGGTGAGACTGACGTTGCAAATTTGATTTGCAGTTGTAGGCACCCTGATCGCCCTCTGACCTCTAACATCTGACCTTGTTAGAACCAGGAAAAGACCTAGGGGGACCTGGCAAGAGGTCAGCAGGAAGTAGTCAGTGTAAACACATTTAAAAAGAGCACGCTACATTAAAAACAGTTACAATGATCAATGACATGTTTTGCTATAAGAGCTTTACACTCAGACAGCATACTGCATGTAGCTTACTGACTAGCCTTTTATAGGACTAATATAATGTAGACTACTGACTAGCCTTTTATAGGACTAATATAATGTAGACTACTGACTAGCCTTTTATAGGACTAATATAATGTAGACTACTGACTAGCCTTTTATAGGACTAATATAATGTAGACTACTGACTAGCCTTTTATAGGACTAATATAATGTAGACTACTGACTAGCCTTTTATAGGACTAATATAATGTAGACTACTGACTAGCCTTTTATAGGACTAATATAATGTAGACTACTGACTAGCCTTTTATAGGACTAGCATGTAGACTACTGACTAGCCTTTTATAGGACTAATATAATGTAGACTACTGACTAGCCTTTTATAGGACTAATATAATGTAGACTACGGACTAGCCTTTTATAGGACTAGCATGTAGACTACTGACTAGCCTTTTATAGGACTAATATAATGTAGACTACTGACTAGCCTTTTATAGGACTAATATAATGTAGACTACTGACTAGCCTTTTATAGGACTAATATCATGTAGACTACTGACTAGCCTTTTATAGGACTAATATAATGTAGACTACTGACTAGCCTTTTATAGGACTAATATAATGTAGACTACTGACTAGCCTTTTATAGGACTAATATAATGTAGACTACTGACTAGCCTTTTATAGGACTAGCATGTAGACTACTGACTAGCCTTTTATAGGACTAATATAATGTAGACTACTGACTAGCCTTTTATAGGACTAATATAATGTAGTCTACTGACTAGCCTTTTATAGGACTAATATAATGTAGACTATTGACTAGCCTTTTATAGGACTAATATAATGTAGACTACTGACTAGCCTTTTATAGGACTAGCATGTAGACTACTGACTAGCCTTTTATAGGACTAATATAATGTAGTCTAGTGACTAGCCTTTTATAGGACTAATATCATGTAGACTACTGACTAGCCTTTTATAGGACTAGCATGTAGACTACTGACTAGCCTTTTATAGGACTAATATAATGTAGACTACTGACTAGCCTTTTATAGGACTAGCATGTAGACTACTGACTAGCCTTTTATAGGACTAATATAATGTAGACTACTGACTAGCCTTTTATAGGACTAATATAATGTAGACTACTGACTAGCCTTTTATAGGACTAGCATGTAGACTACTGACTAGCCTTTTATAGGACTAATATAATGTAGACTACTGACTAGCCTTTTATAGGACTAGCATGTAGACTACTGACTAGCCTTTTATAGGACTAATATAATGTAGACTACTGACTAGCCTTTTATAGGACTAGCATGTAGACTACTGACTAGCCTTTTATAGGACTAATATAATGTAGACTACTGACTAGCCTTTTATAGGACTAATATAATGTAGACTACTGACTAGCCTTTTATAGGACTAATATAATGTAGACTACTGACTAGCCTTTTATAGGACTAATATAATGTAGACTACTGACTAGCCTTTTATAGGACTAATATAATGTAGACTACTGACTAGCCTTTTATAGGACTAGCATGTAGACTACTGACTAGCCTTTTATAGGACTAATATAATGTAGACTACTGACTAGCCTTTTATAGGACTAATATAATGTAGACTACTGACTAGCCTTTTATAGGACTAATATAATGTAGTCTACTGACTGTAGCTTACAGTCCCAAATTAACTTGATATAGGCCCAGTTGCAAATCAACTCCTAGATATAGGCCCAGTTCCAAATCAACTCCTAGATATAAGCCCAATCCCAAATCAACTCCTAGCTCCCAGCCCATTTCCCCTGATAGTTCTGAAAAGATTGGATGGGTGTACGCAACAAGGTTAAAGTGATGTAGGGGCTAGGGATTAAAGTGATGTAGGGGAATTGGGATTGTGCTTCCGAGTGGCGCAGTGGTCTAAGGCACTGCATCTCTGTGCTTGAGGCGTCACAACAGAATCCAGGCTGTATCACAACCGGCCGTGATTGGGAGTCCCATAGGGTGGCGCACAATTGGCCCAGCTTTGGCCGGTGTAGGCCGTCATTGTAAATAAGAATGTGTTCTTTAACTAACTTGCCTAGTTAAATAAAGGTTAAATAAAATGTAAATAAAAAACAAGTTGTTTAAGGCTACGGGGAGCACGTAACATTTTTGAATGGTCTCTTTGTCCTGTTGTCTAAAGGAGAACTCACCAGACCCATTGTCAGTTTGCACAGTAAGCAAGCAGCCTTTTCATTTGCCGTTAGTTCGTTTGTTGTCGGAGCTTTGTGTTGTAGTTACCAGCCGTTGGTGACTGACGGACGTCAATTTTGCCCGTTTCTGAATGTAGAATCGGTTTGCAAGTTACGACCGGCACTCTGTTCAGAGGTGCTGATTACTCTCGGCCGGTGGACGCTCGACAATCCTAGCGGTCTGTCCGTGCCTTTAGTGTGTGTGTGTGTGTGTGTGTGTGTGTGAACTGTCTGTCTGCACAATAAGGCAGGCAAGATGGCAGTGAATAGGCTTTGAGTAGCCTGATTACCCAAGAGCCTCTCCTTCAAGCCTAAACTCATATCTCTCTTTTTCTCTCTCTCTCCCCTTTCTCTGGGTTTTGGTAATGAGATGGTGTTCTTGCATAACCAATTTCCTTTTTGAAGATGGAGGAGACAAACCCTAGAGTCTCACTGAGTGTGCCCCGACCCAACCCTAGTGCCCTAGACCATATATAGGAAATAGGAAGGGTCCTTCTAAGTGCACTTGGGGCCACTTATCGACCTTGTCTCCATGGAGATGAGCTTGTTCAGTGGGTTCTGAGGATGTGTGGCGCCTGGAGGAGCCTCTCAAGGGCCCCTCTCCAGTCTGTCGTCTTTTTATCCCACGACATTGTCCTCGGATCTCCACAAAACGAGACATGTTGTTTAAAACGTCCATATATATGACATAACGTGTTGTTTTTCAAACCCAACAGCAGCTTTTGATTCTGCTTGTGAGACGATCAATCTTTCATAGGCCTAATACATATTGTAATTGTTGACAACCCTCAATAGTAGCTCTTGATTGTGCTGCGTATGTTGAGGTGGTTGTGGTAGGAGATCTCAGGAGACATATCATATGCCCTTATGTCTAATAGAATTGGTAGTCCGTGAATCGTCTTCAGTATTTTATATTCATGGTATTGATGGTTATGAGAGCAGTCGTGGCCAAAAGAACACAAATATTAATTGCCAAAAAGTTTGCTGCTTCAGTGTCTTTAGATATTTTTGTCAGATGTTACTATGGAATACTGAAGTATAATTACAAGCATTTCATAAGTGTCAAAGGCTTTTATTGATAATTACAAGAAGTTGATGCAAAGAGTCAATATTTGCAGTGTTGACCCTTCTTTTTCAAGACCTCTGCAATCTGCCCTGGCATGCTGTCAATTAACGTCTGGGCCACATCCTGACTGATGGCAGCCCATTCTTGCATAATCAATGCTTGGAGTTTGTCAGAATTTGTGGGTTTTTGTTTGTCCCCCCGCCTCTTGAGGATTGACCACAAGTTCTCAATAGGATTAAGGTCTGGGGAGTTTCCTGGCCATGGACCCAAAATATCGATGGTTTGTTCCCCAAGCCACTTAGTTATCACTTTTGCCTTATGGCAAGGTGCTCCATCATGCTGGAAAAGGCATTGTTTGTCACCAAACTGTTCCTGGATGGTTGGGAGGAGTTGCTCTCAGAGGATGTGTTGGTACCATTCTTTATTCATGGCTGTGAGTGAGACCACTCCCTTGGCTGAGAAGCAACCCCACACATAAATGGTCTCAGGATGCTTTACTGTTGGCATGACACAGGACTGATGTCTTCTCCAGACAAGCTTTTTTCCGGATGCCCCAAACAATCGGAAAGGGGATTCATCAGAGAAAATGACTTTACCCCAGTCCTCAGCAGTCCAATCCCTGTACCTTTTGCAGAATCAGTCTGTCCCTGCTGTTTTTCCTGGAGAGAAGTGGCTTCTTTGCTGCCATCCTCCAAAAGTCTTCGCCTCACTGTGCGTGCAGATGCACTCACACCTGCCTGCTGCCATTCCTGAGCAAGCTGTAGAATCCATACCAGAGCATTGGCCTCTGATGCTCAACGTGTCCCTTCTCCACTTGTTAATGACGTAAGGTGTGTTTTACAGCGGGCATTAATTTGACACAGATAAAGACAGGGGCCCTGTCTCTGTTTGTTTTATAGCAGGAGAGCTGCTTGGTGCTGGAGCCAGCCAAATGATTTGTAGCTTGTTACCACACTGATTTATCCTTGTAATACAGCAGTGGAGAGATCAGATCGAGCAGTAAATCTCTCCTCGTAAATTGTAATATATAGCATTGAGCGGTAGCTGTGATACCCTGCTGCTTTCCAGCCCGGGACTACAGTAGGCTATGAATGATTATCTACACCACTGCCGTCCATCTTTAAGAGCTTTAGAATGTCTCACTAATGGACCTTATCACAGAGTAACGGGTTGACTACTTAATAAGAGCTTTAGAATGTCTCACTAATGGACCTTTTCACAGAGTAACGGGTTGACTACTTAATTAGAGCTTTAGAATGTCTCACTAATGGACCTTATCACAGAGTAACGGGTTGACTACTTAATAAGAGCTTTAGAATGTCTCACTAATGGACCTTTTCACAGAGTAACGGGTTGACTACTTAATAAGAGCTTTAGAATGTCTCACTAATGGACCTTATCACAGAGTAACGGGTTGACTACTTAATAAGAGCTTTAGAATGTCTCACTAATGGACCTTTTCACAGAGTAACGGGTTGACTACTTAATAAGAGCTTTAGAATGTCTCACTAATGGACCTTATCACAGAGTAACGGGTTGACTACTTAATAAGAGCTTTAGAATGTCTCACTAATGGACCTTATCACAGAGTAACGGGTTGACTACTTAATAAGAGCTTTAGAATGTCTCACTAATGGACCTTTTCACAGAGTAACGGGTTGACTACTTAATAAGAGCTTTAGAATGTCTCACTAATGGACCTTATCACAGAGTAACGGGTTGACTACTTAATAAGAACTTTAGAATGTCTCACTAATGGACCTTTTCACAGAGTAACAGGTTGACAACTTAATAAGAGCTTTAGAATGTCTCACTAATGGACCTTTTCACAGAGTAACGGGTTGACTACTTAATTAATCCCCTTAGTTTGAAGTTTGTCAACCGAAAGGCATTTAGCGATAAATCCCTGAAGAGGACCTGTCAAGTTCGACAGAATCTGTTAATCTCAGATCAGATGTTGACGTTGATCTATGCATTGTTTGGATCCAGGCTGGTTGTTTGAGCAGCTTAACCTTGGATATCTCTCATAGTCGTCTCTTAATGGCTGCAGTGAGTACAGCAGATTGAGAACGTCCTCTCTGACTCAGTGGCAATGTTCCTCCTGTTAGTGTTCTGGCAATCTGCTTTGGCACAGACAAGGTCCTATTTCTCTTTCTGTCTGTCTGTCTGTCTGTCTGTCTGTGTGTGTGTGTGTGTGTGTGTGTGTGTGTGTGTGTGTGTGTGTGTGTGGTTGGCACCAGGGGGCTGTGTCAATCACAGCTCACAGCTCATCAGATGTTGTCAATCTCACACCAGTGAATCAGAAACAACACTTTAAGACAGCTGTCATACTGATCTGCTTTTCAGACTGCTGAGATCTAGGATGCATCCCTACTCCCTATATAGTGCACTGCATTTTACCAGAGTCATAAAGATAATTTTGGACGCAGTCCTAATGAATTATTCACAAGCTCCCTTGCTGTGCAACATGCAGGTGATTGAACTCACACATGTGGTGAACACAGTTGAACTTCCCCTACTTTCATCTTAGTGGGAGCATTAGTGGGAACCTGGATTAGAATTAGTGGGCTATAAGGTTCTATTATCAGGGCCAGGTGTTTAGCCCCTGACAGAGAAATCCCATGTCATCTCTGAAAGTGCCGTAACTTTCCAAATGCCAATGTATCTTGTGGACTTGGTGAAGCCTGTCTCCTGTGGGCGTCATGTCGCTGTGTGTACCATCTGCATCTTAAAATCTGGTACCCTGTATATAGTGTGTAGGGAATAGGGTGTGATTTGGGACTTACCCTGACTATCTGACTCATAAAACCAAACTAGGCCTGGGAACTGACCTCACGATACAATGTTATCACTATACCAAATATCTCCTACATCTGCACATTGATCTGGTACTGGTATTCCCTGTGTATATAGCTCCACATTGATCTGGTACTGGTACTCCCTGTATATAGCTCCACATTGATCTGGTACTGGTACTCCCTGTATATAACTCCACATTGATCTGGTACTGGTACTCCCTGTATATAGCTCCACATTGATCTGGTACTGGTACTCCCTGTATATAGCTCCACATTGATCTGGTACTGGTATTCCCTGTGTATATAGCTCCACATTGATATGGTACTGGTACTCCCTGTATATAGCTCCACATTGATCTGGTACTGGTACTCCCTGTGTATAGCTCCACATTGATCTGGTACTGGTACTCCCTGTATATAGCTCCACATTGATCTGGTACTGGTACTCCCTGTATATAGCTCCACATTGATCTGGTACTGGTACTCCCTGTATATAGCTCCACATTGATCTGGTACTGGTACTCCCTGTATATAGCTCCACATTGATCTGGTACTGGTACTCCCTGTATAGAGCTCCACATTGATCTGGTACTGGTACTCCCTGTATATAGCTCCACATTGATCTGGTACTGGTACTCCCTGTATATAGCTCCACATTGATCTGGTACTGGTACTCCCTGTATAGAGCTCCACATTGATCTGGTACTGGTACTCCCTGTATATAGCTCCACATTGATCTGGTGCTGGTACTCCCTGTATATAGCTCCACATTGATCTGGTACTGGTACTCCCTGTATATAGCTCCACATTGATCTGGTACTGGTACTCCCTGTATATAACTCCACATTGATCTGGTACCGGTACTTCCTGTATATAACTCCATATTGATCTGGTACTGGTACTCCCTGTATATAACTCCTCATTGATCTGGTACTGGTACTTCCTGTATATAACTCCACATTGATCTGGTACTTCCTGTATGTAGCTCCATTCTTTTGTATGTCTTTATTATTATTATCATCATTTTTTAACTCTGCATCTACGGGAAAGGTTCGTAAGCAAGTATTTCACTATAAAGTCTACACCAATTGTATTTGGTGCATTTGATTTGATACTTATGTGCAAATACACTACCGGTCAAAGGTTCGAGAACACCTCCTTATTCAAAGGGTTTTTCTTTATTTTATTGTTTTCTACATTGTAGAGTAATAGTGAAGACATCAAAACTATGTAATAACACATATGGAATCAATTGGTAACCAAAAAAGTGTTAAATATAAAATGTATTTTGATTTGTTTGAGATTCTTCAAAAGTAGCCACCCTTTGCCTTGATGACAGCTTTGCATACTCTTGGCATTCTCTCAACCAGCTTCATGAGGTAATCACCTGGAATGCATTTCAATTAACAGGTGTGCCTTCTTAAAATATCATTTGTGTAATGTATTTCCCTTTTAATGCGTTTGAGCCAATCAGCTGTGTTGTGACAAGGAAGGGGGGTATACAGAAGATAGCCCTATTTGCTATAAGACCAAGTCCATATTATGGCAAGAACAGTTCAAATAAGCGAAGAGAAATGACAGTCCAGCATTACTTTAAGACATGAATGTCAGTTAATACGGGAAATTTCAAGAACTTTGTCAGTTTCTTCAAGTGCAGTCTCAAAAACCATCAAGCGCTATGATGAAACTGGCTCTCATGAGGACCGCCATAGGAATGATCGACACAGAGTTACCTCTGCTGCAGAGGATAAGTTCATTAGAGTTACCAGCCTAAGAAATTGCACCCCAAGTAAATGTAACAGACACATCTCAACATCAACTGTTCAGAGGAGACCGTGTGAATCAGGCCTTCATGATCGAATTGCTGCAAAGAAATCACTACTAAAGGACACCAATAATAAGAAGAGACTTGCTTGGGCCAAGAAACACTAGCGATGGACAATATACCGGTGGAAATCTGTCCTTTGGTCTGATGAGTCCAAATTGGAGATTTTTGGTTCCAACCGCTGTGTCTTTGTGAGATTCAGTGTGGATGAATGGATGATCTCTGCATGTGAATTTCCCAACGTAAAGCATTAAGGAGGAGGTGTTATGGTGTGGGGATACGCCTTCCCATCTGGTTTGCACTTAGTGGGACTATCATTTGTTTTTCAACAGGACAATGACTCAACACACCTTCAGGCTGGTTAAGGGCAATTTTACCAAGAAGGAGAGTGATGGAGGGCCGTATCAGATGACCTGGACTCCACAATCCCCCGACCTCAACCAAATTGAGATAGTTTGGGATTAGTCAGATTAGTGCTCAGCATATGTGGGAATTCCTTCAAGACTGTTGGAAAAGCATTCCAGGTGAAGCTGGTTGAGAGAATGCCAAGAGTGTGGCTATTTGAAGAATCTCAAAAATAAAATATATTTTGATTTGTTTAACCATTTTTTGTTTACTACATGACATCACTACATATAACATCACAATACATGTACACTACCGGTCATGTGTTATTTCATAGTTTTGATGTCTTTACTATTATTGTACAATGTAGAAAATAGTAAAAAATAAAGAAAACCCCTTGAATGAGTATGTGTTCTAAAACTTTTGACCGGGAGTGTACATGTATTGTGATTTTATATGTAGTGTGATTCGATACTGTGATTTTCCATCGATTTGATATTCCAAACATATTTCTCACCTTATGTCTGCTGCAGAAACAAGAGAGAGCATGAGAAAATGAGTTTCGATTGGTCAGGGAAATGAAAGTACTGAAAACATGTTGGCTCACTATTTCAAAAGAAGATGGAGAACAAGCTATATGATGAAAAAATTATACTTTTCAAAGTAGTAGCGCTACTTTGAGTCAAATGTTGATGTATCCTCCAAAATAATATTGTGATATGTAACTATACATTTTGTCCCACATCACTAATCCAAATGATATTATCAGTCTATAACTGTGTGCCTCTGTGTCTGTCCTTCCTGACTCTGCGATCATTACAAAATGGGCTGTGAGGATGGAGGCACTGGTCATTAAATATTCAGAGGGACTGGAGCCTTCTGGTAAAGAGCAGGGCCTGTACACAGGGGACTGCTGCTGTTCTCTCACAACAGCCACTGGGATTTAAAGGAGGAGCTCAGCTGTGGTTGGCTTGCTGGAAAGGACTCTCCATTTAGTCTGACCTTGCTGACGGACAGTGTTAGGTGGCTCTGGGGTAAAGTTTCCTCTAGGTACAGATCTAGGATCAGTTTCCCCTTCCCCAATCCGAACCGTCACTATTAGTGGGTAAAATGCTAAACTGACCCAGGATCAGCGTCTAGGGGCAACTTCACCCTACACCATTTCAGTGCCTCAGGGACACATGGAGGATGTTTGGGCTGATTGGTTTCTCTCTTTTCAGGTTTCGACCGGGGGAAAGAAGATTCCCTGCCTCCGAAAGAGGACTCGTCTCACTCCATATCCAAGAGCAAGGTACGGTCCAAAAATACACCCCAGACTTCCTCTCTTCTCACAGCTCTCCTCTCCTTTCTCTCTTTACAGGATGTACAAGGACAGAAAACATACCCATCCACTCACTCTGAAGCAGAAACCTTTGAAATGGACTTTATTTCTTTGGCCAAAGTCCCCAACCATTAAAGCATCATGCTTTACCATCAACTCTTTATGAGCAAGTACGAGAGGAGAGGAGAGTAGGAAGGGAGGGTGCTGATGAAACCCATTTCAGTATGTGAGACATAGTCCTAATGAGACCAGAGATTAAGAGAGTTACTGTAAAAGAACAAGCCAACAATTTCAACCTCGCCACGGCTGTGAGCTTCATTCATTATTAATCACATGTACATCAAACCATCATCAAAAACAGAAACCCAACCATTCCAGGCCTTCCTCAACAGAACCCACTGTTCAACTTCCAATGAAACTAAGGCCTAGGGTTGCAAAATTCTGGTTACTTTCCCAAACATCCAAGGTTTTATAGAAATCCTGGTTGGTGGTTCCGTTGAATAGGAGAGAGAGAGAGGAGAGTGTGCTGAAATAGCAGTGGGCTGGATTTGAACCCACGCTACAGCGGTATATTTGTTCTATAGGCAGCGGCTGTTCTGTTTTTCCAATAATAAAACAATGACAGCATAAATATATACATAAATACCAGTCCTCTGCTCTTTACTCCAGTCCTCTTTACTCCAGTCCTCTCCTCTTTACTCCAGTCCTCTCCTCTTTACTCCAGTCCTCTCCTCTTTACTCCAGTCCTCTCCTCTTTACTCCAGTCCTCTCCTCTTTACTCCAGTCCTCTCCTCTTTACTTCAGTCCTCACCTCTTTACTCCAGTACTCTCCTCTTTACTCCAGTCCTCTGCTCTTTACTCCAGTCCTCTCCTCTTTACTCCAGTCTTCTTTACTCTAGTCCTCTCCTCTTTACTCCAGTCCTCTCCTCTTTACTCCAGTCCTCTCCTCTTTACTCCAGTCCTCTGCTCTTTACTCCAGTCCTCTTTACTCCAATCCTCTCCTCTTTACTCCAGTCCTCTCCTCTTTACTCCAGTCCTCTCCTCTTTACTCCAGTCCTCTGCTCTTTACTCCAGTCCTCTCCTCTTTACTCCAGTCCTCCGCTCTTTACTCCAGTCCTCTCCTCTTTACTCCAGTCCTCTCCTCTTTACTCCAGTCCTCTCCTCTTTACTCCAGTCCTCTCCTCTTTACTCCAGTCCTCTCCTCTTTACTCCAGTCCTCTCCTCTTTACTCCAGTCCTCTCCTCTTTACTCCAGTCCTCTTTACTCCAGTCCTCTCCTCTTTACTCCAGTCCTCTCCTCTTTACTCCAGTCCTCTGCTGTTTACTCCAGTCCTCTCCTCTTTACTCTAGTCCTCTCCTATTTACTCCAGTCCTCTTCTCTTTACTCCAGTCCTCTGCTCTTTACTCCAGTCCTCTCCTCTTTACTCCAGTCCTCTCCTCTTTACTCCAGTCCTCTGCTCTTTACTCCAGTCCTCTGCTCTTTACTCCAGTCCTCTCCTCTTTACTCCAGTCCTCTCTTCTTTACTCCAGTCCTCTGCTCTTTACTCCAGTCCTCTCCTCTTTACTCCAGTCCTCTCCTCTTTACTCCAGTCCTCTCCTGTTTTCTCCAGTCCTCTCCTCTTTACTCCAGTCCTCTCCTCTTTACTCCAGTCCTCTGCTCTTTACTCCAGTCCTCTGCTCTTTACTCCAGTCCTCTCCTATTTACTCCAGTCCTCTTCTCTTTACTCCAGTCCTCTCCTCTTTACTCCAGTCCTCTCCTCTTTACTCCAGTCCTCCGCTCTTTACTCCAGTCCTCTCCTCTTTACTCCAGTCCTCTTTACTCCAGTCCTCTGCTCTTTACTCCAGTCCTCTCCTCTTTACTCCAGTCCTCTCCTCTTTACTCCAGTCCTCTCCTCTTTACTCCAGTCCTCTTTACTCCAGTCCTCTCCTCTTTACTCTAGTCCTCTCCTCTTTACTCCAGTCCTCTGCTCTTTACTCCAGTCCTCTCCTCTTTACTCTAGTCCTCTCCTCTTTACTCCAGTCCTCTGCTCTTTACTCCAGTCCTCTGCTCTTTACTCCAGTCCTCTCCTATTTACTCCAGTCCTCTTCTCTTTACTCCAGTCCTCTCCTCTTTACTCCAGTCCTCTGCTCTTTACTCCAGTCCTCTCCTCTTTACTCCAGTCTTCTTTACTCTAGTCCTCTCCTCTTTACTCCAGTCCTCTCCTCTTTACTCCAGTCCTCTCCTCTTTACTCCAGTCCTCTGCTCTTTACTCCAGTCCTCTTTACTCCAATCCTCTCCTCTTTACTCCAGTCCTCTCCTCTTTACTCCAGTCCTCTCCTCTTTACTCCAGTCCTCTGCTCTTTACTCCAGTCCTCTCCTCTTTACTCCAGTCCTCCGCTCTTTACTCCAGTCCTCTCCTCTTTACTCCAGTCCTCTCCTCTTTACTCCAGTCCTCTCCTCTTTACTCCAGTCCTCTCCTCTTTACTCCAGTCCTCTCCTCTTTACTCCAGTCCTCTCCTCTTTACTCCAGTCCTCTGCTCTTTACTCCAGTCCTCTCCTCTTTACTCCAGTCCTCTCCTCTTTACTCCAGTCCTCTCCTCTTTACTCCAGTCCTCTCCTCTTTACTCCAGTCCTCTCCTCTTTACTCCAGTCCTCTTTACTCCAGTCCTCTCCTCTTTACTCCAGTCCTCTCCTCTTTACTCCAGTCCTCTGCTGTTTACTCCAGTCCTCTCCTCTTTACTCTAGTCCTCTCCTATTTACTCCAGTCCTCTTCTCTTTACTCCAGTCCTCTGCTCTTTACTCCAGTCCTCTCCTCTTTACTCCAGTCCTCTCCTCTTTACTCCAGTCCTCTGCTCTTTACTCCAGTCCTCTGCTCTTTACTCCAGTCCTCTCCTCTTTACTCCAGTCCTCTCTTCTTTACTCCAGTCCTCTGCTCTTTACTCCAGTCCTCTCCTCTTTACTCCAGTCCTCTCCTCTTTACTCCAGTCCTCTCCTATTTTCTCCAGTCCTCTCCTCTTTACTCCAGTCCTCTCCTCTTTACTCCAGTCCTCTGCTCTTTACTCCAGTCCTCTGCTCTTTACTCCAGTCCTCTCCTATTTACTCCAGTCCTCTTCTCTTTACTCCAGTCCTCTCCTATTTACTCCAGTCCTCTTCTCTTTACTCCAGTCCTCTCCTCTTTACTCCAGTCCTCTCCTCTTTACTCCAGTCCTCCGCTCTTTACTCCAGTCCTCTCCTCTTTACTCCAGTCCTCTTTACTCCAGTCCTCTGCTCTTTACTCCAGTCCTCTCCTCTTTACTCCAGTCCTCTCCTCTTTACTCCAGTCCTCTCCTCTTTACTCCAGTCTTCCGCTCTTTACTCCAAATCCTCTCCTCTTTACTCCAGTCCTCTTTACTCCAGTCCTCTGCTCTTTACTCCAGTCCTCTCCTCTTTACTCCAGTCCTCTCCTCTTTACTCCAGTCCTCTCCTCTTTACTCCAGTCCTCTCCTCTTTACTCCAGTCCTCTCCTCTTTACTCCAGTCCTCTTTACTCCAGTCCTCTGCTCTTTACTCCAGTCCTCTCCTCTTTATTCCAGTCCTCTTTACTCCAGTCCTCTCCTCTTTACTCCAGTCCTCTCCTCTTTACTCCAGTCCTCTGCTCTTTACTCCAGTCCTCTCCTCTTTACTCTAGTCCTCTCCTCTTTACTCCAGTCCTCTGCTCTTTACTCCAGTCCTCTGCTCTTTACTCCAGTCCTCTCCTCTTTACTCCAGTCCTCTCCTCTTTACTCCAGTCCTCTGCTCTTTACTCCAGTCCTCTGCTCTTTACTCCAGTCCTCTGCTCTTTACTCCAGTCCTCTGCTCTCTCCTCTTTACTCCAGTCCTCTCCTCTTTACTCCAGTCCTCTCCTCTTTACTCCAGTCCTCTGCTCTTTACTCCAGTCCTCTGCTCTCTCCTCTTTACTCCAGTCCTCTCCTCTTTACTCCAGTCCTCTGCTCTTTACTCCAGTCCTCTCCTCTTTACTCCAGTCCTCTGCTCTTTACTCCAGTCCTCTTTACTCCAGTCCTCTCCTCTTTACTCCAGTCCTCTCCTCTTTACTTCAGTCCTCCGCTCTTTACTCCAGTCCTCTCCTCTTTACTCCAGTCCTCTCCTCTTTACTCCAGTCCTCCGCTCTTTACTCCAGTCCTCTCCTCTTTACTCCAGTCCTCTCCTCTTTACTCCAGTCCTCTCCTCTTTACTCCAGTCCTCTCCTCTTTACTCCAGTCCTCTGCTCTTTACTCCAGTCCTCTGCTCTTTACTCCAGTCCTCTGCTCTTTACTCCAGTCCTCTCCTCTTTACTCCAGTCCTCTCCTCTTTACTCCAGTCCTCTGCTCTTTTTTCCAGTCCTCTCCTCTTTACTCCAGTCCTCTCCTCTTTACTCCAGTCCTCTGCTCTTTACTCCAGTCCTCTGCTCTTTACTCCAGTCCTCTGCTCTTTACTCCAGTCCTCTCCTCTTTACTCCAGTCCTCTCCTCTTTACTCCAGTCCTCTCCTCTTTACTCCAGTCCTCTGCTCTTTACTCCAGTCCTCTGCTCTCTCCTCTTTACTCCAGTCCTCTTCTCTTTACTCCAGTCCTCTCCTCTTTACTCCAGTCCTCTGCTCTTTACTCCAGTCCTCTCCTCTTTACTCCAGTCCTCTGCTCTTTACTCCAGTCCTCTTTACTCCAGTCCTCTCCTCTTTACTCCAGTCCTCTCCTCTTTACTTCAGTCCTCCGCTCTTTACTCCAGTCCTCTCCTCTTTACTCCAGTCCTCTCCTCTTTACTCCAGTCCTCCGCTCTTTACTCCAGTCCTCTCCTCTTTACTCCAGTCCTCCGCTCTTTACTCCAGTCCTCTCCTCTTTACTCCAGTCCTCTCCTCTTTACTCCAGTCCTCTCCTCTTTACTCCAGTCCTCTCCTCTCTTCTTTACCCCAGGCTTCTCCTCTCCTCTTTACTCCAGTCCTCTCCTCTTTACTCCAGTCCTCTGCTCTTTACTCCAGTCCTCTCCTCTTTACTCCAGTCCTCTCCTCTTTACTCCAGTCCTCTCCTCTCTTCTTTACCCCAGGCTTCTCCTCTCCTCTTTACCCTAGTCCTTTCCTCTTTACCCCAGTCTTCTCCTCTCCTCTTTACCCTAGTCCTCTCCTCTCCTCTTTACCCTAGTCCTCTCCTCTTTACTACAGTCCTCTGCGCTCCCCTCTTTACTCCAGTCCTCTCTTCTTTACTCCAGTCCTCTGCTCTCCCCTCTTTACTCCAGTCCTCTCTTCTTTACTCCAGTCCTCTGCTCTCTCCTCTTTACTCCAGTCCTCTCCTCTTTACTCCGGTCTTCTCCTCTCCTCTTTACTCCAGTCCTCTGCTCTCTCCTATTTTCTCCAGTCCTCTCCTCTTTACTCCAGTCCTCTGCTCTCTCCTATTTTCTCCAGTCCTCTCCTCTTTACTCCAGTCCTCTGCTCTTTACTCCAGTCCTCTGCTCTTTACTCCAGTCCTCTGCTCTTTACTCCAGTCCTCTCCTCTTTACTCCAGTCCTCTCCTCTCTTCACTCCAGTCCTCTCCTCTCTTCTTTAACCCAGTCTTCTCCTCTCCTCTTTACCCTAGTCCTCTCCTCTTTACTCCAGTCCTCTGCTCTCTCCTCTTTACTCCAGTCCTCTGCTCCCCCCCCCCCCCCCCCCCCTCTCCTCTACCTACCAGGTTTTTTCTGAGCTGTTAAGTGGCCCTGCCTCATGAAGCTCTCCCCCTGCTCTCTCTGTCTACTCTCTGCTAATGGAACTCTATTAGGCCCTGGCTTCAGCTAAGAGTCATGCCTGTGTAGAATCCAGCTCCTTGGTTAGCGTTAGCCAAGCTAGCGCAGGACTAAACAAAGGGCTTGACAGGCTGAGCAGGGCATAAGGTAAGGCCCACAGCGTTGTTCGTCGTAGCCTCAACTGAGGCTGCTATTACTATTGCAGGACTTCCATTGGGGGCTGTTATCATGGTGGTATCGGAGGCCTGTTGTTGTCTTCCAGGTGTCAGGATACTCTCAAGGCTCCTTTGACATTCACCTCAGAAGCCAAAAACGCCAAGGGTGCCTCCAGACACCAGATGAGTGTGTGTGTGTGTACCTAGTATGATTGGGTAAATCAATCAGACTGGTGCTGAAGTTTGAGTGGCGCCCAGACAACTCTAATACAGCAGTCTATTGGATGGGAATAATGATTTCTCAGGGACTCAAAGTGCTTTACATAGTAAGAGGGGTAACTCACCTCATCCAACCGCCAATGTGTAGCATCCACCCACCTCAGTTTGGGCCAGACAGCTCCCCAGTTTGGGCCAGACAGATCCCCAGTTTGGGCCAGACAGCTCCCCAGTTTGGGCCAGACAGCTCCCCACATGCTCATCACATCCAGTAATACAGTAAGACGTCTGTCCTAGTGTCACCAGATGGAAACTGTTTGTCTCAGGTTAGAAGGGTACTAGTGAGCCATTCCCACCTGACTATACGCTCACTTCCTCCTCCATGTCTCTACAGTCAGAGTCCAAGCTCTACAATGGCTCTGACAAGGATGTCTCGTCGTCCGGTAACAAGCTCACCAAGAAGGAGTCGCTCAAGGTAAGAGACTTACAGCAGAGACCAGCCTAAGGATGATCTCATAGTAAGTAGCTTGTCAGAACGGCCCTGTTTCTGTTGCGTGAGGCAGCTTGATGTAGAAGTACAACCCCTGGACAGGACTCTAGACATTAGGGGAAATACTGTAGCATGATGTTTATGTGTGGCCCCTGCAGGTACAGCTAGGGGAAACACTGTGTAGCGTGATGTTTGTGTGTGGCCCCTGCAGGTACAGCTAGGGGAAACACTGTAGCGTGATGTTTATGTGTGGCCCCTGCAGGTACAGCTAGGGGAAATACTGTAGCGTGATGTTTATGTGTGGCCCCTGCAGGTACAGCTAGGGGAAACACTGTGTAGCGTGATGTTTGTGTGTGGCCCCTGCAGGTACAGCTAGGGGAAATACTGTAACGTGATGTTTGTGTGTGGCCCCTGCAGGTACAGCTAGGGGAAACACTGTACCGGGATGTTTGTGTGTGGCCTCTCCAGGTACAGCTAGGGGAAACACTGTAGCGTGATGTTTGTGTGTGGCCCCTGCAGGTACAGAAGAAGAACTACCGTGAGGAGAAGAAGAGAGCCACCAAGGAGCTCCTCAGCACCATCACAGACCCCTCTGTTATTGTCATGGCTGACTGGCTCAAGGTTCGACTTGCCCTGCTTCTTGTTTCTGGACTGTACACAACGTGGGCCATGTGCTGCAATTACTTGAATATTACTTTACAAGCAACAAACTATAAAGCCATAAGAATCTGCTATAATCTATTGAAGTTTCTCCAGAATTTTCACAAGTGCCCTTGTTGATAGAAGTTTCCAACAAAATAAATATATATTTTAACATAGTTTATTTAACATGATGATATTTGGTGTATTTTATGTCTGAGTGTCTGTGTTTGGCCACGTGTCTGCTCCTCAGATCCGGGGTACTCTGAAGAGCTGGACCAAGCTGTGGTGTGTGCTGAAGCCGGGGGTTCTTCTCATCTACAAGACCCATAAGAACGGCCAGTGGGTGGGCACGGTGCTGCTCAACGCCTGCGAGCTCATCGAGAGACCCTCAAAGAAGGACGGCTTCTGTTTCAAACTCTTCCACCCGCTGGAGCAGTCCATCTGGGCAGTCAAGGTAATAAAAATAGTACATTTATTTTATATAGAGCTTTTCATTAGAACAGCGTCTCAAAGTCTCTTTTAAAAACAACAACAACTAATTCAAGGTGATCTGTTGGGCGATGGCTTCCACAACTTCAGATAATAATGATGATAAGATGGAGAGCAATAGAGTTTCTAGTAGACCTGCACAATGGCCTTTAGGTAAGGGAGACATCATTTCATTTAATGGAGTGGTATGTGCACATCTGTAAAAGCCCCTTGTCCCAAATGCTGGATCAGACAGGATAATGTAGAACAAAAACATAAATCTGTCTGCACACTGGTATAATACTCTGGTATAATACTGCCTAAGTACATTTTTGTTCAGACATTAACTGACTAACCTGAGTACCGCTCTCTTTAGCTAATCCACTCCCTACTCCATGGCCTTTCTGCCATCTTCACTTGTGAACATTCAATCATTTTCTCTTGATCCTGATTCCATCCTTTTTACAGCTACCCGAGTTTGTATCCTGTTGCCGAGTTTGTATCCTGTTTGTATCCTGTTGCTAAGCAACCGTGTTTTGTTTGTCCAAGCAACACCAGTCTTTCAAAAGTTGCTGGGTCACATCTAAATTCTCCAACTAAATACATACTGTAATTCCAACCACAACACTTCTTAGTACAACAACTTGTCTAGCTAACAGCTTAATGTTTGTTTTTGACTTTGTTATAAATTCATATTCCTTTTTCGAGGCTCCACATGTTTTCATGGAAAATTAATGTTGATGTTATTTCCAACCACCAATAGAGGGGTTGGTTGTTTAGAAACAAAAGGGTCGCCTGCACAACTATGGGACAAACAGACGGGTTGGATTAGATTGTTGACCACATGTTAACTATAGTTCAGCTCCAGTGTTTATTGAGAACAAATACATTTGCATAACGAGCACTTGTCTCTCATATATATTGTTAAAGTTGTTGTTTAGCTAGATAGCACATTTGTGCCCTATTAGCATTGCCATGAAATCAGTCAAAACACCTCAAAACAAGATATGGTATCAAGAAATAAGCTGAAACGAGCCAGTTACAATTCCCCACATGGTAGCTTCTTGTCATTGTAGCTCGCTATTTGACCTTCCAGAATCTCAACATCTCACAGACTTCTGCCCCATTGAAGCGTGCACATTGTTTTCGTGACGTTGTTAACTAACCCGTCTATGAGCACCTCTGCTGTAAATCCAGCTCATATTGAACGTTGAGATTGCCGAAAGGCCAATGTCTTTGCCAATGGCAAGGAGTGCAAGGTTAGCTAAAGGCTATTCAATTACCACAAGATTAAACCTTTTAATTAGCCAGACGTGCTCCATCCTTCACATCCGGGTCAAAGTTCTGCTTCTTTCGTGTCAATTAAATACCCCCTTTTCCTCCCCTGTCAATAAGAATGTGAACATAATGATGCACACAATTAACATTTAAATAGTCTAGTTGAAGGTTCTTCACATTTCAAATCATAATCACTGCATGTTTTGCCTGCTTCATCACATTAGGTTCCTCTCTGTGTGAAATTGTCACAGTGTAAATCTCAGTTAGAGTGACTGTTTCATCTACCATGTAAATATGTAGTGAGGGTAGTAGTGACAGTGTAACGATACCCCCTCGACCAGGGATCATCCACTAAATTCAGCCCTGGGATGCTTTTATTATTGTTGAGTGACTGGTCGGGGGGTCAGAACATAATTACTAATAATTAGTAGACTGCAAATTGACCGCGAGAAGCCCAAACAGATATAATATTTGACTAAAACATCATCATTTCAAACCTTGCTTACATCTGCTTACGATCACATCTCTATTTTATACTTGAGAACAGATTTCCTAATTAAAAATCAATTGGAGATTACCATTATTTTATGTCCAACAATGAAGAATATCTAAAAAAAAAAAATCAAAAATGTTTGGGAGGTCAAATAAAACCACCTGCTGGCCCCAGTTGGGGAACCCTGCCCTAAACCTTTTGTCTTTAGTACGCATGACATATCACACCCTTACCACTGTAAAATGGACTTTGGGTTTATCCCAAATGGCATCAATGGGCCCTAGTCAAAAGTAATGCACTTAATAGGAATATCAAATCACATTTTATTTGTCACATGCGCCGAATACAACAGGTGTTGACCTTAACGTGAAATGCTTACTTACAGAATATTTACATAATAAGAACCAGAGTATGGTGCCATTAGGATGCATGTACACCATATGAATGACCCTCCAACCAATCAATAAAGGGATTGTTAAACAAAGCTCCCTCCCTATTGGACGGCCAAACTGGACATCAGTGTTGTCAAAGGGACTTGCCAACAGGACCCATTCTTTCACCCTAGGGGAATGTGAGGACTCATGTTCAGCTACACACGCACACACACACACACACACACACACACACACACACACCTTCCCATGGGCTTTGGCTTGGTGATAGCTGTCAGTGCCATAGTGGTAGTATAATGTTCCAGAGTGGATGTTTACCAAACCCTCTCTCTCTCTCTCTCTCTCTCTCTCTCTCTCTCTCTCTCTCTCTCTCTCTCTCTCTCCCCCCTCTCCTCCTCTCTCTCTCTCTCTCTCTCCCCCCTCTCCTCCTCTCTCTCTCTCTCTCTCTCCCCTCTCCTTCTCTCTCTCTCTCTCTTTCTCTCTCACTCTCTCTCTCTCTCTCCCCTCTCCTCCTCTCTCTCTCTCTCTTTCTCTCTCACTCTCTCTCCGTGTGTCAGGGTCCTAAAGGAGAGGCGGTGGGTTCCATCACACAGCCATTACCCGGCAGCCACCTCATCTTCCGTGCCACCTCTGAGTCAGACGGTATTGAATGCTTTAGTGTCTGCAATCTGTGCTGTGTGTGTGTGTGTGTGTGTGTGTGTGTGTGTGCGTGCGTGCGTGCGTGCGCGCGCGCGCGTTTCCTGTTCTTCCGTGCGTGCGTGCGTGCGTGCGTGCGTGCGTGCGTGCGTGCAAGTGTTTCCTGTTCTTCCATGTGGGTGTGGTTATCTGTATGTGTGTTCTTCCATGTGGGTGTGGTTATCTGTATGTGTGTTCTTCCATGTGGGTGTGGTTATCTGTATGTGTGTTCTTCCATGTGGGTGTGGTTATCTGTATGTGTTTCCTGTTCTTCCATGTGGGTGTGGTTATCTGTATGTGTGTTCTTCCATGTGTGTGTGGTTATCTGTCTGTATGTGTGTAGGACTCTAGTGTAGCCTGTCAACTCCCCTGTCTCCTCTCCACCAGGCCGTTGTTGGATGGATGCTCTGGAGCTGGCTCTGAAGTGCTCCGGCCTCCTGAAGCGGACCATGATCCGCGAGGGCAAGGAGGAGCTGGCCAGCACGGCCGGGGAGAGCTCCCAAATTAACTTCTACAGTCTGCTGAGAGCCCACAACATGCAGGGTTTCCAGTGAGTCTTCCCAGTCTACAGTACGGTCTCTCTGCTCTAGCCCAGCCTACAGTACGGTCTCTCTGCTCTAGCCCAGCCTACAGTATGGTCTCTCTGCTCTAGCCCAGCCTACAGTACGGTCTCTCTGCTCTAGTCCAGCCTACAGTACGGTCTCTCTGCTCTAGCCCAGCCTACAGTATGGTCTCTCTGCTCTAGCCCAGCCTACAGTACGATCTCTCTGCTCTAGCCCAGCCTACAGTACGGTCTCTCTGCTCTAGCCCAGCCTACAGTACGGTCTCTCTGCTCTAGCCCAGCCTACAGTACGGTCTCTCCGCTCTAGTCCAGCCTACAGTACGGTCTCTCCGCTCTAGTCCAGCCTACAGTACGGTCTCTCTGCTCTAGTCCAGCCTACAGTACGGTCTCTCTGCTCTAGCCCAGCCTACAGGACGGTCTCTCCGCTCTAGCCCAGCCTACAGTACGGTCTCTCTGCTCTAGCCCAGCCTACAGTACGGTCTCTCTGCTCTAGCCCAGCCTACAGTACGGTCTCTCTGCTCTAGCCCAGCCTACAGTACGGTCTCTCTGCTCTAGCCCAGCCACGGCTCTCCAACTCTATTCTGACAACCCTCGTCAAACTGCGCTGGCTCAGATGTTTTAATACCAAACTGTCCTCCTCAGCAGGGTTCAACTATGTTGGATGTGTAACCAGGCCAGCGCGGTACAGCTCAGTAGTGTGAAAAGTCCTCTGGAGAGCTACTGGGTATGCAAGCTCTGGTTCCAGCCTCTGCAGCAACACCCATGACTCACTTCAGACTGAAGACCATGATTAGATGTCTATTTGAATGTGGAGCTGTTACAAGCCTGGCCTGAACCCATCTCTCTGTGTCTCTAACTGGAGCAGCAAATCTTTATTCTACTCTCGTCTGCAGTCTGTTTGAGCGCTTGTGGTCTATTTCCATGTGCTTTGTGAGGATACATTTCCCCTGAGACGACTGGTTGTCTGACTGGTTGTATCTGTTATCTGTGAATGCATCGGAGTTGATTGTAGCTTGTAAAGATTGCATGTGTTCTCCTTTTCGAGAGGAGAGCACTGTCTTCTTGAGGCTTTGAACTTTCAAAGGATCTGTGTTGTACTGGGGGATTTGGCTGCTGTGGAGAATTTCTGTGCTTTTATCAACTCTGCAGGGATTGCTCAAAAAAACATTTATGCAGTAAGGCATGAGGAGCTCTGTATTCCTACACCGTGCTATTGGTAGTGGTAATGGCAAGTTATCTTTCAGTATTTTGTTCATTAGTCCACTGTTAGTACAATACCAATTTGTTTTGCATTTCAGCAGCAGTCAGGTTTTCTAGATGCACTTTCAGTGCAGAGCAAAAACTGTGATGATTGTGTTTTGCAGAAAAAGTGTTTAGTGTGAACTGTCCTTTGAATCCATCCTCCTTGTTATTCCCGCTAGGTTCAACGACAGTGACCAGTTCAAGGACCCTGACCTGTACTCAGACAAGTCGGACCGGGAGGGGGAGCAGGACCACGAGGAGTCAGACGTGGAGGGTCTGGGGAAGAGCGAGGAGAGTGACAGTGACACGTCGGAACGTCAGGATGACTCCTACATTGACCTTGACCCCAACGAGGCCCTGCGGGAGACTCCGTACCTGGAACAGTCCCACGAGGAGCTGGGAGAGGTGAGGAATGATGATGAGCATAGTCAGTACCGCTGGCTCTTATTGGTCAGGGGGACTGAGCCCAGCTTACTCTGTATAAATGCATCTGATTGGACAAGCGATGTGAGAATTTTCCCCCAAGGAAAGTTTGACTCAGTAACATTGAAGAGAATCCGCTTGATTTGTTATTTTTTAAGATTTAAGACCTCAGAGAATATTCTTGATAAACACTTGATAAACCTTAGTTTAAGATGAGGAAGAGTTAGATGATACTGGGAACTGAATGAATTCTGAATCAGAGAGGTGTGGGGGGCTGCCTTAATCGACATCATCGGCGCCCGGGGAGCAGATGTTGTTGGGGGTTAACTGCCTTGCTCAAGGGCAGAACGGCAGATTTTTCCACCTTGCCAGCTCGAGGATTCGAACCAGAGACATTTCAGTTACTGGCCCAACAGTCTTAACCGCTAGGCTAGCTGCCGCCACACTTTGTGAACGAGAAGTGAAAGGAGCAGAGTCGAGGCGTCCATCAAGAGTGGTGTGTGTGGGCAGCAGTCATCAGAGTGACGCCTCAGACAGCCCTTAAATCAGCCTGTCTGTGATCTCTCTCTAACCCTCTATCTCTGTCTTATGTCCCATTGTCTAACCTCTTTTATTCTGACACGTTGGAACCTAAATTGCAATAGACAAGTAATCAGGACGTGCATCTCTTCTGCCACAGTTCTGCTGCAGTATGTAGAATGTTATACGTGACAAGACCGTATTCCATTAGGATTGGACTTACAACAAGTCTTCAGAGGTTTGATGGAGATTCATCAATAATTTGTTCATGATTCTGAAATCTTCAGCCCTATTAATATAGCCTTAGCCAAGTGCCACAGGCAGGGCATGAAGAAATTATAGTTGAAAGGGGGGGGTGTTTGTGCTTGTATGCCTGCCTGCGTGAAATCCCTCCCAGCTGTTCTGTGGTGAATTAGAATTGTCATTTTCGATAGCTGGAATTATACAGACCAGCAGATGATGAAATGGGAAGAGCAAAGATGTGAATAATGAACTGATTGATAACTGATGAAGTTTTTCAGACCGGAGAGATGTTCATACTGAATAATATCACGTTGGAGCAACTCCATAATGTGCTTGTATCATATAGTCATATCATATACTCCAACCCTATGTGAATACTGTGACCTTACATAGCCCATCACCTAGCAACCTCATCAACGGGTGTGGATCTCTTGGCGCAACAGCTACGATGTTGGCTTTACAGTTGCTGAAGCGGCTTCAAGACCCGGTCAGGACTAACCCCAGAATTCATTGCAATATGAAAGTGTGTGTGCTGTGTACAGTAAATCACCAAACCTTTATATGTGTGTGTCCCAGGCTGGTGAGGCCTCCCAGACAGAGACGGTGTCGGAGGAGAATAAGTCTCTGATCTGGACGCTGCTGAAGCAGGTCAGGCCTGGGATGGACCTGTCTAAAGTGGTCCTGCCCACCTTCATCCTGGAGCCACGCTCCTTCCTGGACAAGCTGTCCGACTACTACTACCATGCTGACTTCCTCTCTGAGTAAGTACTGCTACCATGCTGACTTCCTCTCTGAGTCAGTACTACTACCATTCTGACTTCCTCTCTGAGTAAGTACTACTACCATGCCGACTTCCTCTCTGAGTCAGTACTGCTACCATGCTGACTTCCTCTCTGAGTCAGTACTGCTACCATGCTGACTTCCTCTCTGAGTCAATCCTGCTACCATGCTGACTTCCTCTCTGAGTCAGTATTTCTACCATGCTGACTTCCTCTCTGAGTCAGTACTGCTACCATGCTGACTTCCTCTCTGAGTAAGTACTGCTACCGTGCTGACTTCCTCTCTGAGTCAGTACTGCTACCATGCTGACTTCCTTTCTGAGTCAGTACTACTACCATGCTGACTTCCTCTCTGAGTCAGTACTGCTACCATGCTGACTTTCTCTCTGAGTCAGTACTGCTACCATGCCGACTTCCTCTCTGAGTCAGTACTGCTACCATGCTGACTTCCTCTCTGAGTCAGTACTACTACCATGCTGACTTCCTCTCTGAGTCAATCCTGCTACCATGCTGACTTCCTCTCTGAGTCAGTATTTCTACCATGCTGACTTCCTCTCTGAGTCAGTACTGCTACCATGCTGACTTCCTCTCTGAGTAAGTACTGCTACCATGCTGACTTCCTCTCTGAGTCAGTACTGCTACCATGCTGACTTCCTTTCTGAGTCAGTACTACTACCATGCTGACTTCCTCTCTGAGTCAGTACTGCTACCATGCTGACTTCCTCTCTGAGTCAGTACTACTACCATGCTGACTTCCTCTCTGAGTCAGTACTACGGTTGTAATGATGTCATTTGAACTAGTATTGCCTGCTGGGACAGTACTACCAAGCTGACCAATCAAAGGTCTTATATAGTAGGACAGTACTACCAAGCTGACCAATCAAAGGTCTTATATAGTAGAACAGTACTACCAAGCTGACCAATCAAAGGTCTTATATAGTAGGACAGTACTACCAAGCTGACCAATCAAAGGTCTTATATAGTAGGACAGTACTACCAAGCTGACCAATCAAAGGTCTTATATAGTAGGACAGTACTACCAAGCTGACCAATCAAAGGTCTTATATAGTAGGACAGTACTACCAAGCTGACCAATCAAAGGTCTTATATAGTAGGACAGTACTACCAAGCTGACCAATCAAAGGTCTTATATAGTAGAACAGTACTACCAAGCTGACCAATCAAAGGTCTTATATAGTAGGACAGTACTACCAAGCTGACCAATCAAAGGTCTTATATAGTAGGACAGTACTACCAAGCTGACCAATCAAAGGTCTTATATAGTAGAACAGTACTACCAAGCTGACCAATCAAAGGTCTTATATAGTAGGACAGTACTACCAAGCTGACCAATCAAAGGTCTTATATAGTAGGACATTACTACCAAGCTGACCAATCAAAGGTCTTATATAGTAGGACAGTACTACCAAGCTGACCAATCAAAGGTCTTATATAGTAGGACATTACTACCAAGCTGACCAATCAAAGGTCTTATATAGTAGGACAGTACAGTCAGACCTGCCAAAGATACAGACAAATATTCAAAGATGTATCTTTAACCTGATTTAGGTCCTCATTGCGATTTGTTGTTGATCATTTCCAGGGCAGCTGTGGAGGAGAATGCCTACAACAGGATGAAAAAAGTAGTGAAGTGGTATATCTCTGGATTCTACAAAAAGCCACAGGTGATTAGAACATTCACTTAAAATCACAGTTTCAGCAGGGTCATGTTCATTAGGAGAACAGTGGAAAACATTTTTCTAAAAAAGAAACGTAAGTGTTTCTTACTGGATAGGACCTGGTAGTCCCTCTATTTCAGTCCATTTCTTCTGTTAGGTGCCTAATGAACACGACTCTGTTCTGGATGTGACAAGATGTCCCTCGGTATCTCTACCATTCAGCGGACGTATCTAAAGCTCAGTTTTTCCTCCTTCTGAAAACCAGGGCCTGAAGAAGCCATATAACCCCATCATCGGTGAGACCTACCGCTGCATGTGGCTCCATAGCAAGACCAACAGCAAGACATTCTACATTTCTGAACAGGTAACAGAGCCAGGAAGGGAGACTGCTCCCTAGTATATGATTGGGGTTTTTAATCTGACATAAGAGCAATTGATTCACGTTGTAGTTAGTATGTAAATTATGGATGTGTGGGGGAGTGGATGGATGGATCGACGGGTTGGTGGATGGATGGATGGATGGACGGGTTGGGGGATGGATGGATGGATGGACGGGTTGGTGGATGGATGGACGATGGATGGATGGACGGGTTGGTGGATGGATGGATGGATGGGTTGGTGGATGGATGGATGGACGGGTTGGTGGATGGATGGATGGATGGTTTGATGGGTTGGTGGATGGATGGATGGATGGATGGATGGATAGTTTGATGGATCGACGGGTTGGTGGATGGATCGACGGGTTGGTGGATGGATGGGTTGGTGAATGGATTGTTTGGTGGATGAATGGATGGATAGTTTGACGGGTTGGTGGATGGATGGATGGATGGATGGATGGATGGATGGATGGATGGATGGGTGGATGGATGGGTGGACAGGTTGGTGGATGGGTGGACAGGTTGGTGGATGGATGAAAGAAGGAATGTGATAGGTTTTCAGAAGGTCTAGACTCTACAACATAACATCTTCTGGTAGACTGGCTATGATCAGGGCTAGCTTCCAGTACCTGTCCTCCTGACCTTAGACCAATCACCTTCTCTCCCTGTCAGGTGTCCCATCATCCTCCAGTGTCAGCGTTCTACGTCAGTAACAGGAAGGACGGCTTCTGTCTCAGCGGAAGCATCCTGGCCAAGTCCAAGTTCTACGGTACAACACACACTCATGTACACACACACACACACACACACACACCTACCAAACAGCAAATGCATATAGATAGATACGTCAGGCCTGTCTAGTTAACAGTGGGAAGTGAACATTTGGTAACACATTTCTGATGAAAACAAAAATAATAATAATTTTATAGGCGCACCCAACAAATGTTATATCTGTGTTAACACCCTTTCCTGGGTGTTGTTATGACGATGTGTCTCTTTGCAGGAAACTCCTTGTCGGCCATATTGGACGGAGAGGCTCGGCTCACCTTTCTCAACAGAGGAGAAGACTACGTCATGAACATGCCCTACGCCCACTGCAAAGGTCTGACCTCTTACTGACTGGAGTCTTACTGTGAAAGCAACACACATTGCATTAAGGTCTGACCTCTTACTGACTGGAGTCTTGCTGTGAAAGCAACACACATTGCATTAAGGTCTGACCTCTTACTGACTGGAGTCTTACTGTGAAAGCATCACACATTGCATTAAGGTCTGACCTCTTACTGACTGGAGTCTTACTGTGAAAGCAACACACATTCTATTAAGGTCTGACCTCTTACTGACTGGAGTCTTACTGTGAAAGCAACACACATTGCATTAAGGTCTGACCTCTTACTGACTGGAGTCTTACTGTGAAAGCAACACACATTGCATTAAGGTCTGACCTCTTACTGACTGGAGTCTTACTGTGAAAGCAACACACATTACATTCATACCCTTAGAATTCTATATGCCCACCTAATGTTCATTGCAAGCTTGCCAGGGTTGGGCTCAATTCAAATTGAAGTCAGTCAATTCAGGAAGTAACTAAAATTACAATTCCATAATTAAAAGAGTCCGTCTATTTTTAATGACTTCTTAATAATCTGAAAAGGAGAAGCTGTTTATGTCAGAAGTATTAAACATTTTGGATTTTAAATTCAAATCACTTCCTGAATTGACTGTCTTGAGCCCAACCCTGAAGCAACACGTCCCTTTCTTCTACATAGGAAGTAGATTCAACATGACGTCTCTAGTCATACAGACTGACTGGAAAGTCTGTAATACTGGAAATATACTTCACTACTAACTTAATCAGTCCTGATTCACACACTACCAGGGTTGGGGTCAATACCATTTCACCTCAGTCAATATGAGAAGAACGGGGAACATTAGAATCAGAATGTCAGTTTACTTCCTGAATGGAATTCATTTAAATGGAATAAACCCTCACACTGCACACTACTGTAGTGTATACTAACTATCCTCCCTCTGTAGGGTACCATCTCTACTGTAGTGTATACTAACTATCCTCCCTCTGTAGGGCACCATCTCTACTGTAGTGTATAGTAACTATCCTCCCTCTGTAGGGCACCATCTCTACTGTAGTGTATAGTAACTATCCTCCCTCTGTAGGGCACCATCTCTACTGTAGTGTATATTAACTATCCTCCCTCTGTAGGGCACCATCTCTACTGTAGTGTATACTAACTATCCTCCCTCTGTAGGGCACCATCTCTACTGTAGTGTATATTAACTATCCTCCCTCTGTAGGGCACCATCTCTACTGTAGTGTATATTAACTATCCTCCCTCTGAAGGGCACCATCTCTACTGTAGTGTATATTAACTATCCTCCCTCTGTAGGGCACCATCTCTACTGTAGTGTATATTAACTATCCTCCCTCTGTAGGGCACCATCTCTACTGTAGTGTATAGTAACTATCCTCCCTCTGTAGGGCACCATCTCTACTGTAGTGTATAGTAACTATCCTCCCTCTCTCAGGCATCCTGTATGGCACCATGACTCTGGAGCTGGCTGGCCAGATCACCATTGCCTGTGAGAAGACAGGATACAGTGCCCAGCTCGAGTTCAAACTCAAGGTAGGAGGATATAACTTGTTCTCTATCCTCAATCATTTGGCTTTTAGTCTTTAATGAACAAAAGCTTTAAACTGCATTAGGCAGTTTTAGTCCTATAAACTCTAATGAAGCTGTAGATGGGAGGGAGGGGGGGACAACCCTCATCTTGGAGAGCTACAGGACCCACCTCCAGGCTTTGGCTCCAGCCCCAATGGAGCACAACTGATTCTGCTAATTAGCTGCTCAACAGGACCACCTGAATCAGGTGTTTTAAAGTGGGGTTGGAACAAAAGCCTGCATACCCAGTACCTATCCAAGAGGAGGGTTGCCTGACCCACCCCTGTGCTGCATCTTGAACTTCAAAACACCAATGTGATGAATCCTCCTTTCTGGAACACTTTATTTTACAGCCTTCTACTTACCAGGTAATACTTATATAGTACTTGTTGAAGTGGTAGCTACCTAGAGTAATAGTATAGTTAGATTAGTAGCTATATATACAGTTGTTTCTTTTGAGATACAAGCATCAATATGTCCCATTTGGTACCAAGACGGTTGGATTCTCTGAGGTCATTACCAGAAATGATCCATTGGTGCCATGTAACATGGTTACCATGTCTCCACTTTGATGCCATGTAAATAGCAGGTAAGAACCAGGTTAAACAGGGCTGTAACATAAAGCGCCACCCTCCCCCTCTCTTTTCAGCCGTTCTTGGGTAACAATGACAGTGTGAACCAGGTCTCTGGAAAGATCAAGCTGGGGAAGGAGGTGCTGGCTACGCTGGAGGGACACTGGGTAAGTTCATTATGTCTCCAGCAGAAGGAAAACTGACAAACAGTTTGGGATTAGAAATGCTTATTTTTGTTTTCCGTTGCAAACGTTGGTGCCCTAATGAACACGACCCTATGCTTCTCTTTAATAACCTCCTTGGGCTAGGTGGGGTGCTAGTGACCCACCTCGACAACATCCGGTGAAATTGCAGAGCGCGATATTCAAAATACAAAAATCGTAATATTAAACATTCATGAAAATACAAGTGTCTTACATTGTTTAAAATCTTAACTTCTTGTTAATCCAACCGCTTTGTCAGATTTCAAAAAGGCTTTACGACGAAAGCACACCATGCGATTATCTGAGGACAGCGCCCTGTATACAAAAGCATTTAAAACATTTTCCAAACCAGCAGAGGCGTCACAAGTCAGAAATAGCGTTTAAAATAAATCACTTGCCTTTGAAGATCTTCCTCTGTTTGCAAACCGAAGGGTCCCAATTACACCACAAATGGTTGTTTTGTTCGATAAAGTCCTTTATATCACAAAAAAAGTCAGTTTAGTTGGCTCGTTTTGATTCAGTAATCCACCCGTTCCACTCGTTCAACATGAATACAAAGGAAACCCAAAGTTAACAATAAACTTTGTCCAAACAAGTCAAACAACGTTTCAAATCAATCCTCAGGTACCCTAATATGTAAAGAAATGATAACATTTAAGACAGAATGTAATATGTTCAATACCGGAGATAAATAACGGAGTGCTCAACCTCATCCACGTGCCACAAGACTACAGTCCAAATGAGAGCCACCTTGAAAAACTTCAATTACTAACTAATTTTTCAAAAAACAAACCTGAAGCCCTTTCTAAAGACTGTTGACATCTAGTGGAAGCCATAGGAACTGCAATCTGGGAGGAATTCATTTGAATGTCCCATAGACAAGCATTTGAATGGGTGGTGACCTCGAAAAAAATACATTTCAGATGGATTCTCCTCGGGTTTTCACCTGCCATATCAGTTCTGTTATACTCACAGACATTATTTTAACAGTCTTTGAAACTTCAGAGTGTTTTCTATAAAATGCTACCAGCTATGCATATCCCAGCTTCTGGGCCTGAGTAACAGGCAGTTTACTTTGGGCACGTCAGTCATCCGAACTTCCGAACACTGCCCCCTAGCCCACATGCGTTGAATTAGTTTTTAAAGGTTTCAAAGTATGGAAAGTTATTTTCCACCCCAAAGGTCAAACTGACTTTAATTATGTCAGGAGACCTGACCTTGATGAAGTTTTAATGAAGGCCACCGAACGAACACGCACTTTCACCTACCTGCTTAATGTATCCAAACTGTATGTAGATTTAAGTCACCAATTAAATGTAAAATTAGTTGTTTTCTGCACCAATGGCCAGAAACACTGTTTAATACGTGCTAAGACTGTTAGTTTGTCATGATGACAGGCTGCATACACAGTATATCATAATATCTGTTAGTTTGTCATGGTGACAGGCTGCGTACACAGTATATCATAATATCTGTTAGTTTGTCATGGTGACAGGCTGCGTACACAGTATATCATAATATCTGTTAGTTTGTCATGGTGACAGGCTGCGTACACAGTATATTTTATTTTACCTTTATTTAACCAGGCAAGTCAGTTAAGAACAAATTCTTATTTTCAATGACGGCCTGGGAACACTGCCTGTTCAGGGGCAGAACGACAGATTTGTACCTTGTCAGCTCGGGGGTTTGAACTCGCAACCTTCCGGTTACTAGTCCAACGCTCTAACCACTAGGCTACCCTGCCACTGTTAGTTTGTCAGGGTGACAGGCTGCGTACACAGTATATCATAATATCTGTTAGTTTGTCAGGGTGACAGGCTGCGTACACAGTATATCATAATATCTGTTAGTTTGTCATGGTGACAGGCTGCGTACACAGTATATCATAATATCTGTTAGTTTGTCAGGGTGACAGGCTCCGTACACAGTATATCATAATATCTGTTAGTTTATCATGGTGACAGGCTGCGTACACAGTATATCATAATATCTGTTAGTTTGTCATGGTGACAGGCTGCGTACACAGTATATCATAATATCTGTTAGTTTGTCATGGTGACAGGCTGCGTACACAGTATATCATAATATATGTTAGTTTGTCATGGTGACAGGCTGCGTACACAGTATATCATAATATCTGTTAGTTTGTCAGGGTGACAGGCTGCGTACACAGTACATCATAATATCTGTTAGTTTGTCATGGTGACAGGCTGCGTACACAGTATATCATAATATCTGTTAGTTTGTCATGGTGACAGGCTGCATACACAGTATATCATAATATCTGTTAGTTTGTCATGGTGACAGGCTGCGTACACAGTATATCATAATATCTGTTAGTTTATCATGGTGACAGGCTGCGTACACAGTACATCATAATATCTGTTAGTTTGTCATGGTGACAGGCTGCGTACACAGTATATCATAATATCTGTTAGTTTGTCATGGTGACAGGCTGCGTACACAGTATATCATAATATCTGTTAGTTTGTCAGGGTGACAGGCTGCATACACAGTATATCATAATATCTGTTAGTTTGTCATGGTGACAGGCTGCGTACACAGTATATCATAATATCTGTTAGTTTGTCATGGTGATAGGCTGCGTACACAGTATATCATAATATCTGTTGGTTTGTCATGGTGACAGGCTGCGTACACAGTACATCATAATATCTGTTAGTTTGTCAGGGTGACAGGCTGCATACACAGTATATCATAATATCTGTTAGTTTGTCATGGTGACAGGCTGCGTACACAGTATATCATAATATCTGTTAGTTTGTCATGGTGATAGGCTGCGTACACAGTATATCATAATATCTGTTAGTTTGTCATGGTGACAGGCTGCGTACACAGTATATCATAATATCTGTTAGTTTATCATGGTGACAGGCTGCGTACACAGTATATCATAATATCTGTTAGTTTGTCATGGTGACAGGCTGCGTACACAGTATATCATAATATCTGTTAGTTTGTCATGGTGACAGGCTGCGTACACAGTATATCATAATATCTGTTAGTTTGTCATGGTGACAGGCTGCGTACACAGTATATCATAATATCTGTTAGTTTGTCATGGTGACAGGCTGCGTACACAGTATATCATAATATCTGTTAGTTTGTCATGGTGACAGGCTGCATACACAGTATATCATAATATCTGTTAGTTTGTCATGGTGACAGGCTGCGTACACAGTATATCATAATATCTGTTAGTTTGTCATGGTGACAGGCTGCGTACACAGTATATCATAATATCTGTTAGTTTGTCATGGTGATAGGCTGCGTACACAGTATATCATAATATCTGTTAGTTTGTCATGGTGACAGGCTGCGTACACAGTATATCATAATATCTGTTAGTTTGTCATGGTGACAGGCTGCATACACAGTATATCATAATATCTGTTAGTTTGTCATGGTGATAGGCTGCGTACACAGTATATCATAATATCTGTTAGTTTGTCATGGTGACAGGCTGCATACACAGTATATCATAATATCTGTTAGTTTGTCATGGTGACAGGCTGCATACACAGTATATCATAATATCTGTTAGTTTGTCATGGTGACAGGCTGCATACACAGTATATCATAATATCTGTTAGTTTGTCATGGTGACAGGCTGCGTACACAGTATATCATAATATCTGTTAGTTTGTCAGGGTGACAGGCTGCGTACACAGTATATCATAATATCTGTTAGTTTATCATGGTGACAGGCTGCGTACACAGTATATCATAATATCTGTTAGTTTGTCAGGGTGACAGGCTGCATACACAGTATATCATAATATCTGTTAGTTTGTCATGGTGACAGGCTGCGTACACAGTATATCATAATATCTGTTAGTTTGTCATGGTGACAGGCTGCGTACACAGTATATCATAATATCTGTTAGTTTGTCATGGTGACAGGCTGCGTACACAGTATATCATAATATCTGTTAGTTTGTCAGGGTGACAGGCTGCGTACACAGTATATCATAATATCTGTTAGTTTGTCAGGGTGACAGGCTCCGTACACAGTATATCATAATATCTGTTAGTTTGTCATGGTGACAGGCTGCATACACAGTATATCATAATATCTGTTAGTTTGTCATGGTGACAGGCTGCGTACACAGTATATCATAATATCTGTTAGTTTGTCAGGGTGACAGGCTGCGTACACAGTATATCATAATATCTGTTAGTTTATCATGGTGACAGGCTGCGTACACAGTATATCATAATATCTGTTAGTTTGTCAGGGTGACAGGCTGCATACACAGTATATCATAATATCTGTTAGTTTGTCATGGTGACAGGCTGCGTACACAGTATATCATAATATCTGTTAGTTTGTCATGGTGACAGGCTGCGTACACAGTATATCATAATATCTGTTAGTTTGTCATGGTGACAGGCTGCGTACACAGTATATCATAATATCTGTTAGTTTGTCATGGTGACAGGCTGCGTACACAGTATATCATAATATCTGTTAGTTTGTCAGGGTGACAGGCTGCGTACACAGTATATCATAATATCTGTTAGTTTATCATGGTGACAGGCTGCGTACACAGTATATCATAATATCTGTTAGTTTGTCAGGGTGACAGGCTGCATACACAGTATATCATAATATCTGTTAGTTTGTCATGGTGACAGGCTGCATACACAGTATATCATAATATCTGTTAGTTTGTCATGGTGACGGGCTGCGTACACAGTATATCATAATATCTGTTAGTTTATCATGGTGACAGGCTGCGTACACAGTACATCATAATATCTGTTAGTTTGTCATGGTGACAGGCTGCGTACACAGTATATCATAATATCTGTTAGTTTGTCATGGTGACAGGCTGCGTACACAGTATATCATAATATCTGTTAGTTTGTCAGGGTGACAGGCTGCATACACAGTATATCATAATATCTGTTAGTTTGTCATGGTGACAGGCTGCGTACACAGTATATCATAATATCTGTTAGTTTGTCATGGTGACAGGCTGCGTACACAGTATATCATAATATCTGTTAGTTTGTCAGGGTGACAGGCTGCATACACAGTATATCATAATATCTGTTAGTTTGTCATGGTGACAGGCTGCGTACACAGTATATCATAATATCTGTTAGTTTGTCAGGGTGACAGGCTGCGTACACAGTATATCATAATATCTGTTAGTTTGTCATGGTGACAGGCTGCGTACACAGTATATCATAATATCTGTTAGTTTGTCATGGTGACAGGCTGCGTACACAGTATATCATAATATCTGTTAGTTTGTCATGGTGATAGGCTGCGTACACAGTACATCATAATATCTGTTAGTTTGTCATGGTGACAGGCTGCGTACACAGTATATCATAATATCTGTTAGTTTGTCATGGTGACAGGCTGCATACACAGTATATCATAATATCTGTTAGTTTGTCATGGTGACAGGCTGCATACACAGTATATCATAATATCTGTTAGTTTGTCATGGTGACAGACTGCATACACAGTATATCATAATATCTGTTAGTTTGTCATGGTGACAGGCTGCGTACACAGTATATCATAATATCTGTTAGTTTGTCAGGGTGACAGGCTGCGTACACAGTATATCATAATATCTGTTAGTTTATCATGGTGACAGGCTGCGTACACAGTATATCATAATATCTGTTAGTTTGTCAGGGTGACAGGCTGCATACACAGTATATCATAATATCTGTTAGTTTGTCATGGTGACAGGCTGCGTACACAGTATATCATAATATCTGTTAGTTTGTCATGGTGACAGGCTGCATACACAGTATATCATAATATCTGTTCGTTTGTCATGGTGACAGGCTGCGTACACAGTATATCATAATATCTGTTAGTTTGTCATGGTGACAGGCTGCGTACACAGTATATCATAATATCTGTTAGTTTGTCAGGGTGACAGGCTGCGTACACAGTATATCATAATATCTGTTAGTTTATCATGGTGACAGGCTGCGTACACAGTATATCATAATATCTGTTAGTTTGTCAGGGTGACAGGCTGCATACACAGTATATCATAATATCTGTTAGTTTGTCATGGTGACAGGCTGCGTACACAGTATATCATAATATCTGTTAGTTTGTCAGGGTGACAGGCTCCGTACACAGTATATCATAATATCTGTTAGTTTATCATGGTGACAGGCTGCGTACACAGTATATCATAATATCTGTTAGTTTGTCAGGGTGACAGGCTGCATACACAGTATATCATAATATCTGTTAGTTTGTCATGGTGACAGGCTGCGTACACAGTATATCATAATATCTGTTAGTTTGTCATGGTGACAGGCTGCGTACACAGTACATCATAATATCTGTTAGTTTGTCATGGTGACAGGCTGCGTACACAGTATATCATAATATCTGTTAGTTTGTCATGGTGACAGGCTGCGTACACAGTACATCATAATATCTGTTAGTTTGTCATGGTGACAGGCTGCGTACACAGTATATCATAATATCTGTTAGTTTGTCAGGGTGACAGGCTGCGTACACAGTACATCATAATATCTGTTAGTTTGTCATGGTGACAGGCTGCGTACACAGTATATCATAATATCTGTTAGTTTGTCAGGGTGACAGGCTGCGTACACAGTATATCATAATATCTGTTAGTTTGTCATGGTGACAGGCTGCGTACACAGTATATCATAATATCTGTTAGTTTGTCATGGTGACCGGCTGCGTACACAGTATATCATAATATCTGTTAGTTTGTCATGGTGACAGGCTGCGTACACAGTATATCATAATATCTGTTAGTTTGTCATGGTGACAGGCTGCGTACACAGTATATCATAATATCTGTTAGTTTGTCATGGTGACAGGCTGCGTACACAGTATATCATAATATCTGTTAGTTTGTCAGGGTGACAGGCTGCGTACACAGTATATCATAATATCTGTTAGTTTGTCATGGTGACAGGCTGCGTACACAGTATATCATAATATCTGTTAGTTTGTCATGGTGACAGGCTGCGTACACAGTATATCATAATATCTGTTAGTTTGTCATGGTGACAGGCTGCGTACACAGTATATCATAATATCTGTTAGTTTGTCATGGTGACAGGCTGCGTACACAGTATATCATAATATCTGTTAGTTTGTCATGGTGACAGGCTGCGTACACAGTATATCATAATATCTGTTAGTTTGTCAGGGTGACAGGCTGCATACACAGTATACAGTGCCTTTATATCTTTATGTTTGAACCCTGAAATGTGGCAAAAGGTCGCAAAGTTCAAGGGGGCCGAATACTTTTGCAAGGCACTGTATCATAATATCTGTTAGTTTGTCAGGGTGACAGGCTGCATACACAGTATATCATAATATCTGTTAGTTTGTCATGGTGACAGGCTGCGTACACAGTATATCATAATATCTGTTAGTTTGTCATGGTGACAGGCTGCGTACACAGTATATCATAATATCTGTTAGTTTGTCAGGGTGACAGGCTGCGTACACAGTATATCATAATATCTGTTAGTTTGTCAGGGTGACAGGCTGCGTACACAGTATATCATAATATCTGTTAGTTTGTCAGGGTGACAGGCTGCATACACAGTATATCATAATATCTGTTAGTTTGTCATGGTGACAGGCTGCGTACACAGTACATCATAATATCTGTTAGTTTGTCATGGTGACAGGCTGCGTACACAGTATATCATAATATCTGTTAGTTTGTCATGGTGACAGGCTGCGTACACAGTATATCATAATATCTGTTAGTTTGTCATGGTGACAGGCTGCGTACACAGTACATCATAATATCTGTTAGTTTGTCATGGTGACAGGCTGCGTACACAGTACATCATAATATCTGTTAGTTTGTCATGGTGACAGGCTGCGTACACAGTACATCATAATATCTGTTAGTTTGTCATGGTGACAGGCTGCGTACACAGTACATCATAATATCTGTTAGTTTGTCATGGTGACAGGCTGCGTACACAGTATATCATAATATCTGTTAGTTTGTCAGGGTGACAGGCTGCGTACACAGTATATCACAAGGACATCCCTACCGACCAAGCCCTCCCTAACCAGGACGACGCTAGGCCAATTGTGCGTCGCCCCACGGACCTCCCGGTCGCGGCCGGTTACGACAGAGCCTGGGCGCAAACCCAGGGACTCTGATGGCACAGCTGGCGCTGCAGTACAGCGCCCTTAACCACTGCGCCACCCGTTCACTACTTTTGACCAGGGCACATAGCCAGGTTGTTTTGGGAAGTCAGGGTGATGGGGGTCGGTCTAACTGTGTTAACTGGGTCTTCCTGTGTATCTGGCTCCTCCAGGACAGTGAAATCTTCATCAACGATAAGAAGACCGGGGTGGTGGATACGTTTTGGAACCCCACTGCAGAGCTGCGTCAGAGCAGGCTGACACGCTGCACCGTGCCTCCTGAGGACCAGGGAGACTATGAGTCTGAGAGGTATGAAGAGACAGACAGACTCTCTTCTTTCACTCCTCCTCTTCATTCCTCCTCTCTTGACTCATCATCTCATTCCTTCCCCTGGTTGACTCTTTATTCCTCCTCTCTTGACTCATCATCTCATTCCTTCCCCTCGTTGACTCTTCATTCCTCCTCTCTTGACTCATCATCTCATTCCTTCCCCTCGTTGGCTCTTTATTCCTCCTCCCTCCCCTCATCTCATTCCTTCCCCTGGTTGACTCTTTATTCCTCCTTTCTTGACTCATCATCTCATTCCTTCCCCTCGTTGACTCTTCATTCCTCCTCTCTTGACTCATCATCTCATTCCTTCCCCTCGTTGGCTCTTTATTCCTCCTCCCTCCCCTCATCTCATTCCTTCCCCTCGTTGGCTCTTTATTCCTCCTCCCTCCCCTCATCTCATTCCTTCCCCTCGTTGGCTCTTTATTCCTCCTCCCTCCCCTCATCTCATTCATTCCCCTCGTTGACTCTTTATTCCTCCTGCCTCCCCTCATCTCATTCCTTCCCCTCGTTGACTCTTTATTCCTCCTCCCTCCTCTATTCATCATCTCATTCCTTCCCCTCGTTGGCTCTTTATTCCTCCTCCCTCCTCTATTCACCATCTCATTCCTTCCCCTCGTTGACTCTTTATTCCTCCTCCCTCCCCTATTCATCATCTCATTCCTTCCCCTCGTTGGCTCTTTATTCCTCCTCCCTCCCCTCATCTCATTCCTTCCCCTCGTTGGCTCTTTATTCCTCCTCCCTCCCCTCATCATCTCATTCCTTCCCCTCGTTGGCTCTTTATTCCTCCTCCCTCCCCTCATCATCTCATTCCTTCCCCTCGTTGACTCTATATTCCTCCTCCCTCCCCTCATCATCTCATTCCTTCCCCTCGTTGGCTCTTTATTCCTCCTCCCTCCCCTCATCTCATTCCTTCCCCTCGTTGACTCTTTATTCCTCCTCCCTCCCCTCATCATCTCATTCCTTCCCCTCGTTGACTCTTTATTCCTCCTCTCTCCCCTCATCATCTCATTCCTTCCCCTCGTTGGCTCTTTATTCCTCCTCCCTCCCCTCATCATCTCATTCCTTCCCCTCGTTGGCTCTTTATTCCTCCTCTCTCCCCTCATCATCTCATTCCTTCCCCTCGTTGGCTCTTTATTCCTCCTCCCTCCCCTCATCTCATTCCTTCCCCTCGTTGACTCTTTATTCCTCCTCCCTCCCCTCATCATCTCATTCCTTCCCCTCGTTGGCTCTTTATTCCTCCTCTCTCCCCTCATCATCTCATTCCTTCCCCTCGTTGGCTCTTTATTCCTCCTCTCTCCCCTCATCATCTCATTACTTCCCCTCGTTGACTCTTTATTCCTCCTCTCTCCCCTCATCATCTCATTCCTTCCCCTCGTTGACTCTTTATTCCTCCTCCCTCCTCTATTCATCATCTCATTCCTTCCCCTCGTTGACTCTTTATTCCTCCTCCCTCCCCTCATCTCATTCCTTCCCCTCGTTGACTCTTTATTCCTCCTCCCTCCTCTATTCATCATCTCATTCCTTCCCCTCGTTGGCTCTTTATTCCTCCTCTCTCCCCTCATCATCTCATTCCTTCCCCTCGTTGACTCTTTATTCCTCCTCCCTCCTCTATTCATCATCTCATTCCTTCCCCTCGTTGACTCTTTATTCCTCCTCCCTCCTCTATTCACCATCTCATTCCTTCCCCTCGTTGACTCTTTATTCCTCCTCCCTCCCCTCATCATCTCATTCCTTCCCCTCGTTGGCTCTTTATTTTTCCTCCCTCCCCTCATCATCTCATTCCATCCCCTCGTTGACTCTTTATACCTCCTCCCTCCCCTCATCTCATTCCTTCCCCTCGTTGACTCTTTATTCCTCCTCCCTCCTCTATTCACCATCTCATTCCTTCCCCTCGTTGACTCTTTATTCCTCCTCCCTCCCCTCATCATCTCATTCCTTCCCCTCGTTGACTCTTTATTCCTCCTCCCTCCTCTATTCATCATCTCATTCCTTCCCCTTGTTGGCTCTTTATTCCTCCTCCCTCCTCTATTCATCATCTCATTCCTTCCCCTCGTTGACTCTTTATTCCTCCTCCCTCCCCTCATCTCATTCCTTCCCCTCGTTGACTCTTTATTCCTCCTCCCTCCCCTCATCTCATTCCTTCCCCTCGTTGACTCTTTATTCCTCCTCCCTCCTCTATTCATCATCTCATTCCTTCCCCTCGTTGGCTCTTTATTCCTCCTCCCTCCTCTATTCACCATCTCATTCCTTCCCCTCGTTGACTCTTTATTCCTCCTCCCTCCCCTATTCATCATCTCATTCCTTCCCCTCGTTAGCTCTTTATTCCTCCTCCCTCCCCTCATCTCATTCCTTCCCCTCGTTGGCTCTTTATTCCTCCTCCCTCCCCTCATCATCTCATTCCTTCCCCTCGTTGGCTCTTTATTCCTCCTCCCTCCCCTCATCATCTCATTCCTTCCCCTCGTTGACTCTATATTCCTCCTCCCTCCCCTCATCATCTCATTCCTTCCCCTCGTTGGCTCTTTATTCCTCCTCCCTCCCCTCATCTCATTCCTTCCCCTCGTTGACTCTTTATTCCTCCTCCCTCCCCTCATCATCTCATTCCTTCCCCTCGTTGACTCTTTATTCCTCCTCTCTCCCCTCATCATCTCATTCCTTCCCCTCGTTGGCTCTTTATTCCTCCTCCCTCCCCTCATCATCTCATTCCTTCCCCTCGTTGGCTCTTTATTCCTCCTCTCTCCCCTCATCATCTCATTCCTTCCCCTCGTTGGCTCTTTATTCCTCCTCCCTCCCCTCATCTCATTCCTTCCCCTCGTTGACTCTTTATTCCTCCTCCCTCCCCTCATCATCTCATTCCTTCCCCTCGTTGGCTCTTTATTCCTCCTCTCTCCCCTCATCATCTCATTCCTTCCCCTCGTTGGCTCTTTATTCCTCCTCTCTCCCCTCATCATCTCATTACTTCCCCTCGTTGACTCTTTATTCCTCCTCTCTCCCCTCATCATCTCATTCCTTCCCCTCGTTGACTCTTTATTCCTCCTCCCTCCTCTATTCATCATCTCATTCCTTCCCCTCGTTGACTCTTTATTCCTCCTCCCTCCCCTCATCTCATTCCTTCCCCTCGTTGACTCTTTATTCCTCCTCCCTCCTCTATTCATCATCTCATTCCTTCCCCTCGTTGGCTCTTTATTCCTCCTCTCTCCCCTCATCATCTCATTCCTTCCCCTCGTTGACTCTTTATTCCTCCTCCCTCCTCTATTCATCATCTCATTCCTTCCCCTCGTTGACTCTTTATTCCTCCTCCCTCCTCTATTCACCATCTCATTCCTTCCCCTCGTTGACTCTTTATTCCTCCTCCCTCCCCTCATCATCTCATTCCTTCCCCTCGTTGGCTCTTTATTTTTCCTCCCTCCCCTCATCATCTCATTCCATCCCCTCGTTGACTCTTTATACCTCCTCCCTCCCCTCATCTCATTCCTTCCCCTCGTTGACTCTTTATTCCTCCTCCCTCCTCTATTCACCATCTCATTCCTTCCCCTCGTTGACTCTTTATTCCTCCTCCCTCCCCTCATCATCTCATTCCTTCCCCTCGTTGACTCTTTATTCCTCCTCCCTCCTCTATTCATCATCTCATTCCTTCCCCTTGTTGGCTCTTTATTCCTCCTCCCTCCTCTATTCATCATCTCATTCCTTCCCCTCGTTGACTCTTTATTCCTCCTCCCTCCCCTCATCTCATTCCTTCCCCTCGTTGACTCTTTATTCCTCCTCCCTCCCCTCATCTCATTCCTCCCCCTCGTTGACTCTTTATTCCTCCTCCCTCCTCTATTCATCATCTCATTCCATCCCCTCGTTGACTCTTTATTCCTCCTCCCTCCCCTCATCTCATTCATTCCCCTCGTTGACTCTTTATTCCTCCTCCCTCCCCTCATCTCATTCCTTCCCCTCGTTGACTCTTTATTCCTCCTCCCTCCCCTCATCATCTCATTCCTTCCCCTCGTTAACTCTTTAATCCTCCTCCCTCCTCTATTCATCATCTCATTCCTTCCCCTCGTTGACTCTTTATTCCTCCTCCCTCCCCTCATCTCATTCCTTCCCCTCGTTGACTCTTTATTCCTCCTCCCTCCCCTCATCATCTCATTCCTTCCCCTCGTTGACTCTTTATTCCTCCTCCCTCCTCTATTCATCATCTCATTCCTTCCCCTCGTTGACTCTTTATTCCTCCTCCCTCCCCTCATCTCATTCCTTCCCCTCGTTGACTCTTTATTCCTCCTCCCTCCCCTCATCATCTCATTCCTTCCCCTCGTTGACTCTTTATTCCTCCTCCCTCCTCTATTCATCATCTCATTCCTTCCCCTCGTTGACTCTTTATTCCTCCTCCCTCCCCTCATCTCATTCCTTCCCCTCGTTGACTCTTTATTCCTCCTCCCTCCTCTATTCATCATCTCATTCCTTCCCCTCGTTGACTCTTTATTCCTCATCCCTCCTCTATTCATCATCTCATTCCTTCCCCTCGTTGACTCTTTATTCCTCCTCCCTCCCCTCATCATCTCATTCCTTCCCCTCGTTGGCTCTTTATTCCTCCTCCCTCCTCTATTCACCATCTCATTCCTTCCCCTCGTTGATTCTTTATTCCTCCTCCCTCCCCTCATCATCTCATTCCTTCCCCTCGTTGACTCTTTATTCCTCCTCCCTCCCCTCATCTCATTCCTTCCCCTCGTTGACTCTTTATTCCTCCTCCCTCCCCTCATCATCTCATTCCTTCCCCTCGTTGACTCTTTATTCCTCCTCCCTCCTCTATTCATCATCTCATTCCTTCCCCTCGTTGACTCTTTATTCCTCCTCCCTCCCCTCATCTCATTCCTTCCCCTCGTTGACTCTTTATTCCTCCTCCCTCCCCTCATCATCTCATTCCTTCCCCTCGTTGACTCTTTATTCCTCCTCCCTCCTCTATTCATCATCTCATTCCTTCCCCTCGTTGACTCTTTATTCCTCCTCCCTCCCCTCATCTCATTCCTTCCCCTCGTTGACTCTTTATTCCTCCTCCCTCCTCTATTCATCATCTCATTCCTTCCCCTCGTTGACTCTTTATTCCTCATCCCTCCTCTATTCATCATCTCATTCCTTCCCCTCGTTGACTCTTTATTCCTCCTCCCTCCCCTCATCATCTCATTCCTTCCCCTCGTTGGCTCTTTATTCCTCCTCCCTCCTCTATTCACCATCTCATTCCTTCCCCTCGTTGATTCTTTATTCCTCCTCCCTCCCCTCATCATCTCATTCCTTCCCCTCGTTGACTCTTTATTCCTCCTCCCTCCCCTCATCATCTCATTCATTCCCCTCGTTGACTCTTTATTCCTCCTCCCTCCCCTCATCATCTCATTCCTTCCCCTCGTTGACTCTTTATTCCTCCTCCTTCCTCTATTCATCATCTCATTCCTTCCCCTCGTTGACTCTTTATTCCTCCTCCCTCCTCTATTCATCATCTAATTTCTTCCCCTTGTTCACTCTTTATTCCTCCTCCCTCCTCTATTCATCATCTCATTCCTTCCCCTCGTTGACTCTTTATTCCTCCTCCCTCCTCTATTCATCATCTCATTCCTTCCCCTCGTTGGCTCTTTATTCCTCCTCCCTCCCCTCATCTCATTCCTTCCCCTCGTTGACTCTTTATTCCTCCTCCCTCCTCTATTCATCATCTCATTCCTTCCCCTCGTTGGCTCTTTATTCCTCCTCCCTCCCCTCATCTCATTCCTTCCCCTCGTTGACTCTTTATTCCTCCTACCTCCCCTCATCATCTCATTCCTTCCCCTCGTTGAGTCTTTATTCCTCCTCCCTCCTCTATTCATCATCTCATTCCTTCCCCTTGTTGGCTCTTTATTCCTCCTCCCTCCTCTATTCATCATCTCATTCCTTCCCCTCGTTGGCTCTTTATTCCTCCTCCCTCCCCTCATCATCTCATTCCTTCCCCTCGTTGACTCTTTATTCCTCCTCCCTCCTCTATTCATCATCTCATTCCTTCCCCTCGTTGGCTCTTTATTCCTCCTCCCTCCCCTCATCTCATTCCTTCCCCTCGTTGACTCTTTATTCCTCCTCCCTCCCCTCATCTCATTCCTTCCCCTCGTTGGCTCTTTATTCCTCCTCCCTCCCCTCATCATCTCATTCCTTCCCCTCGTTGACTCTTTATTCCTCCTCCCTCCTCTATTCATCATCTCATTCCTTCCCCTCGTTGACTCTTTATTCCTCCTCCCTCCTCTATTCATCATCTCATTCCTTCCCCTCGTTGACTCTTTATTCCTCCTCCCTCCCCTCATCATCTCATTCCTTCCCCTCGTTGACTCTTTATTCCTCCTCCCTCCTCTATTCATCATCTCATTCCTTCCCCTCGTTGGCTCTTTATTCCTCCTCCCTCCTCTATTCATCATCTCATTCCTTCCCCTCGTTGACTCTTTATTCCTCCTCCCTCCTCTATTCATCATCTCATTCCTTCCCCTCGTTGACTCTTTATTCCTCCTCCCTCCCCTCATCTCATTCCTTCCCCTCGTTGGCTCTTTATTCCTCCTCCCTCCCCTCATCATCTCATTCCTTCCCCTCGTTGACTCTTTATTCCTCCTCTCTCCCCTCATCATCTCATTCCTTCCCCTCGTTGGCTCTTTATTCCTCCTCCCTCCCCTCATCTCATTCCTTCCCCTCGTTGACTCTTTATTCCTCCTCTCTCCCCTCATCATCTCATTCCTTCCCCTCGTTGGCTCTTTATTCCTCCTCCCTCCCCTCATCTCATTCCTTCCCCTCGTTGACTCTTTAATCCTCCTCCCTCCCCTCATCTCATTCCTTCCCCTCGTTGACTCTTTATTCCTCCTCCCTCCTCTATTCATCATCTCATTCCTTCCCCTCGTTGACTCTTTATTCCTCATCCCTCCTCTATTCATCATCTCATTCCTTCCCCTCGTTGACTCTTTATTCCTCCTCCCTCCCCTCATCATCTCATTCCTTCCCCTCGTTGGCTCTTTATTCCTCCTCCCTCCTCTATTCACCATCTCATTCCTTCCCCTCGTTGATTCTTTATTCCTCCTCCCTCCCCTCATCATCTCATTCCTTCCCCTCGTTGACTCTTTATTCCTCCTCCCTCCCCTCATCATCTCATTCATTCCCCTCGTTGACTCTTTATTCCTCCTCCCTCCCCTCATCATCTCATTCCTTCCCCTCGTTGACTCTTTATTCCTCCTCCTTCCTCTATTCATCATCTCATTCCTTCCCCTCGTTGACTCTTTATTCCTCCTCCCTCCTCTATTCATCATCTAATTTCTTCCCCTTGTTCACTCTTTATTCCTCCTCCCTCCTCTATTCATCATCTCATTCCTTCCCCTCGTTGACTCTTTATTCCTCCTCCCTCCTCTATTCATCATCTCATTCCTTCCCCTCGTTGGCTCTTTATTCCTCCTCCCTCCCCTCATCTCATTCCTTCCCCTCGTTGACTCTTTATTCCTCCTCCCTCCTCTATTCATCATCTCATTCCTTCCCCTCGTTGGCTCTTTATTCCTCCTCCCTCCCCTCATCTCATTCCTTCCCCTCGTTGACTCTTTATTCCTCCTACCTCCCCTCATCATCTCATTCCTTCCCCTCGTTGAGTCTTTATTCCTCCTCCCTCCTCTATTCATCATCTCATTCCTTCCCCTTGTTGGCTCTTTATTCCTCCTCCCTCCTCTATTCATCATCTCATTCCTTCCCCTCGTTGGCTCTTTATTCCTCCTCCCTCCCCTCATCATCTCATTCCTTCCCCTCGTTGACTCTTTATTCCTCCTCCCTCCTCTATTCATCATCTCATTCCTTCCCCTCGTTGGCTCTTTATTCCTCCTCCCTCCCCTCATCTCATTCCTTCCCCTCGTTGACTCTTTATTCCTCCTCCCTCCCCTCATCTCATTCCTTCCCCTCGTTGGCTCTTTATTCCTCCTCCCTCCCCTCATCATCTCATTCCTTCCCCTCGTTGACTCTTTATTCCTCCTCCCTCCTCTATTCATCATCTCATTCCTTCCCCTCGTTGACTCTTTATTCCTCCTCCCTCCTCTATTCATCATCTCATTCCTTCCCCTCGTTGACTCTTTATTCCTCCTCCCTCCCCTCATCATCTCATTCCTTCCCCTCGTTGACTCTTTATTCCTCCTCCCTCCTCTATTCATCATCTCATTCCTTCCCCTCGTTGGCTCTTTATTCCTCCTCCCTCCTCTATTCATCATCTCATTCCTTCCCCTCGTTGACTCTTTATTCCTCCTCCCTCCTCTATTCATCATCTCATTCCTTCCCCTCGTTGACTCTTTATTCCTCCTCCCTCCCCTCATCTCATTCCTTCCCCTCGTTGGCTCTTTATTCCTCCTCCCTCCCCTCATCATCTCATTCCTTCCCCTCGTTGACTCTTTATTCCTCCTCTCTCCCCTCATCATCTCATTCCTTCCCCTCGTTGGCTCTTTATTCCTCCTCCCTCCCCTCATCTCATTCCTTCCCCTCGTTGACTCTTTATTCCTCCTCTCTCCCCTCATCATCTCATTCCTTCCCCTCGTTGGCTCTTTATTCCTCCTCCCTCCCCTCATCTCATTCCTTCCCCTCGTTGACTCTTTAATCCTCCTCCCTCCCCTCATCTCATTCCTTCCCCTCGTTGACTCTTTATTCCTCCTCCCTCCCCTCATCATCTCATTCCTTCCCCTCGTTGACTCTTTATTCCTCCTCCCTCCTCTATTCATCATCTCATTCCATCCCCTCGTTGACTCTTTATTCCTCCTCCCTCCTCTATTCATCATCTCATTCCTTCCCCTCGTTGACTCTTTATTCCTCCTCCCTCCTCTATTCATCATCTCATTCATTCCCCTCGTTGACTCTTTATTCCTCCTCCCTCCCCTCATCATCTCATTCCTTCCCCTCGTTGACTCTTTATTCCTCCTCCCTCCTCTATTCATCATCTCATTCCTTCCCCTCGTTGACTCTTTATTCCTCCTCCCTCCCCTCATCATCTCATTCCTTCCCCTCGTTGACTCTTTATTCCTCCTCCCTCCCCTCCCCTCATCTCATTCATTCCCCTTGTTGACTCTTTATTCCTCCTCCCTCCCCTCATCTCATTCCTTCCCCTCGTTGACTCTTTATTCCTCCTCCCTCCCCTCATCATCTCATTCCTTCCCCTCGTTGACTCTTTATTCCTCCTCCCTCCCCTCATCATCTCATTCCTTCCCCTCGTTGACTCTTTATTCCTCCTCCCTCCCCTCATCTCATTCATTCCCCTCGTTGACTCTTTATTCCTCCTCCCTCCTCTATTCATCATCTCATTCATTCCCCTCGTTGACTCTTTATTCCTCCTCCCTCCCCTCATCATCTCATTCCTTCCCCTCGTTGGCTCTTTATTCCTCCTCCCTCCTCTATTCATCATCTCATTCCTTCCCCTCGTTGACTCTTTATTCCTCCTCCCTCCCCTCATCTCATTCCTTCCCCTCGTTGACTCTTTATTCCTCCTTTCTCCTCTATTCATCATCTCATTCCTTCCCCTCGTTGACTCTTTATTCCTCCTCCCTCCTCTATTCACCATCTCATTCCTTCCCCTCGTTGACTCTTTATTCCTCCTCCCTCCCCTCATCATCTCATTCCTTCCCCTCGTTGACTCTTTATTCCTCCTCCCTCCTCTATTCATCATCTCATTCCTTCCCCTCGTTGACTCTTTATTCCTCCTCCCTCCCCTCATCTCATTCCTTCCCCTCGTTGACTCTTTATTCCTCCTTTCTCCTCTATTCATCATCTCATTCCTTCCCCTCGTTGACTCTTTATTCCTCCTCCCTCCTCTATTCACCATCTCATTCCTTCCCCTCGTTGACTCTTTATTCCTCCTCCCTCCCCTCATCATCTCATTCCTTCCCCTCGTTGACTCTTTATTCCTCCTCCCTCCTCTATTCATCATCTCATTCCTTCCCCTCGTTGACTCTTTATTCCTCTTCCCTCCTCTATTCATCATCTCATTCCTTCCCCTCGTTGACTCTTTATTCCTCCTCCCTCCTCTATTCACCATCTCATTCCTTCCCCTCGTTGACTCTTTATTCCTCCTCCCTCCTCTATTCACCATCTCATTCCTTCCCCTCGTTGACTCTTTATTCCTCCTCCCTCCTCTATTCACCATCTCATTCCTTCCCCTCGTTGGCTCTTTATTCCTCCTCCCTCCGCTCATCTCATTCATTCCCCTCGTTGACTCTTTATTCCTCCTCCCTCCCCTCATCTCATTCCTTCCCCTCGTTGACTCTTTATTCCTCCTCCCTCCCCTCATCATCTCATTCCTTCCCCTCGTTGACTCTTTATTCCTCCTCCCTCCTCTATTCATCATCTAATTCCTTCCCCTCGTTGACTCTTTATTCCTCCTCCCTCCTCTATTCATCATCTCATTCCTTCCCCTCGTTGACTCTTTATTCCTCCTCCCTCCTCTATTCATCATCTCATTCCTTCCCCTCGTTGACTCTTTATTCCTCCTCCCTCCCCTCATCTCATTCATTCCCCTCGTTGACTCTTTATTCCTCCTCCCTCCCCTCATCTCATTCCTTCCCCTCGTTGACTCTTTATTCCTCCTCCCTCCTCTATTCATCATCTCATTCCTTCCCCTCGTTGACTCTTTATTCCTCCTCCCTCCTCTATTCACCATCTCATTCCTTCCCCTCGTTGACTCTTTATTCCTCCTCCCTCCTCTATTCACCATCTCATTCCTTCCCCTCGTTGACTCTTTATTCCTCCTCCCTCCCCTCATCATCTCATTCCTTCCCCTCGTTGACTCTTTATTCCTCCTCCCTCCTCTATTCATCATCTCATTCCTTCCCCTCGTTGACTCTTTATTCCTCCTCCCTCCTCTATTCATCATCTCATTCCTTCCCCTCGTTGACTCTTTATTCCTCCTCCCTCCCCTCATCATCTCATTCCTTCCCCTCGTTGACTCTTTATTCCTCCTCCCTCCTCTATTCATCATCTCATTCCTTCCCCTCGTTGACTCTTTATTCCTCCTCCCTCCTCTATTCACCATCTCATTCCTTCCCCTCGTTGACTCTTTATTCCTCCTCCCTCCCCTCATCATCTCATTCCTTCCCCTCGTTGACTCTTTATTCCTCCTCCCTCCCCTCATCATCTCATTCCTTCCCCTCGTTGACTCTTTATTCCTCCTCCCTCCCATCATCTCATTCCTTCCCCTCGTTGACTCTTTATTCCTCCTCCCTCCCCTCATCTCATTCCTTCCCCTCGTTGACTCTTTATTCCTCCTCCCTCCTCTATTCACCATCTCATTCCTTCCCCTCGTTGACTCTTTATTCCTCCTCCCTCCCCTCATCTCATTCCTTCCCCTCGTTGGCTCTTTATTCCTCCTCCCTCCCCTCATCATCTCATTCCTTCCCCTCGTTAGCTCTTTATTCCTCCTCCCTCCCCTCATCATCTCATTCCTTCCCCTCGTTGACTCTTTATTCCTCCTCCCTCCTCTATTCATCATCTCATTCCTTCCCCTCGTTGGCTCTTTATTCCTCCTCCCTCCCCTCATCTCATTCCTTCCCCTCGTTGACTCTTTATTCCTCCTCTCCTCTATTCACCATCTCATTCCTTATATATATATATATATATCTATCTCTCTCTCTCTCTCTCTCTATATATATATATATATATATATATATATATATATATCTAAATCTCTCTAAATAAAAATATCTTCCTCTCTCTCTATCTCCCCCTCTCTCTCTCCCTCTGTCTCTCCCTCCGTCCTCCCAGGTTATGGCAGCATGTAACGAGGGCCATCAACAACAAGGACCAGACAGAGGCCACCAATGAGAAGTTTATCCTGGAGGAGGCTCAGAGGAAGTCAACCCGCGAGCGCAAGGCCAAGTGTGAGGACTGGGCGCCCGGGCTCTTTGAACAGGACCCCGTCACCGGAGAGTGGCATTACAGATATGCCGAGTGAGTTTCTTATCTCTAATTCACGCACTCTATTCCCCACAGGGCTCTGGTCTAAAGTAGTGCACTATATAGGGAATAGGGTACCATTTGGTACGTGACCCGTTAGTTGAAGTTGAGTTCTAGGATCAGCTTATTTCCCTCATATTTGTATGTTAGCCATGAGTGGGTGAAATGTGAGACTGACCTTCGATGCCTGTCTGGGAGCTTGATATATTAAAGGAGAGGAGCCAGCTAGTGGAGATGTTATGTAACTAAATTCTCTATTGACAGGCAGAGCCAGGAATAACTTGAGGTTATTTTTAACGTTTATAGAGATGTTAGACTGTATTAGTTTGCCAATGCTTCCATTACTATGACGACCAAGAAGTAGCATCAAAACCTTGTATGTAATGTATGTCAAGTCTCTGCATCTGAACTGACCCCAGAGCTGATCAACAGGAGGATTGTGACACCTAATGGATGGACCTGGTGTTACAACAACATGTTGGCATAACATTACCACCAGACTGTAATATCTGCTTATGTAATATTCTCTGTGTGTGTGTGTGTGTGTGTGTGTGTGTGTGTGTGTGTGTGTGTGTCTGTGTCTGTGTCTGTGTGTGTGTCCACAGCACCCGGCCGTGGGATCCGCTGAATGATATGATTCAGTTTGAGAAAGACGGCTGGATCCAGACTAAAGTGCGGCACCGCACCCCTATGGTACGTTCTGCCAGTGTAATTAGTCTCAGTAACCAGGGCCCCAGGAGGGATGGCAATTGCAAGTGCCAGGTAGGTTGGCCAACCGAACAGCGCTCCCTGAGTTGTTTTTATACTTCTTGATTTTTTTTTTTACTCCACCTCCTCCACTTCAGTTTGTCACCAGCCACCACTGCAGCTTGCTCTAAAAGTCTTCTCCAGCTCCATTCACAACCATCGCCTGTGGCTGCTTCTGTTCCGTGTGGGCCACGCCGCCCAGCCTGTTGTCTCGTACAGCCATTTTGTTTTGACTGTTTCCCCACCACCTACCGCCATGTTGGTTGTTGTCATTTTTTAGATGATTTCTGGATCATTCTGTTTTCCTTTTTAAGAAGGCTGGTTGTTGATGTCTCCGAGCGCTTTAAGTGCTTTAATAGGTGCTTGGTTGGTTAGTTCATTTGGTTAATTTTAGTTGCAACTGACTGTGTTGTTGGTTGTTTTTGGAGATTCACTGGATGTGGCCGATTGGCACGCTCGCATGCCTCATATTACTGTGCTACTGATTAGCATGTGATGCAAGTGTTATTGTGTGTGTGTGTGTGTGTGCGTGTGTGTGCGTGCGTGCGTGCGTGTGTTTGTGTCTGTGTTATGTTCCTAATTGCAGCTATTTACGTAGTTTCTGTGTGTTCGTTCGTAGGTGTACAAGCGTGTGTGTGCGGTGCGTGAGTGTTTTTGTGTAGGTATCTTTGGTTTTGTCGTCTTCTCTGTGGTGTGTGTGTTGATTTGGTGGCTGGTGTGTGCGGCTCTGTGTTGATGTGTGTGTCCTTGGTGTGTGTAGGTGACAGGGCCCAAAAGAAAGCACAAGCACAGTGACAAGCCCAAGAAACCTGAGAGTGGCTGCTCCTCCCCAGAACCTGACCGCCAGGACTCCTCCGGCAGCGAGCGTACGTCTCTCACACACACACACACACACACACACACACACACACACACACACACACATACCAACAATATTACAATACCACTCACATTAATATACATACAATCCCAATGCTGCAACACAACGACCCACCCCTCATACACACTCATACACCCACACACATACACACTCATACACCCCCACCCACACTCATACACCACCCACACACACTCATACACCCCTCACACGCGCACACATACACTCATACACCCCCACACACATACACTCCCCCCACATATACACACTCATACACCCCCCCCCCCCCCCCCCCCCACACATATACACTCATACACCCCCCCACACATATACACACTCATACACCCCCCCACATATACACACACTCATACACCCAATACATATACACACTCATACACCCCAACAGCACAATGGTGTGGGCGTACCCCAACAGCACAATGGTGTGGGCGTATACCAGTCATAAAAAAATTGTCAATAGAGAGAGTAGACCGCTGATTGGTCAGCTCATCCCCATCAGGAGTATGACATCATACTCTGAGGAAATGGAAAGCAATAGCATGTCTGTTTGAGATGCAAGTTGGAGGTTTTCAAAGTGTTTTTTTTCCCTCCAATACGACTATAGGACGAGTCAACAACATTATTTGGGTATAAGTTAACATAAAATGTACTTTTAAAAGTGACATTTTCACTGGACATTTACTTTAACATGTGTTATTGACTCTTTGTTACAGCTGATTGTTGCTGTTTGTGTATTCCAGGACACAAAAGCAAGCACAGTAGCCGGTTAAGGAAAAAGGGCCCAGACCTTAGTGAACTTCAAAGTGCCATTGATTCTATAAAGAAGACACAGGAGAACATTTACAAGTGAGGGTCGTTCAAACATGAGACATTGAGTGTGTGTGCGTGTGGTCTTTGAGTGAGTGAGGATTCAATTGTTCCCAACTTATGCATTGTGAGTTTGTGGTTGTGCATATAATTCCTGTGACTGAGCCCTCACTGACTCTGTCTGCGTGTGTGCGTCTACATCTCCAGGAGCATCGGTGTGCTGCGCTCCCGAACGACAGTGGGCCAGGCGGCAGCAGAGGGCGGATTCCTGCAGCAGCGCGACTACGCCATCATCATCCTCCTCATCCTCCTTCAGGTCTTCATCAACTTCCTGTTCAAGTAGCAGCCAACAGACTGACAGAGAGAGAGACAGATGGAGTTAGAGAGAGAGACCGATGGAGAGAGAGAGACATGACTGATGGGGGGGGTTGTCCAGGTTAAGGAGGAGAAACAGTCTGGAAGTGAATGAACTTCAAGAGCACCCAGTAGCTCTGCCTCAACCCTCTCTCTCTCTCTCTCTCTACTGAGTTGACCCTGCTCCACTGTCCTCAGACGGGCCACCATTGTCACACACACGTCTCCAAAGCAAGCATTCCTGAAAGAGGCTCCTCAAAAAAAACTGAAATAGTTTTTAATTTCTATTTATTTGTACCTGTTTAAAGATCCATTTATTTTTAAAGGGGGAGTGGCACCGGCCAGGACTGAAGGGAAGTTGAGGTCAGCGTTCGGCCTTAGCCGGCGTCATGATGTCGTGAACTGGGCCTTGGAGAAGGGATTGACATCTGGCGGCCATTTTTAATTTTGCTAACGGACACCGCTCCTTGCATTTCACCCGCCTCCCCAACGACAGGGAACATTTTACACTGAGACTTTTGAAGAAAAGTTACTTTCATTCAATAATTTTTTTTAAAGACTGTTCATTTGTTTTGTTTGTTTGGTGTGTCCTTTGTGAGTAGAACCTCTAGTTCAAAAATATACGAGAAGGGAGAAGAACAGATTTAAGCGGTCCAATATATGCTTTGACAAGGCTCGAGTTTCCTAGCTTGACGGGGAATCGACAAACAAAAGAAGGTCATTGTAATCAATCGATTTGAATCGTTCCACTCAAATTTGTAGACCAGGTCAATTGTATAAACTAGATGCTTGACATGAATTGTTGCTGTGTGGTTAACATGTACGGTAGGATGAATGTTCAGCTGATCACTTGCCCGATAGTGTGTAAACATCACGATGACACCTAGTAGACAGTAGAGTCCCCAGTGGGGAGGCTGTTCATAGACTTTTGTACAGTAGTAACTCAACATTGTCAGCCAGTCAGAAATCAACTAGATGAAGTGAAAATCTGCCAGATGCTGTGTTTCAGGTGTAGTATAGGCCGTCAGTCCACTTCCTGTGTACATAGCTAACGGACTGACTCACTCATAGCAGTTGTGTTCTTTCCTAAAGAGACGTTCTTTCACACAGACAAGACCCTCTGTGGAACAAGCCAGTCTGGCATTATCAATACCCCATTACCTCGGTGTCTCTGTGGGCTGCCCACTCTGTGTGTGTCTGTGGTCATCGCCTCGTCAATGTCGTTCACTCATCCAAACCAGACGTTTAGAATGTGGTCACAAGAAAATTACACCCGTGCCTTCTAGAGTGGGGGGTTTGGGGGTGGGGCTAATAGGGATTGAGAGGGGTGGGGCTGAGAGTTTGGGGGTGGGTGGAAGTTTGAGGCTTAATGGGGAGGTTAGAGGTGGGACTGGGGTTTTGGGGGGGCGCTAATGGAGGTTAGGGATGGGGTGAGGATGGGGGTTTGGTGGGTGGATGGATGTTTGGGGCTCACGGGGGGGTAGTGGTTGGGAGGGGTGGGGACAGTGAGAGAGTAGGTAGGTGTACAGTAGTGTAAGGGCGAGCAATAGCCAGTGTTTTGGAGTGGTCGTGCCATATCAAGCCTTAGAGAAGAGTCCTGCTTGGCCCCTCCCAGCGTTGCTGTGGTTACGCTGCCGTGGGAATTCTGGAAGCTGATTCCTGCCACTTGGAGAGAGGAGGTTATCTCTCCGAATCATCTCTCCATATTTCCTCTCTTTCGTTCTTTCTCTCCCTCTCTATCTCTTCACAAGGCACCAAAACCAGGGGAACAACATGGCTCCTCTTCCTTGTCATTGTTCATTGTGTTGTATTATAATGAAAATCACTTTCTGTTTTTTGTTTTCTATGTGGCACATTTTTGCTTGCTCCATTCTTTTGTTTTTCCTCACTTTTCAGTGTTGATTTATACAGACGATACCGCTGATATGATTCTGTTCCATGTCGTTTTGCGGTCACCCCTCGATGACTTGAGTTCATTGTCAAATTACCTTTTTTGCATCCCAAATGGCACCCTATTCCCAAAATAATGCCCTACTAAAATACATGTAGTGTACCATATAGGAAATAGGGTGCTATTTGGGACCTACCGCTGGACTCTCTGTATCCGGACACCCCTGGTCTCTCTGTACCAGGACATCCCTGGTCTCTCTGTACCAGGACACCCCTGGTCTCTCTGCATCCGGACACCCCTGGTCTCTCTGTACCAGGACATCCCTGGTCTCTCTGTACCAGGACATCCCTGGTCTCTCTGTACCAGGACACCCCTGGTCTCTCTGTACCAGGACACCGCTGGTCTCTCTGTACCAGGACATCCCTGGTGTCTCTGTACCAGGACATCCCTGGTGTCTCTGTACCAGGACATCCCTGGTCTCTCTGTACCAGGACACCCCTGGTCTCTCTGTACCAGGACATCCCTGGTCTCTCTGTACCAGGACATCCCTGGTCTCTCTGTACCAGGACATCCCTGGTCTCTCTGGTATGTATTTGTATGACAATAACACCTTCCGGAAAGTTATGTTGCCACATCCCCAAATAAAATAAAAATTACGTCTTTATTGTCTTGTCTGTATGGGGCCAATCAACTATATAACCTCTAGTCAGTGAACTATGTTGCCGATCAGCTATAAAGACACACTTTGGTGAACTAATTTGAGGGATGATATGTTTAAGCAATAATAAGGCCCCGTGTGTTGTATATGGCCAAAGTAACACGGCTAAGGGCTCGAACCACCCAGTTTATAATCTGTAATAGACCATGTACTGTAGTCTGTGAACCTGATGAAGTAGTGTTGTGGTAACAGATCCCAACAGGGACAAAACATAATGACCTATTACAACTCTAGGATCGCTGTTGGACAAAGAGTGGGAGGGAGGATGACTGAGATAATGATCGTGAGAACAGAAAATATATTTTTAGTTTTTATTACTGTGTTTGATCTGCTTCTGTTTCCTTGCTGTGTTATTTTCGCCTGGAAGCCAAATGGGGTATCCATCCGCCAAATGGGGTATCCATCCGCCAAATGGGGTATCCATCCGCCAAATGGGACGGCAGGGTAGCCTAGTGGTTAGAGCGTTGGACTAGTAACCGGAAGGTTGTGAGTTCAAACCCCCGAGCTGACAAGGTACAAATCTGTCGTTCTGCCCCTGAACAGGCAGTTAACCCACTGTTCCTAGGCCATCATTGAAAATAAGAATTTGTTCTTAACTGACTTGCCTAGTTAAATAAAGGTAAAATAAAAAATAAATATCCGAATGGGATATATCCATCCTCTGTAGACAGGAGTTCTGTGGAAACTGCTAGAACACCTTTCTGGATTGCCATGTAACAGATGGCTGTCGTCACTAGAGGGCACAGTTAAAACTGCTCAGACCATTGGCATTGCCTGGCATAACCCACCTCTAGACATGTATTCATCATTGCGTTTGCCTGAGATGATTATAGGTCAGACACAACTTCAACAACTATTCACTCAGGTCCAAGTGTATTTACGTGTATTTAACCTTCATTTTAACAGAGTCATACTGAGTCTCTTTTACAGATAAGACCTGAATTACAGAAAATACACACAGCAATATAAATACAAAATGCAGGTATAAAAACATCATGGTGATAAAAAACAAACCGTTATAAGATCCTTTGAAGTGCGTATCAACACGTGTAGTAGCAGGTACTTCCTTTAACCTGCTTTGGGTGCCAGATGGGAAGGGTTGCACTTTTGGGACTATTCCATTGGTTCTGTTGCACCAGACAAGCTCAATGAAGTGCAACTTAAGTATATGAAAGATAACAAATATATTTTAACTTTGGTCTGTACACACACACAGTCCCCATCTAGCATGAAGTTAAGAGGCCGGTGGCTAGCTCCCATTCCAGCATCTGGCTGGCCATGTCCCAATAAAATACACTAGCTTCCTGTCTTCATTTTCATCTTTCCTTCACAAACACTAATGACTTGACCTGTCAGGTGCCAGCACTATGGTGAAACCCTAAAGAGACCCCTCACCTCTCGGCTGTGGTGAAGGCAAGGACACCAGAAAAGGAAGCCACTTCAAGAGTATTAGGACCAGTGGTGACCCGTCATTCAGGGCAGGTGGGGTTTTTGAGCCCCACCTGTTGAGCTACAAATTATTATTTTGTTGTGCCTGTTTTGCATGTTATTTTGGCATTAATTCATGTCACATATCAGTTTGCAAGCAATGTAAAAGAAGAAACTGTAGTACAAACATGCTCTCTCTTGAGTAAGGCAGCTCTAAAATGCAGGTGTTTCAGCCTAGCACAGTGCTTTCTGTGGTGGAGGGACAGCCAGCAGAATAGGCGTTGGTAATCTTGTCTAGTGGCGCCGTGATTGGCTCAGTGTTCTGTCACTCATGGGGACACTACGTCACCGCAGAATCGTTAAAGAGAGAGCCAAGCAGTTCAAGTCCCCCTGGGTGCTGCCATAGATTTACATTAGAAGTGCCCATCCAAGAAGGCTCAAGGTCATTGGCCACAGATAAAATGTCAAATAACGTTATATCTACCGCAGCTTTGATTGGACGTTATATCTACCGCAGCTTTGATTGGACGTTATATCTACCGCAGCTTTGATTGGACGTTATATCTACCGCAGCTTTGATTGGACGTTATATCTACCGCAGCTTTGATTGGACGTTATATCTACCGCAGCTTTGATTGGATGTTATATCTACCGCAGCTTTGATTGGACGTTATATCTACCGCAGCTTTGATTGGACTGATGTTACTTTCAAAATCTTAGCTAGAAAGCTAGACAAGCAGTCATCATGAATCACGTCGACAATCTACTAGCAAATCATTTTCAATCCTTGTCATATGAAGAGAAATTATAAATAAAAGGTATTCTTGCTCATCGGCCATTGGACATAAACATTACTCAACAAGTCGGAAATTGCAAACTCAACAATGAGTGGTTTGGAAGGAATCGGTGGCTAACTGCAAGCGTTGCAAAGCAACCACCATTTTGCTTCCCATGTCTGCTATTCGGTGGAGAGGGTGTGTGGTCCAAGTCGGGGTTAAGGATTTGAAACATCTGTCTGAAATTGTATTTTTTTCCATGCTTAAAAGGATAAACAATGTAAACAAAATAAAGAAAAACCCTTGAATGAGTGGGTGTGTCCTAACTTTTGACCACTCATTCATCATAGTTTGTTCGGCTGTTCGGCTGTTCTAAGTAGCGTACAATCCCCCCCCCGTCGTTTAACCACCATTAACACAAACCCTAAAAAACCTATTCACTCAAACGTGTCACCTCGAAGCCTCGGCAGGGTGACTTAAGGCTCCAGTGACAGATTAGGCAGGCTGTGATGATGGGTGAATCGCAAATGGAACACTATGTCCTATACAGTGCACTACTTCGGGAATATGGTGCCATTTGGGACACAGAGGATGACTCACAAAGGCCCAACCGATCTGTGGATAAGGCTAATGATGGATGCATGCTGATAGAGCACTGAGTGGCGGTAGGGCTCAGAGCTATGCCCACTGAATTATGCAGTAATCAAATTCAAACAGGGGTAACTGATGCTGCCGCTGAAGCTTTTAGCTTCCCTTTAGCGTATGCTGGGTCATTTGAGGAAGTAGTTTTCATTAGTTCGGGAAGGCTGTCCTTTTCAATCTCAGCTATAATGCCTGTGATATTTTCCAAATTAGGAAATATTCTCGTTAATGGACGGGTTCACGTTTCTACTGTCTCCGTGTACATTTAGGCTTTTATTTGACTGAGGAAAGGCTGCCAGGCTGAAAACGGGCCAGATGTTGGTGCGATCATTTCAGATGGAGGCGTAAGCCTAGCACGGCCACACCTGCACTACACTCAAGTTACGGGCTCTCTTCTCACACTTCCACTAAAATGGCCGCCAGTTCTTTGTGGTGTACCAGGCTTCTGATTCCACAGTGACTCTCTGGGGCGTCGTGGGTTTGGGGAATAGAATTAAGGAGGCGATCATATTGTCCTCCACTGCTGTACTGCCTGTGTCAGTTTCACGCTGATCGCAATTGGTACTAAGAACCTGCCCCTAGAAGCTGATCTTGGATCACTTTTGCATTTCCCCCACTAATGTTTAATGTTATGATTGGGATAGGGGAAGCTGATCCTAGGTCAGTACCTAGAGGAACCTTCACCCCGGAGTGTTGAGAATATATGCAATGCCTGTCAGCACCAGACTACCCTGGAAGTGGACTGAACCTGTCATGTCTAACGTGTCTCGAAGATTAGGAGCGTGGTGACCTGGGTGTTTCCTCAAAACACAATGAAGATTACATGGACAGAGGAGACCTGATCCTAGTTCAGCACTCATACTCTACAACCTCTGATTTGGAAGTGCCAAGCATCCCCTCTCTTAATTTTAAGGGGTGACCTGATTGGTTATCGGAGTGCCCCAGGAGGCTGTCCATAATTCCAACCTGGATATTATGTGAAATGTAATATGAACACCTGAGGTAGAGTTGGATGCTGTCTGGATGCAATTTACTGAGGCTGAGGTCAAAGGAAGTTCACTATTGTGAATAGGGTACCATTTGGGATGCTGCCACGGTGTGCCAGTCAGTCCCTCAGTCTGGGTGAGGTGGTGTTCTGCTGAGGCCAGAGCTTGATGCTGCCACGGTGTGTCAGTCAGTCCCTCAGTCTGGGTGAGGTGTTGTTCTGCTGAGGCCAGAACTTGATGCTGCCACGGTGTGTCAGTCAGTCCCTCAGTCTGGGTGAGGTGGTGTTCTGCTGAGGCCAGAGCTTGATGCTGCCACGGTGTGTCAGTCAGTCCCTCAGTCTGGGTGAGGTGTTGTTCTGCTGAGGCCAGAGCTTGATGCTGCCACGGTGTGTCAGTCAGTCCCTCAGTCTGGGTGAGGTGTTGTTCTGCTGAGGCCAGAGCTTGATGCTGCCACGGTGTGTCAGTCAGTCCCTCTGTCTGGGTGAGGTGGTGTTCTGCTGAGGCCAGAGCTTGATGCTGCCACGGTGTGTCAGTCAGTCCCTCAGTCTAGGTGAGGTGGTGTTCTGCTGAGGCCAGAGCTTGATGCTGCCACGGTGTGTCAATCAGTCCCTCAGTCTGGATGAGGTGGTGTTCTGCTGAGGCCAGAGCTTGATGCTGCCACGGTGTGTCAGTCAGTCCCTCTGTCTGGGTGAGGTGGTGTTCTGCTGAGGCCAGAGCTTGATGCTGCCACGGTGTGTCAGTCAGTCCCTCAGTCTGGGTGAGGTGGTGTTGTGCTGAGGCCAGAGCTTGATGCTGCCACGGTGTGTCAGTCAGTCCCTCAGTCTGGGTGAGATGGTGTTCTGCTGAGGCCAGAGCTTGATGCTGCCACGGTGTGTCAGTCAGTCCCTCAGTCTGGGTGAGGTGGTGTTCTGCTGAGGCCAGAGCTTGATGCTGCCACGGTGTGTCAATCAGTCCCTCAGTCTGGGTGAGATGGTGTTCTGCTGAGGCCAGAGCTTGATGCTGCCACGGTGTGTCAGTCAGTCCCTCAGTCTGGGTGAGGTGGTGTTCTGCTGAGGCCAGAGCTTGATGCTGCCACGGTGTGTCAGTCAGTCCCTCAGTCTGGGTGAGGTGGTGTTCTGCTGAGGCCAGAGCTTGATGCTGCCACGGTGTGTCAGTCAGTCCCTCAGTCTGGGTGAGGTGGTGTTCTGCTGAGGCCAGAGCTTGAACAGCTGGACCTCTATATTATGTCTTAATCCTTCCGTCTGCTGATGCATGCTGGGAGGCCAGCGCCCACGGACCGAGGGCTCAGCGCCCTCCTCCCACCTGTCACAAACACAAACACACACACACACACACACATATCTCCCTTGGTTAAGAGATGAAAGAGACCACCAAGTGAGTGGTGGGAGTGACTCTAATTGGCTATACCTTCGTCCCTGTAGAATGGTTCAGATCTTCCCACCATGTGATTGTGGTGTCTGAGCTTCAACACAAGGTTTGGGTGTGCTTGTCCCCTTCTAACATATTCCCATGATATGTAAGAGTTGGTCATATGTCTGAAGTCTGCTGCTCTTTTTGTTTTAGTACAGGAAGTGTTTATTCAACTAGAAGAAGAAGCATCATCATAGGGGTGAATTAATTAAGGTTAGAGTTAGATTAGGAACAAAGGTTATGGGTTGAGGTTAGGTATGGTTTCAGTTGGGTTAAACGGGCAATCTGCAGTTGCTACAAAAATGTATGGTATGTACCCATTGATAATTGAAGCACATAACTTATGAAGGCCTCATTAGCTTAGTTCAAAATACAGTTGAAGTCGGAAGTTTACATACACTTAGGTCGGAGTCATTAAAACTCGTTTTTCAACCACTCCACAAATTTCTTGTTAACAAACTATGGTTTTTGCAAGTTGGTTAGGACATCTACTTTGTGCATGACACAAGTAATTTTTCCAACAATTGTTTACAGACAGATTATTTCACTTATAATTCACTGTATCACAATTTCAGTGGGTCAGAAGTTTACATACACTAAGTTGACTGTGCCTTTAAACAGCTTGGAAAATTCTAGAAAATAATGTCATGGCTTTTTTAGTATATGCTTTTTAGTATAAGCTTCTGAAAGGCTAATTGACATCATTTGAGTCAATCGGAGGTGTACCTGTGGATGTATTTCAAGGCCTACCTTCAAACTCAGTGCCTCTTTGCTTGACATCATGGGAAAATCTAAATAAATCAGCCAAGACCTCAGAAAAAACATTGTAGACCTCCACAAGTCTGGTTCATCCTTGGGAGTAATTTCCAAATGCCTGAAGGTACCACGTTCCTCTGTACAAACAATAGTACGCAAGTATAAACACTATGGGACCACGAAGCCGTCATACTGGTCTGAAAGGAGAAGCGTTCTGTCTCCTAAAGATGAACGTACTTTGGTGCGAAAAGTGAAAATCAATCCCAGAACAACAGCAAAGGACCTTGTGAAGATGCTGGAGGAAACGGGTACAAAAGTATCTATATCCACAGTAAAACAAGTCCTATATCGACATAACCTGAAAGGCCACTCAGCAAGGAAGAAGCCACTGCTCCAAAACCGCCATGAAAAAGCCAGACTACGGTTTGCAACTGCACATGGGGACAAAGATTGTACTTTTTGGAGAAATGTCCTCTGGTCTGATGGAACAAAAATAGAACTCTTTGGCCATAATGACCATCGTTATGTTTGGAGGAAAAAGGGGGAGGCTTGCAAGCTGAAGAACACCATCTCAACCGGGAAGCACAGGGGTAGCAGCATCATGTTGTGGGGGTGCTTTGCTGCAGGAGGGATTGGTGCACTTCACAAAATAGATGGCATCATGAGGTAAGAAAATGATGTGGATATATTGAAGCAACATCTCAAGACATCAGTCAGAAAGTTAAAGCTCTTTAGTATAGCATGTGCTGCCTCTTTAGTATAGCAGGTGCTCTCTCTTTAGTATAGCATGTGCTGCCTCTTTAGCAGGTGCTGCCTCTTTAGTATAGCAGGTGCTCTCTCTTTAGTATAGCATGTGCTGCCTCTTTAGTATAGCAGGTGCTCTCTCTTTAGTATAGCATGTGCTGCCTCTTTAGTATAGCATGTGCTGCCTCTTTAGTATAGCAGGTGCTGCCTCTTTAGCAGGTGCTGCTTCTTTAGTATAGCAGGTGCTGCCTCTTTAGTATAGCAGGTGCTGCCTCTTTAGTATAGCAGGTGCTGCCTCTTTAGCAGGTGCTGCTTCTTTAGTATAGCAGGTGCTGTCTCTTTAGCAGGTGCTGCCTCTTTAGTATAGCAGGTACTGCCTCTTTAGCAGGTGCTGCCTCTTTAGTATAGCATGTGCTGCCTCTTTAGTAGAGCAGGTGCTGCCTCTTTAGCATAGCAGGTGCTGCCTCTTTAGCATAGCAGGTGCTGCCTCTTTAGTATAGCAGGTGCTGCCTCTTTAGTATAGCTGGTGCTGCCTCTTTAGTATAGCAGGTGCTGCCTCTTTAGCAGGTGCTGCCTCTTTAGTATAGCAGGTGCTGCTTCTTTAGTATAGCAGGTGCTGCCTCTTTAGCAGGTGCTGCCTCTTTAGCAGGTGCTGCCTCCTTAGGATAGCAGGTGCTGCCTCTTTAGTATAGCAGGTGCTGCCTCTTTAGCAGGGGCTGCTTCTTTAGTATAGCAGATGCTCCCTCTTTAGTATAGCATGTGCTGCCTCTTTAGTATAGCAGGTGCTGCCTCTTTAGTATAGCAGGTGTTGCATCTTTAGTATAGCACGTGCTGCCTCTTTAGTATAGCAGGTGCTGCCTCTTTAGTATAGCAGGTGCTGCCTCTTTAGTATAGCAGGTGCTGCCTCTTTAGTATAGCATGTGCTGCCTCTTTAGTATAGCAGGTGCTCTCTCTTTAGTATAGCATGTGCTGCCTCTTTAGCAGGTGCTGCCTCTTTAGTATAGCAGGTGCTCTCTCTTTAGTATAGCATGTGCTGCCTCTTTAGTATAGCAGGTGCTCTCTCTTTAGTATAGCATGTGCTGCCTCTTTAGTATAGCATGTGCTGCCTCTTTAGTATAGCAGGTGCTGCCTCTTTAGCAGGTGCTGCTTCTTTAGTATAGCAGGTGCTGCCTCTTTAGTATAGCAGGTGCTGCCTCTTTAGTATAGCAGGTGCTGCCTCTTTAGCAGGTGCTGCTTCTTTAGTATAGCAGGTGATGCCTCTTTAGCAGGTGCTGACTCTTTAGTATAGCAGGTGCTGTCTCTTTAGCAGGTGCTGCCTCTTTAGTATAGCAGGTACTGCCTCTTTAGCAGGTGCTGCCTCTTTAGTATAGCATGTGCTGCCTCTTTAGTAGAGCAGGTGCTGCCTCTTTAGCATAGCAGGTGCTGCCTCTTTAGCATAGCAGGTGCTGCCTCTTTAGTATAGCAGGTGCTGCCTCTTTAGTATAGCTGGTGCTGCCTCTTTAGTATAGCAGGTGCTGCCTCTTTAGCAGGTGCTGCCTCTTTAGTATAGCAGGTGCTGCTTCTTTAGTATAGCAGGTGCTGCCTCTTTAGCAGGTGCTGCCTCTTTAGCAGGTGCTGCCTCCTTAGGATAGCAGGTGCTGCCTCTTTAGTATAGCAGGTGCTGCCTCTTTAGCAGGGGCTGCTTCTTTAGTATAGCAGATGCTCCCTCTTTAGTATAGCATGTGCTGCCTCTTTAGTATAGCAGGTGCTGCCTCTTTAGTATAGCAGGTGTTGCATCTTTAGTATAGCACGTGCTGCCTCTTTAGTATAGCAGGTGCTGCCTCTTTAGTATAGCAGGTGCTGCCTCTTTAGTATAGCAGGTGCTGCCTCTTTAGTATAGCATGTGCTGCCTCTTTAGTATAACATCTGCTGCCTCTTTAGTATAGCAGGTGCTCTCTCTTAAGTATAGCAGGTGCTGCCTCTTTAGTATAGCATGTGCTGCCTCTTTAGTATAGCAGGTGCTGACTCTTTAGTATAGCAGGTGTTGCATCTTTAGTATAGCAGGTGCTGCCTCTTTAGTATAGCAGGTGTTGCATCTTTAGTATAACATGTGCTGCCTCTTTAGTATAGCAGGTGCTGCCTCTTTAGTATAGCAGGTGCTGCCTCTTTAGTATAACAGGTGTTGCATCTTTAGTATAACATGTGCTGCCTCTTTAGTATAGCATGTGCTGCCTCTAGTATAACATGTGCTGCCTCTTTAGTATAACAGGTGTTGCATCTTTAGTATAGCAGGTGCTGCCTCTTTAGTATAGCAGGTGCTGCCTCTTTAGTATAGCAGGTGCTGCCTCTTTAGTATAACAGGTGTTGCCTCTTTAGTATAACAGGTGTTGCATCTTTAGTATAGCAGGTGCTGACTCTTTAGTATAGCAGGTGCTGCCTCTTTAGTATAGCAGGTGCTGCCTCTTTAGTATAGCAGGTGCTGCCTCTTTAGTATAACAGGTGTTGCATCTTTAGTATAGCAGGTGCTGACTCTTTAGTATAGCAGGTGCTGCCTCTTTAGTATAGCAGGTGCTGCCTCTTTAGTATAGCAGGTGTTGCATCTTTAGTATAACATGTGCTGCCTCTTTAGTATAGCAGGTGCTGCCTCTTTAGTATAGCAGGTGCTGCCTCTTTAGTATAACAGGTGTTGCATCTTTAGTATAACATGTGCTGCCTCTTTAGTATAGCATGTGCTGCCTCTAGTATAACATGTGCTGCCTCTTTAGTATAACAGGTGTTGCATCTTTAGTATAGCAGGTGCTGCCTCTTTAGTATAGCAGGTGCTGCCTCTTTAGTATAGCAGGTGCTGCCTCTTTAGTATAACAGGTGTTGCATCTTTAGTATAGCAGGTGCTGCCTCTTTAGTATAACAGGTGTTGCATCTTTAGTATAGCATGTGCTGACTCTTTAGTATAGCAGGTGCTGCCTCTTTAGTATAGCAGGTGCTGCCTCTTTAGTATAACAGGTGTTGCATCTTTAGTATAGCAGGTGCTGACTCTTTAGTATAGCAGGTGCTGCCTCTTTAGTATAGCAGGTGCTGCCTCTTTAGTATAGCAGGTGCTGCCTCTTTAGTATTACAGGTGATATCCTGTGAAAGTCATTCTACCAGAGTCAGTACCCTAATCTTTTGATTAGGCTTGACGCTTATATCATACAATTTGTTAAAACGCAGTCATTTAAAGATGCATATAAAATAATATTTGTGTTTGTGGATGAATTTCCTTCTGCCAGATGGCTTTTATAAAGTTTTGTCTCTGAAGACTACCAGGTTACTCCATAGAAAATGACTTGCCACTTTCATAGTGTATTATGTGTCTGCATGTCCCTCTGGGTTTTCAACCCAGGTCTCCTGTGCACCACAAGACTGTTAGACCACTGAGCTAAGGCCTGGTCATTATATTGGGAAGCTAATGCAAGTCTTCAGATCTCAGGCAAGATTACTAATCACATGAGTGCGTGTCACCGAACCACATCCAGTACCTATGCATGATACACTGAGCTTGGTCATTGTCTGAATCAGTGCGTAGAGAATAGTTTATTTTGGGCTCTCTTCTTGTCTCTTTACCAACCAAATCTCCATATTAGGCATATTTCACACGTCCTGGTGTAGCCTGTGTCACTGTTGCTAAGCTACCCGCCCCTGTCTGTTCCTCAACCGTGCCAGCTCAAGGCTGCAGAGCTCTCTGCTGCTTCTCTCTCTCTGTGTGTGTGTGTGTGTGTGTGTGTGTGCGAGGGTGTGTGTGTGTGTGTGTGCGAGGGTGGCATCTCGCAAGGCTGCTGCCATCCTATCCACATATGCTGCCTGGCAGGCCAATGACATCCATCCTCAGTACCCGCATTCTCTTGTTTTCCGACGTGGGGTGGAGAGAGGGAGGGAGGACGTGGGGTGGAGAGAGAGAGGACGTGAGGTGGAGAGAGGGAGGGAGGACGTGGGGTGGAGAGAGGGAGGGAGGACGTGGGGTGGAGAGAGGGAGGGAGGACGTGGGGTGGAGAGAGGGAGGGAGGACATGGCAGGGAAAAAAGAAAGGAGATGGGGAAGGAGATGGGGAAGCACCTTATATTCTGTAATCCTCTCCTCCTCATCTCTACTCCCTCCCTCTCTCCTCTTCATCTCTACTCCCTCCCCCTCTCCTCCTCCTTCCTCCTCCCTCCTCCTCATCTCTACTCCCTCTCATCCTCTTTCCTCCTTTCCTCTTCCCTCCTCTTCATCTCTACTCCCTCTCATCCTCTTTCCTCCTTTCCTCTTCCCTCCTCTTCATCTCTACTCCCTCTCCTCCTTCCTGCTCTCCTCTTCCCTGCTCCAAATATCTACTCTCTCCCCCTCTCCTCCTCATCTCTACTCTCCACTAACATCCTCCTTGCCAGCTAGCATCCTGGCAGTGGACAGGCAGAATTGGAGCTTTCAAGTAATGGTGCATCATAACCGTTCTTACTTGTATTAACACACAACAGACGACAGGCGACAAGGACACAAGGCTATATAAAGGCTGGGAGAGTACTTTGGGATACAGTACATACACACACACACATATCTTTTATGTATCTGACCCCTGATACCATTGACTCATTCGACAGGGGTGCGCCCTCCCCCTTCCTCTCTACCTTTCCCCCCCTCTCCCTCCAAAGCCAGGAATGCCCTTAACCAACATAAAAGAGAGAGGGGTAATCTGCAGCGTTTGCGTTGGTGTTTGGGGCGGGGAGCTGGCTCAGCAGTGTATTTATCCCCCTGTGGGATCGCCAGCACATAAAAGAATTGCTGCAGCGAGGCTCTCATTCAGAGCAGGATTAGCGCAGCATTACTCCATTTTACTAGTCCTGCCCCGGCCCACCACAGACATGCACAGAGCATTCAATGCAGCGACTGCCGGACAGTTCTATCTAGACCATACAGCTAGATAGTCACCCACACTGCACTCCTCCCTCCCTCCCTCCTTTTTCTCTCTCTCTCTCTCTCTCTCTCTCTCTCTCTCTCTCTCTCTCTCTCTCCCTTCTCTTTCTCCCCCCTCTCTCTTTCTCTCTGTCTGTCTATCTGTCTTTCTCCCTTCTCTCTATCTCTCTCTCTGCCTGACAGGGGCATCTCAATTCCCTCCCTCTACAGTGAGGTTTGATGAGTGGAATCCTACATTGGATGACCGCATGTTTTGTAAATCTCATTGAGCCGGATGCTATTTTTAGCCAGAGGAACAGCTATGGGATGGTGTCGTGGTGGTACCCCCTCTGTACAGCTACTGGCACTTACTCACACCACCGTTCACTGTGTATGCAATGTGCATCCCAAATGGCACCCTATTCCCTATAGACTGCACTACTTTTCAACAGATCCCTATGGGAGAGTGTACCATTTGGGACATAGAATATGTGTTGGATTCAGGTCTATTCTTCTCTGGCAAGCAAACTGATTAGCTGGATATGTTTCAGTCAGTTTCAGCCCTCTGTGGGCACAATGAAGGGCTGCTTCTGAAGCTCAACATTTCTTTCAAAACCTGATGAGCTCATTCTATACCAGTATCGTCTCATTCTATACCTGTATTGTCTCATTCTATACCAGTATCGTCTCATTCTATACCAGTATCATCTCATTCTATTCCAGTATTGTCTCATTCTATACCAGTATCGTCTCATTCGATACCTTTATTGTCTCATTCTATACCAGTATCGTCTCATTCTATACCAGTATCATCTCATTCTATTCCAGTATCGTCTCATTCTATACCAGTATCGTCTCATTCTATACCAGTATCGTCTCATTCTATACCAGTATCGTCTCATTCGATACCTTTATTGTCTCATTCTATACCAGTATCATCTCATTCTATTCCAGTATCGTCTCATTCTATACCAGTATCGTCTCATTCTATTCCAGTATCGTCTCATTCTATACCAGTATCGTCTCATTCTATACCAGTATCGTCTCATTCAATACCTTTATTGTCTCATTCTATACCAGTATCGTCTCATTCTATACCAGTATCGTCTCATTCTATACCAGTATCGTCTTATTCTATACCAGTATCGTCTTATTCTATACCAGTATCGTCTTATTCTATACCAGTATTGTCTCATTCTATACCTGTATCGTCTCATTCGATACCAGTATCGTCTCATTCTATACCGGTATTGTCTCATAGACCTTTCTGTTATATCAATAAGCTCCACTCTCCATCTCTTGTTAGCTTTTTATCTATAAACAAAACAAATGATAAGTATTTCTAGGTAAACTAGATAACACATTTCTTCCTCAATGGGAAACCAAGGTAATGTTACTTTCTGTTCTAAAAAAATGTACCCCCCTTACCTGATGTTAGCCATTTTAGGTTACTTGATGTTATCATCTTAGGTTACCTGATGTTATCATCTTAGGTTACCTGATGTTAATCATCTCAGGTTACCTGATGTTAATCATCTTAGGTTACCTGATGTTAATCATCTCAGGTTACCTGATGTTAATCATCTTAGGTTACCTGATGTTAATCATCTTAGGTTACCTGATGTTAATCATCTTAGGTTACCTGATGTTAATCATCTTAGGTTACCTGATGTTAATCATCTCAGGTTACCTGATGTTAATCATCTTAGGTTACCTGATGTTAATCATCTCAGGTTACCTGATGTTAATCATCTCAGGTTACCTGATGTTAATCATCTCAGGTTACCTGATGTTAATAATCTCAGGTTACCTGATGTTAATCATCTCAGGTTACCTGATGTTAATCATCTCAGGTTACCTGATGTTAGTCATCTCAGGTTACCTGATGTTAATCATCTCAGGTTACCTGATGTTAATCATCTTAGGTTACCTGATGTTAATCATCTTAGGTTACCTGATGTTAATCATCTCAGGTTACCTGATGTTATCTGATGTTAATCATCTCAGGTTACCTGATGTTATCATCTTAGGTTACCTGATGTTAATCATCTCAGGTTACCTGATGTTAATCATCTCAGGTTACCTGATGTTAATCATCTCAGGTTACCTGATGTTAATCATCTCAGGTTACCTGATGTTAATCATCTCAGGTTACCTGATGTTAGTCATCTCAGGTTACCTGATGTTAATCATCTCAGGTTACCTGATGTTAATCATCTCAGGTTACCTGATGTTAATAATCTCAGGTTACCTGATGTTAATAATCTCAGGTTACCTGATGTTAATCATCTCAGGTTACCTGATGTTTGCCATCTCAGGTTACCTGATGTTTGCCATCTCAAGTTACTTGGTGATATCCATCTTAGGTTACCTGATGTTAGCCGTCTCAGGTTACCTGATTTATATTTTCCCCCACATGTAAACAGAGCACAGGACAGGCAGCTAGGATAAATAAAAACAGTGTGTTAAGATCCACCTGTTAAATGACATCTCTGTGGTTCAGATGGTCTGAGTCCCAAATGGAACCCTTTTCCCTATATACTGTAGTGTTCTACTTTTGACAAGGGCCCATAGGGAGAATAGGAGGGAATAGGGTGTAATTTGGGACTCCCTGGACCGTACTGCTGCCCTATTGTTTTGGACAGGGTACAGGGAGTGAACCGCCTCATCTATTCATTTTACTTTTGCTCTCTGGCCCCACCAGGATAGACCTGTCACACAGACTAGGGGTGTGTGTATGTCGCATCCAGTTGTCTCCCTGTTCTCTCATGTCATCTTTCATTTGTGTTGCTCTGCCAGTGGAAAACATTCAGTAAATGTATATTTAAATGTTTAGCAGTGCTAAAATTAAAGAAAGTGATCGTGCACTTCCTTATGTAACAGAGGTGGTTTGGTGAACGACACCCCAGTGATGCCTTGCCTAAGAACTGAAGACTTGCAATAGTTCCCCAAGCTAATGGTAAGGTTTTATCTCAGTCTTGTGGCATGCAGGAGACCCTAACTTCAACCCAGTTACACCAGTGTCTTTTAGTTACATTACATTTAGTTGATTTATTTGACCCCATTAGGGGTTTGGGCATTTTGAAAATGCTTCGTCTTTGACTACTTTGTGTCACGCTGGTATAAAGGGTTTTGGAGACAGACGGAGGAATACACAATAGGGGTTTTTAATACACCCAAAACAAACACATATACAAAAACACTGGGCTGTACCCAACCAAAAGAGCGAGGGTAAACCTTGTTGAACGCCACGGGACGATACCCGTAATACACAATATATAAAGCACGCAGCATAACAGCTGCACCAATGCATAGGTACTCACACCATCAGCAGACATGGGAACATTAATGGACAGCCCAATGGAAACCAAAGGGCACACTTATACAAGTACTAATCAGTGGGAATAGGGTGACAGGTGTGCGTAATGAAAGTTCTGGAAGGATCCGTGACCTTTTAACCAGTGACATTTACTAATAATTACTGTTGATTGTTGAACTGTGCACAATGAAATGGTTGTCACTGATTTATATATATATATATATATATATATATATATAAATATATATATATATTGGGAGGCATGACCCCGTTTCCTGACAGTTATCCATCATGCAGTTAGCCTTGTTGCCAGATCTGTTGGTGCTTTAGCCAACCTCCTCTTTTGAGTGTTTAGCTGTGACAAACAGAGGAGTTGGCTAAAGCACCAACAGATCTGGCCACCAGGATACAGTGACGGGGTAGTAGGGTTCATGACATTGTCCAACCATTGATTCACGTAGCTTTTTCTCACGCTGACAACCAACCAACAGCCTGACTGCTCCCTTCCTCCCTCATCATTTGACTCCTGGGTCCCCAAAGGTGGAAACATGCTAGGAGGAGGCCAATCTATTTCCCCTGTAGTGATGCAGTGATAACCCCCAGCTCAACCCTGTAGTGATGTAATGATATCCTGCAGCTCAACCCTGTAGTGATGTCATGATATCCCCCAGCTCAACCCTGTAGTGATGTAATGATATCCCCCAGTTCTACCCTGTAGTGATGTAATGATATCCCCCAGTTCTACCCTGTAGTGATGTAATGATATCCCCCAGTTCTACCCTGTAGTGATGTAATGATATCCCCCAGCTCAACCCTGTAGTGATGTAATGATATCCCCCAGCTCAACCCTGTAGTGATGTAATGATATCCCCCAGCTCAACCCTGTAGTGATGTAATGATATCCCCCAGCTCAACCCTGTAGTGATGTAATGATATCCCCCAGTTCTACCCTGTAGTGATGTAATGATATCCCCCAGTTCTACCCTGTAGTGATGTAATGATAACCCACAGTTCTATCCTGTAGTGATGCAGTGATAACCCCAGCTCTACCCTGTAGTGATGCAGTGATAACTCCCAGTTCTACCCTGTAGTGATGCAGTGATAACCCCAGCTCTACCCTGTAGTGATGCAGTGATAACTCCCAGTTCTACCCTGTAGTGATGTAATGACAACCCACAGTTCTACCCTGTAGTGATGCAGTGATAACCCCAGCTCTACCCTGTAGTGATGCAATGATAACCCCCAGTTGTACCCTGTAGTGATGCAGTGATATCCCCAGCTCTACCCTGTAGTGATGCAGTGATAACCCACAGTTCTATCCTGTAGTGATGCAGTGATAACCCCAGCTCTACCCTGTAGTGATGCAGTGATGACCCCCAGTTATACCCTGTAGTGATACAGTGATAACCCCCAGCTCTACTCTGTAGTGATGCAGTATCTCGTCTCCCTCTTTCAGCGATAAGAGATGGGAGGACCCATAGAAATAGAATTACTATCATTCTACGGTTATTCTATGAGGATATCACTGTTTGTCACTAGCTGTGGGTTCTCCTCTCCTCCTCTCATCACTAGCTGTGGGTTCTCCTCTCCTCCTCTCATCACTAGCTCTGGGTTCTCCTCTCCTCCTCTCATCACTAGCTGTGGGTTCTCCTCTCCTCCTCTCATCACTAGCTGTGGGTTCTCCTCTCCTCCTCTCATCACTAGCTGTGGGTTCTCCTCTCCTCCTCTCATCACTAGCTGTGGGTTCTCCTCTCCTCCTCTTAAATTAAATCAAATCAAACTTCATTTTTCACGTGCGCGGAATACAACGAGTGTAGGCTTTACCATGAAATGCTTACTTACAAGCCCTTAACCAACAGTGCAGTTCAAGAAGAGTTAAGAAATGATTTACTAAGTAGACCAAAATAAAAAGTAATAATAAAAAGTAACAAAATAAGAACAACGAGCTACAGTGCCTTGCGAAAGTATTCGGCCCCCTTGAACTTTGCGACCTTTTGCCACATTTCAGGTTTCAAACATAAAGATATAAAACTGTATTTTTTTGTGAAGAATCAACAACAAGTGGGACACAATCATGAAGTGGAACGACATTTATTGGATATTTCAAACTTTTTTAACAAATCAAAATCTGAAAAATTGGGCGTGCAAAATTATTCAGCCCCCTTAAGTTAATACTTTGTAGCGCCACCTTTTGCTGCGATTACAGCTATAAGTCGCTTGGGGTATGTCTCTATCAGTTTTGCACATCGAGAGACTGAATTTTTTTCCCATTCCTCCTTGCAAAACATCTCGAGCTCAGTGAGTTTGGATGGAGAGCATTTGTGAACAGCAGTTTTCAGTTCTTTCCACAGATTCTCGATTGGATTCAGGTCTGGACTTTGACTTGGCCATTCTAACACCTGGATATGTTTATTTTTGAACCATTCCATTGTAGATTTTGCTTTATGTTTTGGATCATTGTCTTGTTGGAAGACAAATCTCCGTCCCAGTCTCAGGTCTTTTGCAGACTCCATCAGGTTTTCTTCCAGAATGGTCCTGTATTTGGCTCCACCCATCTTCCCATCAATTTTAGCCATCTTCCCTGTCCCTGCTGAAGAAAAGCAGGCCCAAACCATGATGCTGCCACCATCATGTTTGACAGTGGGGATGGTGTGTTCAGCTGTGTTGCTTTTACGCCAAACATAACGTTTTGCATTGTTGCCAAAAAGTTCAATTTTGGTTTCATCTGACCAGAGCACCTTCTTCCACATGTTTGGTGTGTCTCCCAGGTGGCTTGTGGCAAACTTTAAACAACACTTTTTATGGATATCTTTAAGAAATGGCTTTCTTCTTGCCACTCTTCCATAAAGGCCAGATTTGTGCAATATACGACGACTGATTGTTGTCCTATGGACAGAGTCTCCCACCTCAGCTGTAGATCTCTGCAGTTCATCCAGAGTGATCATGGGCCTCTTGGCTGCATCTCTGATCAGTCTTCTCCTTGTATGAGCTGAAAGTTTAGAGGGACGGCCAGGTCTTGGTACATTTGCAGTGGTCTGATACTCCTTCCATTTCAATATTATCGCTTGCACAGTGCTCCTTGGGATGTTTAAAGCTTGGGAAATCTTTTTGTATCCAAATCCGGCTTTAAACTGAACTTCTGGAGAGAGCTTGGTGCACTGAAAGTAAAGGGGCTGAATAATTTTGCACACCCAATTTTTCAGTTTTTTATTTGTTAAAAAAGTTTGAAATATCCAATAAATGTCATTCCACTTCATGATTGTGTCCCACTTGTTGATTCTTCACAAAAAAATACAGTTTTATATCTTTATGTTTGAAGCCTGAAATGTGGCAAAAGGTTGCAAAGTTCAAGGGGGCCTAATACTTTCGCAAGGCACTGTATATACAGGGGGCACCGGTACCGAGTCAGTGTGGAGGCTATATACAGGGGGCACCGGTACCGTGTCAGTGTGGAGGCTATATACAGGGGGCACCGGTACCGAGTCAGTGTAGAGGGGCACAGGTTAGTTGAGGTAATTTGTATATGTAGGTGGGGGTGAAGTGACTATGCATAGATAATAAACAGCGAGTAGCAGCAGTGTACGAAAAGGGAAGGGGGGGGGTCATTTTTATGGCTTGGGGGTAGAAGCTTTTGAGGGGTCTTTTGGTCCTCGTCACGAGCTGTGGGTTCTCCTCTCCTCCTCTCTTCTTGACTTTCTCCCCATCGTTTCCCTCTCATGGACTCCTTGACGTCCCACAATCTGCAGACAATCATCTACCCGTGTCTGGAGAGGAGCAGCCTCCCCTTGGCTGCAGACTGCTTCGAACAGATCCCTTTGCATTTGCTGTGGATGGGAGGATGTTACCTTGAAGGGGTAACGGTAACGTGTGTTCTGATGTTTATTCAGACCCAGAACATGTTGTTGTTGTTGTTGTCTAGTCAGACAGGGCCTCTAATCTCCCAAAAAATATGATGTTATTTTCAGTTGTCAATTTTTGTTTTAAGAGATACTTGTGGTGCAGCCTGGTGCAGGCCGGAGATGTATTTTTCAGAGCCCTTTCAGAGGGAACATTTCTTAGACTGGCACCCGAGCTACCTGTGGTGCATCCTTACTGGCTAAAACAAATTGGGGGAAAAATGTGTTCCCCAATCCCCACAACACAGAGCCGGAGTTAGGTAAATCTTATTCTCTCTGCATGACCTCCTGCTCACAAACATAATCACTAATTCACAATGATGTCATCATCCGTCCACATCTTTCCAGTCATTCATGTCTGGGTAGAAGAAGATGTCTCTGCATTGTGAATAAGCTGGACGCCCACATCGACAGCCCTCATCGGAGAGGAGGCCATATTGTTTCTGACAGAGTTGAGGAAGTACAAGGAGAATAATGTGGGAGAGTGAGTCAACGGAACGATGAGAGAGGAGAGTCTAGACTGTGTGGGAAGCAGTGTTTGTTATCAGTGCACTGGAATGGGAGAGCTCTCCTCTCCCCTAGCTTTGGAGGTCTCTCCATGCCTGCCTCAATCCCTCTGCCTAATAGTGCCTCTTGATAGTACAGCCAGGGAGTTGAGTTAGCCTCGAGAAGGTGAACTAGCACCTGATACTCAGTTTTATTCCCAGAGTAAAACACACACGTTTCACACCTCTACTCCTCAGGTTGGCAGGTTACCACCAGGTTGGGCATTGTAATTCTAACTTGGCACAAGCAGACTTTATAAGTTGAGAGGCACTGGTCTCTGGTTTCTAAATGATGGGTCCAAACCCATTGGCGAGTCCTGGTCAGTTTGTACTGGAATTTTTCTGGTTGAGAACCAGGTTACATCCAACTGGTCTCTGATACAACCAAGAAAACGTGTATTTTTCCAGTCCAGTTTTTAAGTCAATATGTGCAGTAAACTTTGCAATACATTAGGAGCTAAAACAGATTGTGTCCTTCATTTCACTTGGCACATTATTTTACGTTATGAAGCTTACCATGGTTCTCCAGAACAGTTGAGCCAGTCACGTGTTTATAAATAGCACAACGGAAGAAAGCTGGAGCAGGTGAGTCCAGCTGTGTATAGACAGGGGTCGTGTTTTATTTTGAAAGTCAACCGTGGTTTTTTGCTTCAACAGAGTGATCAGGTACGTGCAGCTATAGTTTTCCTTCACAGAAAATACATTAGTGCAACACATTCGGCAGAAAACAGCTTCATTGTCATCAGATGACAACAGAAATGCAACACTATTTGGCTGGCAGCCACACAAGTAAATGAACTTACAATGAAAAAGCAAGGTCTTTTTTTTAATGTTTATCATAGAAAGAATGTAACCAGCTTCATTTCTTCATGTTTTTCTTCAAGTTAATCTTGTATTTTACAGGATAAAAGTAAGCTGGCTACACCACTAAAGGACAGTAGAAAAGTAGCTACACATCAGTCAGAGTGCTGTCTGCTGATAGAATGCCAGTTTGGGAGTTCTCATCCCAATGGAGAAGTTCAACTGAAGCACAAAATTAGTTAGATGCCGAGCTGAAATTCCAAGAAAAAGCATTTTAGGTCTGCTTTTTATAAAACGCAGCAAGATATTTCGCATGTGGTTTGTCTTCTGTTCCTGTGTGAAAAACAAAGAATTCTGCGTTAGGGCGACCCCTAAGATTAACTTGCTAGTTGTCTAAGTAAGTGGCTAAATTGATAAGGTCACAGGGCATCATATTGTGTTAGCTTTCTGTCTTGATTGAGATGTCAAAGCCCTTTGGATGAGTTAGTTGACTGTGCAGCTGCCACTGCAGCTTGATTTCCTTGCATTTTGTTTCTCCTCTCAATTCTAGGCCCATCTGCTCCTCCTATATCTTCTTGGCGCAAAGCAGGCAGGCCATTTGCCCTAGCAACTCCCAGACTCCACACAGACACAGTGTGTACACAGTACTGTTCTTCATTCAGACAAGCATGCAACAAAACTTTCTTCATTTGCACAATGTTTGTCATTCACATTCACTTGTAAATGTCCAAACTCACCAAAAAGGACATTTGATAGCTTCTACCTATATACTGTATTTATAACTTTATGTGTTGGATTGACTGTCTTTGCAATTTGTTTATTTTAGTTTCAGCTCGTTAGCATACTTAGCTAGCAGTCTCCTTGGAAATGAGCTCTTACTTGTGCTAATTTTGTTAGCGTTCTGATAATAGACGCATGATGGGCTTTTTTGCGTTCTTTGGCTCCCCCCTGTGTATTAAGCTGGCAATACCATAAATCCTGGTGAGAAAGATGGTATGAGGATATAAAAATCTGGATACCGCCCAACCCTTTTTAGCTAATTAGAAACTTTTCAACTATTTACTACTTTTTAGCTACTTTGCCACTACTTAGCATGTTAGCTAACCCTTCCCCTAACCTTAACCCTTTTAGCTAACCCTTCCCCTAACCTTAACCCTTTAACCTAACTCCTAAACTTCTCCTTAACCCTAAACTCTAAACCCTAGCCTAGCAAACTTTAGCCAGCTAGCTCATGTTAGCCACATAGCCACTTAGCTTGAATTCGTAACATGAAGTATCATAAAGTACATTTTGCAAATTCGTAACATATGTTTTTTTCCAAATTCATAATATACAGTGTAATACAAATAGTTTTTCGTAACATAATATAAGAAATGGGTGATGGACATCCACAACTTAAACATTCCATACGAAACGTAAAATATCATACTAAATGAAGTGTCTCGAATTTACATATAGAATTATACAGAATGCTCTGAGACCAGGTTACTTTTTCATAACAAGGTCAAGATGTCATGCGAAAGAGGTCATATTCTTTATATATTCTACATATCTTTATGTAACAAACAGGGTGGAACTGTTATACTAAGAAGACATGAAGGCAATTCCACAGAACAGAATGATGCTGAGATTATTTACTCAGAAATTGTTTAAAGTCATCCTTGTGCATAGTTGTATGGTTTGTTTAATTTCACAATCATTGGTTTTTGTTTGGCATACATTTTAAAGTGAAAAATCTGAGCATCATTCTGTTACCGTTGAATTGCCCATTAACAAAATTTCACATGGCACAAAGAAAGTTGGGAAACCACTGACGTAGTGATGTCAGGCTGCGTCTGCTCCACCACAATGGCTTGGGAAGACAACACCCAGCCCGGACCAGCCGATGTGGTACTTTTCTTCTTACCCCTGGATTAAAGACTAGCATGTCTGTCTCTTTTCTTTTAACCCCTGGATTAAAGACTAGCATGTCTGTCTCTTTTCTTTTAACCCCTGGATTAAAGACTAGCATGTCTGTCTCTTTTCTTTTAACCCCTGGATTAAAGACTAGCATGTCTGTCTCTTTTCTTTTAACCCCAGGATTAAAGACTAGCATGTCTGTCTCTTCTCTTTTAACCCCTGGATTAAAGACTAGCATGTCTCTCTTTTCTTTTAACCCCTGGATTAAAGACTAGCATGTCTGTCTCTTTTCTTTTACCCCCAGGATTAAAGACTAGCATGTCTGTCTCTTTTCTTTTAACCCCTGGATTAAAGACTAGCATGTCTGTCTCTTTTCTTTTACCCCCAGGATTAAAGACTAGCATGTCTGTCTCTTTTCTTTTAACCCCTGGATTAAAGACTAGCATGTCTGTCTCTTTTCTTTTAACCCCTGGATTAAAGACTAGCATGTCTGTCTCTTTTCTTTTAACCCCTGGATTAAAGACTAGCATGTCTGTCTCTTTTCTTTTAACCCCTGGATTAAAGACTAGCATGTCTGTCTCTATTCTTTTAACCCCTGGATTGGTCAAAAGTAATGCACTATGTAGGGGAATAGGGTGCCATTTCAAATCAAACTTTATTTGTCACATGCGACGAATACAACAAGTGTAGACCTTACCGTGAAATGCTTTCTGACAAGCCTTTAACCAACAGTGTAGACCTTACCGTGAAATGCTTTCTGACAAGCCTTTAACCAACAGTGTAGACCTTACCGTGAAATGCTTTCTTACAAGCCTTTAACCAACAGTGCAGTTCAAGAAAATATTTACAAAAGAACCTCAAGTAAAAAATGATAAAAAGTAACACAATAACATAATAACGAGGCTATATACAGGGGGTACCGGTACCGAGTCAGTGTGGAGGCTATATACAGGGGGTACCGGTACCGAGTCAGTGTGGAGGCTATATACAGGGGGTACCGGTACCGAGTCAGTGTGGAGGCTATATACAGGGGGTACTGGTACCGAGTCAGTGTGGAGGCTATATACAGGGGGTACCGGTACCGAGTCAGTGTGGAGGCTATATACAGGGGGTACCGGTACCGAGTCAGTGTGGAGGCTATATACAGGGGGTACCGGTACCGAGTCAGTGTGGAGGCTATATACAGGGGGTACCGGTACCGAGTCAGTGTGGAGGCTATATACAGGGGGTACCGGTACCGAGTCAGTGTGGAGGCTATATACAGGGGGTACCGGTACCGAGTCAGTGTGGAGGCTATATACAGGGGGTACCGGTACCGAGTCAGTGTGGAGGCTATATACAGGGGGTACCGGTACCGAGTCAGTGTGGAGGCTATATACAGGGGGTACCGGTACCGAGTCAGTGTGGAGGCTATATACAGGGGGTACCGGTACCGAGTCAGTGTGGAGGCTATATACAGGGGGTACCAGTACCGAGTCAGTGTGGAGACTATATACAGGGGGTACCGGTACCGAGTCAGTGTGGAGGCTATATACAGGGGGTATCGGTACCGAGTCAGTGTGGAGGCTATATACAGGGGGTACCAGTACCGAGTCAGTGTGGAGACTATATACAGGGGGTACCGGTACCGAGTCAGTGTGGAGGCTATATACAGGGGGTACCAGTACCGAGTCAGTGTGGAGACTATATACAGGGGGTACCGGTACCGAGTCAGTGTGGAGGCTATATACAGGGGGTATCGGTACCGAGTCAGTGTGGAGGCTATATACAGGGGGTACCGGTACAGAGTCAGTGTGGAGGCTATATACAGGGGGTACCGGTACCGAGTCAGTGTGGAGGCTATATACAGGGGGTACCGGTACCGAGTCAGTGTGGAGGCTATATACAGGGGGTACCGGTACCGAGTCAGTGTGGAGGCTATATACAGGGGGTACCAGTACCGAGTCAGTGTGGAGGCTATATACAGGGGGTACCGGTACCGAGTCAGTGTGGAGGCTATATACAGGGGGTACCGGTACCGAGTCAGTGTGGAGGCTATATACAGGGGGTACCGGTACCGAGTCAGTGTGGAGGCTATATACAGGGGGTACCGGTACCGAGTCAGTGTGGAGGCTATATACAGGGGGTACCGGTACCGAGTCAGTGTGGAGGCTATATACAGGGGGTACCGGTACCGAGTCAGTGTGGAGGCTATATACAGGGGGTACCGGTACCGAGTCAGTGTGGAGGCTATATACAGGGGGTACCGGTACCGAGTCAGTGTGGAGGCTATATACAGGGGGTACCGGTACCGAGTCAGTGTGGAGGCTATATACAGGGGGTACCGGTACCGAGTCAGTGTGCAGGGGTACAGGTTAGTTGAGGTAATTTGTACATGTAGGTAGGGGTGAAGTGACTATGCATAGATAATAAACAGCGAGCAGCAGCAGTGTACAAATCAAATGGAGGGAGGAGTCAATGTAAATAGTCCGGTGGCCATTTGATTAGTTGTTCAGCAGTCTTATGGCTTGGGAGTAGAAGCTGTTAAGGAGCCTTTTGGTTCTAGACTTGGTGCTCCGGTACCGCTTGCCGTGTGGTAGCAGAGAAAACAGTCTATGACTTGGGTGTCTGGAGTCTCTGACAATTTTATGAGCTTTCCTCTGACACTGCCGAGTATATAGGTCCTGGATTGCAGGAATCTTGGCCAAATGATGTACTGGTCTGTACACACTACCCTCTGTAGTGCCTTACGGTCAGATGCCGAGCAGTTGCCATATCTCATCTCCTTACCTTCATTACCACTGATCTGTAAGAAGCATTTGGGACGCAAATACAGAGAAAACAAATCCCATGCAATTTGAAGCGGGCCATGCTGAAACCTTGAAACATACATCTAGGAAGCTGCTCTTTCCTTTATGTTCTGCCTCCACCAATCAGCTACTGCCAATTGAAAGCAATGATATTTTAGTTTTTTGTCTTGTTAAGCTTTCCAAAAATGTGATTAAGGGTAGTCGAACCACGTAACTTTCAGTATCACAACAGTGAGTCTGGAGGACTTCAAAATGAGCCATAGATTAGAATGAAGATAAAATTGGATGATTGCCTATTGGACGAGCTGGTGGTCAGGGTCATATTCATTTTTGTACGACGGTTGGCGAAATATGAGCCAGAGGGAGTAGGTAGCCTGCATGGCCCAGGGCCAGCCAAGGGTCACAGTGGCCCCACAGATTCTATCTACACAGATGTAGGATCTTAATTTGATAACTCTTTTGTTGCTGACAATTTTCATGCACAGCACAAAATGCAAACTTGTGCTGTTTTTGAGTTTTAAAAAGGCTTCTAAAATTCAACTTAGCAATGCCAGACTCGATTTGCCCTAATGAAAAACCTATCATCCCCTACACAAATCTATTAAAATTCACATAAGTAAATCACGTTTCCTGTTGCTGCAGGATTATTTTCCTGCTGTAGCAAACTGGCTCAAGTTAAGACCCTACATCTGTACCTGATGTGGAGACCAGGGACTTTTGAGGACACAGAGTACTGGACAGATCTCACTGTACCTCTCATCTGGCTGCATTATATCTTCCACCTCATGTATTGTTGTTGTGAAATGGAAGTGTAGTTTAGATCGTTGGTATACAATTCAGTCCATGACTGGGAGCTAACAATACATGCTACTACTGCTGTACTGTGAGAGAGGAGAGTGGTGGAAATGCAGAGGTAGAGTGACAATGTCAATGGCTGCCACAAAATGACAATGAGTTTATTTTAGGGGAGATGGAAAGTTGAGTTTACTTGTCATCTCTGATACTTTAACAATCACTTATCACCTCACTGTGATATTGGGGGATGAGTTGGATAGGTAGTTACTCCCTTCACAAGAAAACTCAATTTGCTTCCTCTCCTCATCTCCTTCCCTTCATTACCACTGATCTGTAAGAACCATGACAGGTGAAAGCCAAAGGGTGGGAGTCTATCCATTGCTTTCATCTGATTTAGTGATCATTAAGGACAGGCGAGAAGAGGAAACCATGACAGTGTAATGATATACAGCCTTTGTCTCCTGCATTTGGATGGAATTAGATAGAGGTGTTTTCTGTGGGCATATGGACCCCCCCTCACCCCACGCTGGCAGGGAGGTGGTGAACACACACATGAATAAGTCATCAAACAGGGAGGTCGGGGGTCAGGAGGACTGCATCCCAGCAGGTAAAACGAGTTGCAGTGACATCTTTTATGATGTCATGGTCAGGTTGTGTACTGGTTGTATTTCTTCTGTATTGTAAGAAAGGTTTTGTTACATTTTGAAAATATACAAATATAAATATATTTCTGGAGAGCTTGTATTTCATGGTCTAATTGAATTGGACTTTCAGCTGAATGTGGCTGATCGGTTAGGGGCCAGCGGGGATGGACATACTTGGCTGCACAACACTTTAATGAAAACCTGTCTCTGTCAGAAGGGTTACAGAAGTGTTTGGTGAGAGGGAAGCAGAGGGGGAAGAAGAATAGTGGGGCAGGCAAACACGGGGCAGGCAAACACGGGGCAGGCAAACACGGGGCAGGCAAAGGTTCGTGATCAGGTCAGAGTCAGGCAGGTACAGGACGGCAGGCAGAATGGTCAGAACCGGGAAAAACTAGGAAACAGAACAAAAGAAACAGGAAGGCGAGAATGAACGTTGGTAAGACCTGACAAGACAAGATGAACTGGCAACAGAGAACACAGGTATAAATACACAGGGGATAATAGGAAGATGGGCGACACCTGGAGGGGGGTGGAGACACGCACAAAGACAGTGAAACAGATCAGGGTGTGACAGGCACATCTATTTTTAAGGGCTGTCAAGACGACAGAGGTGGAAGAGTTTATGTCCTGTTCTCACTGTGATCAGGCTGTTAGGGAGGACTGTCTTTCTGTCTCTCTGTGTCTGTCTCTTTGTATCTCTTTCTCTGTCTCTGTCTCTCTTTCTTTCTCTCTGTCGGCCTTTCTCTGTCTGTCTTTCTGTGTGTGTCTGTGTCTCTGTCTGTCTCTATCTCAAAGCCCAGATGAGTTCCTATGGGAATCTCACTGCTCCAGCTCTCCAGATGTTACTTGATTATTTGGGGGGAGGGGATGAGAGGGGTCCATGTTTAGGCTTAAATCTCTCTGTAACAGGGACATGGTTTGTCCCCCTCTCTGACCCATCTAGATCTGCATGTCACTGTTTTGCCTCCCAAAAACATGTTCACTGGGCATTATGTAATGAGGGTTTACATCATGTGGTATAGCCTAGTTAAGAATCTATCAAGTCTCTTGTGTAAGCTGGGAAGGCCAGGCAGACAGGCTCTCTGATGCCAGCTTCCTCTGCTCCCTCTCTACCTCTTTCTCTCTCACACTCCTCTCCTCTTTCAAACCTCCCTCTATTCTTCCTCTCGTTTAGAGCGTGTGTGTGCATACACAGGATACTCGAAGGTCACGACCCATTATGCCAGCACAGCATTCTCTCCCCTAGGCAGCCAGCCACCATGTGCCCCCTGAGTATCTGTGTTGAGGATTGTGTGTATGGGTGTTGAGGAGTGTGTGCATCAGCTCTCAGATGTGATGATTCCAGACCAGTAGTGTTCTGTCCTGTCCTGATACAGCGTCATTACTTGGTCCTCTGTCCTGAAGATGTGTGGTTCAGCTGGTAGAGAATGGCACTAGCAACGCTAGAATATTTGGTTTCATACCCATACAAAAAGGCCCTCACTGTTGTAATTTGCTTTGGATTAAAGCAACTGCTAAATGGTATATGTTACTAAAGGGACACTTCAGGATTTTGGCAATGATGCCCTTTATCTACTTCCCCAGAGTCAAATGAACTAATGGATACCATTTGTTATGTCTCTGTGTGCAGTTTGAAGGAAGTTGCTCACTAACGTTAGCCTTCTAGCAGATACCATAGACTTCCAGTCATTGAGCTAACACTAGTTGGCATTGGCTGATGAAACTACCTCCGACTTCTTTCACACTGGATGCAGAGACATAAAAATAGTTTCCATGAGTTCATTTGACTCTGGGGAAGCAGATAAAAGGCTTCATTGCCAAAATCCCCAAGTATCCCTTTAAGATGTACTTTCATTTCTATATTGATTTCATATAAAAACAATTACTCAAATATTATAGTATTTATTGTTTGGAAGGGACATAGAACACAGACACAGAAAACAACAGAACAACAAGTCATTCAACTCATACTGTGTGCATGGTTTCGCTAGTGTGTCTGCCTGACAGAGTGCCCTTCTGACAGCAAGATGAGTCTCCAATTCACAGATGTCTTTGTACTGCTGTGATAGACAACAGAGCATGCCCTAAATCCTCTGTGTCGGGAGACAAGTGGATTAAGTTCATCACTGACTGTCAGCAAAGCCATTCGGAGGAGGCAAATTAGCATTGAAAAGTCAACGCGTGCCGCTCTTAACATTGGCGTGTTGCTACGTGCGACATAGGACCCACAGGTCCAAAGTAGTGCACTATATAGGGAATAAGGGGACATTTGGAACATATCATTTAGCTGGTTAAAGATGGTATTGTTCAATGTAACAGTGGTTTGTGGTGTTGGTGTTTACCCAGATATGACTCCATTTCCTTACAGAGTGGCTTTGGCCAATCGGAAGAGGTCCAAGGCATCTGCGTTAAGAAACAAAGTGTCTGGAATAAGTTGTGTATTAACTTATCGTGAGCCTTTATATAATAATCTGAAAGGGTAGGGAAATGGAGAGGAAGAGCCTTTGTGTGATCCTGTGCCAAGTGATAATTAAAAATACATCACACTAATATCAAGCCAATTGTCTCTTTTCTTCACTGTTCAAAAAGAAGTCGGCCTGCTTTAGCATTCCCACAGATACACAGTATGCACACAGCAGTGGTGGCTGGTGGGAGGAGCTATAGGAGGATAGGCTCATTATGATGTCTGGAATTAATAAATGTAACAGTCAATCATGTTAGTTTCCATATGTTTGATGTGTTTGATACCGTTCCATTATTCCATTCCAGCCAATACAATGAGCCCGTCTTCCTATAGCTCCTCCCACCAGCCTCCTCTGGCATACAGCCATTCCCGAACTATCTCTCCTTTAGTGTCTCTCAGACTGTAGAGCTGGTGCTATCACCCTCGAGCTAATAATGACAGTGGTGATTAAACAAACTCGGATGCCCATTCGCCCTCCTTCCTGGGCCCCATGCTGTACCCACTCGTCCGGCAAAGGGACGTGTCATCATCCCCCTGGTCATGGGCCACAGGTTGGGCAGGAGAAAGAGAAGTGTGGGAGCTCCCACGAAGTGTTAAACAGAGACAGTGACGGGCATGAGTAATGACTATTACATCTTCTGGCTGTCTATAGATGAAGGATCTTCATTTGATCGCTCTGTTGCAAGATAGAGTTCCTGCGATGCAAGACATTTTTAACTTGTAGTGTATTTGAAGTTTTAAAAGGCTTTTGAAGTTTGATTTTCCCTTATGTAAAATGAATCAACCCCTACAAAAATGTCCATTAATTACAATCCACATAATTCACATTTCCAATTGCTGCAGGATTATTTTCCTGCTGTAACAAACTGGCTCAAATTAAGACCCTGCATCGGTATATGTTATCTCCTCTAACAGCGGAGAGAGGAAGCATTCCAGTCAGGGTTTTGAAGTCTATGTGATCAGCTAGATTATAGCCTGGTTGTCTGTAGTGTTGGAGGCTTAAGAAAGGATTCTCTCTCCTTTAGTGTTACAAAAAATAGCCTGTCAACCAAAAATACAATATTCATTCAAGTGCTCTGGTGTGGCCCCTTGCCAGCCCTCAATGAGATGATGTGCTCTAAAGTCACAGTCATGTGACAGAACCAGAGTATGGTGCCATTAGGATGCATGCACACCATATGAATGACCATCCAACCAATCAATAAAGGGATTGTTAAACAAAGCACCCTCCCTATTGGACGGCCAAACTGGACATCAGTGTTGTCAAAGGGACTTGCCAACAGGACCCATTCTTTCACCCTAGGGGAATGTGAGGAGTCATGTTCAGCTACACACACACACATACACACACACACCTTCCCATGGGCTTTGGCTTGGTGATAGCTGTCAGTGCCATAGTGGTAGTATAAGGTTCCAGAGTGGATGTTTACCAAACCCTCTCTCTCTCTCTCTCCTCTCTCTCTCCTCTCTCTCCTCTCTCTCTCCTCTCTCTCTCCTCTCTCTCTCTCTCTCTCTCTCTCTCTCTCTCTCTCTCTCTCTCTCTCTCTCTCTCTCTCTCTCTCTCTCTCTCTCTCTCTCTCTCTCTCTCTCTCTCTCTCTCTCTCTCTCTCTCTCTCTCTCTCGTATAATAAAGCAAGGTGATGAAGGCCTTTACCTGTTCGATATTGTCTTGAACAGCTGGCACCCAAACAGACCATATCTGTCCCAATGCACTCTCCCCGGGTCCCAAGAAAGTGGATGTTTTCAGGGATACAGTATTTTCAACCTAACTTTCTTTTCCCCTGAAAGAAATGGAAGTGGGGACTCCGCTCAGGGGTCTTTTTACGCCTGCTACGTTAGGTTATTTACCTCGGTTGTTATTAAAGACAGACGTAAAAAGACATCTGAGCGGAGTTCCCACATTCGGTTTTCAGCGGGAAAGGAAGCTTGGTTGAATTAGCTGTATCCCTGAACACCGGATGCATCCGGTTGATGCTGGAAGAAGTATTTTGCCATTGGCTGCTTTCTGTCGAGACATTCTTTTAAATTTACACATTGTTGCCAGGAAGTCGGCATCTGTCTGAACTGTTAATGCAGGTCATTAAACTTTAGAAACAACTTTTGGCCATTACTCTGATCAGAAGTAGTGCACTATGTAGGGTGACTGAGTCAGATGCCTTCAATTGGTCTGAAACACCACGGTCCCATTTGTATATGGTTGTGTGGTTAAATAATTTAAATAAGGTTTGAATGGAACTAACAGCTGGAAGGTGCTGTATATTGGTACCATTAGACTTCCAGGTGAGTGGATTTTAGGAAACATACTGTACAAGGGAAATCGTCTCCCCTCTCGAAAATGAAGAGAGCTCTCAACCTTTAAATGTGGTGTATCTTGTCAGATCCCCCAGACTCCAAGGCACCATCACTAATCATGCGTTCACTTCTATGTTTCCAGGTATGTGCTTTTCCACAGCATTTGTGTGTGCAACCAACAATGACCAGAATCGGCCATGGGGGTACGAGCTCATTGGCGGGTCAGAGGTTATGTCATGGGTCCTCCCATTTAGGTGAATACTCGTTTTCTATAAAATGTTGCAGATTGTAATTTTCCATCTTGTGATTGGTTGAGTTCAGGCAATAAATGTTATAAGTTTAGACAAGTAATTACAGTTGGGTAAGGTTATATGAGTTGGATTAAGTTTGGGTAAGAAATGTTACAGGTTAAAATTAGAAACCAGGTTAAGGGTTGGAGTAAGATTAGAAAACAAATTAAACCACACCGGGATTCGAACTAGCAATATTGTGTATGGGAATCCCACTGTAAGCTCCACCCACTGACGCTTGAACTTTCATCCACTCAGCTAAAATGTGGAAGTCAAAATACTTGGAATAAAACCTCAATTTTATCATAGTTCCGTAAGTACGACTGAAAATCACGTCACCACTGAAGCAGTCGTATTTGAGTGTCTTGGCGTTATCCTTTTGCGATACATAATTGGCTTCAAAACTTACCTCGCTTATCTCTTCCCTTTTTCAAGTCCCTTTGTTAATACTGCATAGTCGCAGTGAAACGGAAATGTTCGACTTGAATGCATTTGCACTAACTACCCTGTGTGTATTTCCCTCTCCCTCTCATCCAGGTCAGTGTCACTGTGTTGGGAACAAAGCGGGCCTAGGAATACACTTCTAACTTGATAGGTAGTGTGAGTTACCTGTACCAGGTATCAGTAGTGTGAGCAGTTGCCAGAAACACTATGCTTCGAAAGAACCGAGACATTTGGAATAGCATTTACAAGACCTCCTTCATTTATATGGGTATTGATGCAATAGCAAACTCATTTTTTCTTTCACCCAACATATACCATATTTGTTCTCCAATTACACAAAACCAGTTTGTTTTTTATACACATTACTTCCTTTTTGTCTAACTGTTTTTTTCATGTTGCTTCAAATCCCAATTAATATTACAGGAGTAGCCTACTCTGAAATGACAAAATTCACATGGCCATCCCACTGTGCACATACATCAGTTCAACGTCTTGTTTTCATTTGGTTGAGTTGTGAACTAACGTTAATTCAATAACAACAAAAATTGCCATGTCTTTGGATTAAGGTAAAAAATTGGGTGAAAAAAGTTCTATCAGTTTTCCACGTTGATTCAACGTTGTCACATTGGATTTTTATTGTTGAAATGATGTGGAAACAACATTGATTCCAACTGTTTTTGCCCAGAGGGAGTGAATGTCATGCATTGACTACAACACAATGGATTGGATACTCGTTATGTCTAAGTCGGAACTAGGAAACTCTGAAATTTCCGACTTGCTAACTAACTGGTTGATCGCGGCACGTGTATAACTATAACCAGTTAGCAAGTCAGAGTTTCCTAGTTCCGATTAGCACTTGAATGCGGCAATATTTAATATCCCTTTCTATATAGGTTGTGTTTTGAAACTATTGTCATCTGTTCGAACGCTGTACCTGATTTACAATAGAAAAGCTAAAACTTTGTCATTGTGAAAAATGATATGTTCTTAAGTGCCTTACCTGTATAAATGAAAAAATAAATAAACAACATCAAGATGAGCAATAAGGGGACTTAAACAGCGTGTTTATTACCCTATTTACTTATGAGAGGTTGTCTATGAGGACTATCTGCTGAGACAATGTGGTAAACAGTATACCAAAAGTGTCACACGATTTCTGTTTTTTTAACGTGTCAAAACATTTTGAAACGTTTTCCGTTGCATGCACTAATGAACACTACCCATGAGTTTTAAAGATTAAATGTTCTCAACTTAATGGACTGAAACAGGGAGGGACAACCTGGACTTGTTCAATAGGAAACTCTGATTTCCGTGTCAAAACATTTTGAAAACGTTTTCTGTTGTATGCCGTAACGAACACTACCCAGGAATTGTAAAGATCCAATTTACTTAACTCAATAACATGATATACAATACACTTGAATAAAGCTCTACTTTGTCACTTTGAAATAATAAATAGACGTATTAAACACTGAAGGGGTCCTGGTATTTATTTACTTTTATTTAATCTTTATTTAACTAGGCAAATCTCTAACACTTCTGATTCTCTACAATTGATTAATGGGCACCAGTAATGATTTGTATCATACAAATAAATGATTTGGTCTGTGCTTATTTTTGTCCTGTTTCAGGAAATGTGTTTTATTTTTCAAATTCAAACGCCCCCTGAGACACCCTCGGATAATGGTGTCACAGACAGCCATTAGGGTTAAATGTCTTGCTCAAGGGCACCGATTGATTTTTTCCCCCTTGTTAGCTCCACTAGCGACCTTTCAGTCACTGTCCCAACGCTCTAACCGCTAGGCTACCTGCCGTGGGTATTGGCATCAATGCCATTCACTGTGAATATCCACATCAGGAGCCCCTTGTCTTGGGGACATGGCAGTTTTATCATGATCATGAGTCATGATGCTACCAACTGTGCACAACATAAAACATAAATGTCAGAGTAAAGTGTATGCTCCAAGGGATCATTCTATTAATACTTAAATTGCTATGATCCTCTTCTTAAACATAAGGAAGCAGGATCACTTGACAACAACTACAGTCAGGTACAACCATAGAGATGATATAATTCATGAATATATACATAGGATCTCTATGGGTGCAATAGTCAGAAATATTCATATACAATATCTGTTGTTGGAGCTAAAACACTCAAAACAATTATTGAGTAATAACTAATGAATGCACAACCATCTGTTATGCTGTATTGCGCAACAGGCGTTGTAAAGTGTCTGTATGAATGGGAAGTGTTTTTGACAGGAACCCACATGTGGGAAAGACTTCTGCCAATTGGAAGATTTGGATCACACTTATGACTTTTATCTAAAACTGCTCTCAGTGTAGAATCTTTGTTGGGCCTAGTGAATAGTAGTCAGTCTATAGGCCTCTTGTTGATGTATGATTCACACTGTAATCCTCACATGTTGCCTAAAACTGAGTCTGGAGTCAAACGAGCAAACGATGCAATATTAGTTTTCTACATGAGTTAACAACTCTTATGGTGTTGCTAGGGTTAGGATGATCATCACCACGGACTATCCTTCCTCACAGGCTGTGGGAAGTCAGTATTCACTCTATCGTGAAGTGTCCACCTTGCGTACAGAGCAGCTTCTCCGATGTGTAAGAGAACGACAAATCCCACTGCTGCCACCAGTATAGCAGGCAGCGTGGACGTTGCATTGGGGACTCGAGCATGTGCTGCAGAAACAAGCTTCTAATTGACAGTATCACAAAAGCCTGGGCCTCTGGGCAGGACAACGCTCACATCGGTTAAACAGGTAGCCTTTGGGCCTGGCTTAACCGGTGATCAAAATGAAGCCTTTTGAGGATCAATTCTATGACCAAAGGCTCTTTCTGATTCATATCAACTCATGGTACCAGCATTCAAGACAAGTCTAGGTGAATACATGTCATGGTTTGCTTTAATCCCCCAAGACAATCACTGTTCTAATTGGACCATACTGTCTGGGACCGAGGGAAATTGCACGTTGCTATGGTCTGGTTGGCATGGTGACATAAGATATGATGCAAATATTCATCTTGCAGAAGAAATTGTTTTAGAGTGGAATGACTAGACATATCTGATGACGATGGTGACAGAACACTTCATCAAATATTCTTGACCGGCCCCTCCCCTCCCATAGGCTTAACGTTACCCTGGTTTACGTGATGACGCAAGATGTATATGAGCGCAAGCGGCGGGATGGTTCTCTCTTTTACCGCCATAAGAGCGGAGTCTTTTGCTTTGCGACCGCTTCACTGCGTAGATCCACCTAGTCAAGCCGCCAGCTAAAGGTAAGAGAATGACTTGAAATCACCTTAGCTTGGACTTTAGCAATACAACAAAGTGGCGCATATATATATATTGTACTCTTACATGGGTACGAATGTGGGGTTGTTCTTATCGTCTTGAACGAAATATTTGTGTGGATGTGGTCGGGAAGAATAGGACGGTAGCTTGCCAGCTAACTAAGTCGGATGGCTAGTAGCAGCCATTGAGAGACGAGAGGCTCCACCATGATGCGTTAGCTAGCTAACGTTACATGCACGATGACGAAAATGGCTAATTTTCCGCCCTTTCGAGACGTTGTATTGTAAATACAAACGCCATAACGTTAGTGACAAATCATCAGAATTTGCATCATTCAGTTATTGGTTTTATCGGATGTCGTGTCTTTTTTATTTAGACCTGACCTTATTTATTGACTAGCCTTTATGGAGGGTAGTTAAGTGATGGGACGGAGATGTGGTGGGTACAAGTTGTGTCTGATCACTGTTCGAGCTATACCGCTAACTAGCAGGCTACACACTAAAATGGGACGTATGTCTCCGTCTTTTCACCTGACTTTTGACATGTTTGTAGTTGGCTGGCTAATTTCGATAGCCACATAGCTAGCTAACGGTTCTCTTATTTTGGTCTAATATTATTTGAGGTTTCCAATATTTGCCCAGCAGGTCACGTTGCCAATCAAATATGGACTGTCACTTGAGTACTTGCCCAATAAAAGTGCGTATGCCAAACTAACGTTAGCTAGGTAGCTGTAACTAGCTAACGTTAGTTGACTTGCTGGCGAAGTAGTTAGCTAGCTGGAAACATGCACAACCAGTTAGTTAACGTTACCGCAAATGTATCCATTATAGTGCATGTGGTAGCTAACTAGCTAGATTCCACGGAGCTGTGTAATTTGTACGTTTCAGTGGTAGGTTAGTTAAATGCATATGCTGCTTTACAGCTAGCTAGCTGGCTGGCCGGCTTTCTTTGTGGGTGAGAGCCATTGCTCATAGCTTGCCTTGAGCATGCAACACGTGGTCGCTGGGTTTGAAAGGCTCATTGAAGGGATGTATGTGTAACTACCATTGGGGGATTTCAGTCACTGAAGATCTGCTATTTTCACTTTTGGTGAAAAATGCATTGAATTACACTCATACAACAACAATGTTTCAGCTGTTATCACATCTAAAGCTGCCTTTGTTTCTGCCAATGCTTATCATTGCAACATAATTAAAAATTATTCATTAGACATTCTAGCCACAGTTTAAGCTAGCTTTTGCCTATAGCTAGATTGTGTGTATTTGACTACTACATCCTACCTGGCTGTGATTTGTATGGCTAACTTTTGTCAAGAAATGAGGGTGAACCAACTATTGTCACAACTTGTAGAATCGATATTGGTCCTGATGACTCCTGCTAAGGCGACATTACATTTTTTGTTTGCGAGAAAAGGCCCTAATGGTATAATTCCGAATTATTATTTATTTTTTAATTGAACCGCTTATTTTTGTGCTATGGATGATGGCTGTTCCGGTATTGATGTTTGAACGTCTCAGATGCTTTGTCTTTTGTCATTGTGTGTTTTGAGGCAGTCATCTGCTACTCATTATCACATGGCATTAATATGACCCCATCAATTTGAGTACTAATGACCCCTTTGTGAAACTGGCATGTAGAGTTTAGGTAATCAATTGATTGAAAGGTATTCCTGGAACTGTTGCTGAAACACAACTCGCTGACAGTGTTGGAAGCTACTCTTAAAATAGTTGCCCATGCTATCAATTACTTAACACTGGAAGTTTACTGCAAAATGCTAAGTTACTAGTTGAACAAAAATATATAAACACCTGTACAGTTTAGGTCCCATGTTTAATGAGCTGAAATAAAATATCCCAGAAATTGTCCATACACACAAAAAGCTTATTTCACTCAAATACACAGATTTGTTTACATCCCTGTTTGTAAGCATCTCTCATTTGCCTAGATTTGTATCTATTTAGCTAGGCTAGACAGTTAATAACACATTCTTATTTACAATGACTGCCTAGGAACAGTACGTTGACTGTCTTGTTCAGGGGCAGAACCACCAGTTTTCTTTACCTTGTCAGCTCAGGGATTCGCTCTTGCAACCTTTCAGGTACTGGCCCAACACTTTGGCCACCTGCTGCCCCAGGTAGCCTAGATAATCCATCCACCTGACAGGTGTCTTGTCAAGAAGCTGATTAAATGCTGGGGACAATAAAAGGCCACTAAAATGTGCAGTTTTGTCACACAACACAATGCTATAGATGTCTCAAGTTGAGGGGGTGTGCAATTGGCATGCTGACTGCAGGAATGTCCACCAGAGCTTTTGCCAGAATTGAATGTTAATTTCTCTACCTTAAGCCACCTCATGGTCATTTTTAAAGAATTTGGAAGTATGTCCACCCAGCCTCACAACAGCAGACCATGTTTAAGTAACCAGGCCAGCCCTGGAACTCCACATCGGGCTTCTTCACCTTCGGGATTGGATGAGACCTGGACAGCTGATGAAACGGAGTCATTCTGTCTGTAACAAATCCTTTTTGTGGGGGACAAGCTCAATCTGATTGTCTGGACCTGGCTCACCAGTGGGTGGGCATAAGCCCACCCATGGCTGCACCCCTGCCTAATCATGTGAAATCCATAGATTAGGGCCTAATAATGTATTTCAATTGACTGATTTCCTTATGAACTGTAACGCAGCAAAATCGTTAATTGTTGCGTTTTTGTTCAGTATACATGTAGTTCACTATTCCCCAACACTATCTCGAGTTATGATTCTAGTCCCCTCTGACAGTGGTGCGTTCTTTACACGTCGATGTAACATGCCTAAAGCATTAGTGGGATGCCTAGTTGACTGTTTCAGATGCAGTTTGGATCATCCTAAATCTATTTCATCAGAGGAAATCCACTTTATCAATGTCAGACTGAAATGCAGTCATTGTCTGTTTTTGAATGTTGCTGTTGCTATTCTCAAGCTTTTTATGGCTATTAAGAGCTCTCGCATTGGCTATTGGTGGGGAATGTTTGATCTGTTCGCTGGTCAGACGTCGTCATGTGAATCTCATGGTGTTTTACAGGTCGATCCAAATGGTATTGGTTCACATTTTCAACAATATCATTACGGTAGTGCAGTGTGCCGTTTTGGAATTTCAATGACCAAGTTTAGGCCTGGAATTATCCTCTTTTTGGTCCCTCTGCCCGGTAATCTCCCTTTCAGCTGCTTAACATTTGATTTTTGGACAGCTTTTCAGTTGGCCTATTTAAACTGCTGCAGGTGAGTGGTGGGCAGCCTGTGCGATTCTTAACCAATGGGCACAGGCCATTAGGAAGGTGAGGGAGAGAAGAGGAGCTGCTGAAAGATGGAGACAGTCGTGCATTTCAGACATTGCAGGCCTGGTCTACATCAGCACTGTTAAACTGTTGCTAAGTTTCCCTGACACTTATTAATTTTGTAGCATTGTTCTCCAACCAGGCCAGTAAACCTTCTATACTGATTTATCACACAACAGCCTTGGTCTGCAATGCATTTGGCACTATAACATGTCATTTCCCCATACTTCACTCTCTAAGTACAGTGAAGGTTATGTAGTAAACATTGAAGGGGACATTTTTCTCTCAAGTATCTTTCAATTGAGAGACTTTGCCTTCACATTGGCTTTGATTGAGCTGCACGGAAATCTCTGCTGGAGACAGAGCTTGCCCAATAGAAATTGTTTGAATTTGTTTTCACTCATTCCATGGAGCCAGAAATGATGTCTACCTGGCAGCTATTAAGATGTGGTATAATTTTGTAATTAGTCGAGTTCACCACATTTTGGGGATACCAGCCACTTTTTATTTAACTCACCACTTTTTTTTAAAAGCCCATTTGAAGACCACCATCAACCTAATACCACAGTGGTAAGGAGAACCCTCCAGCAAATCATCACCTAATGCCTTATGTCTTTGGCGGTTTGGTCACTGCTGTGGTTGCATCAGACACTGGTGTGAGGAAAAGCTGATCTGGCTCTTGTGTTTCTCCATGTGTACTAACCCTGTGGTAAACATTCTCCCCCCAGGGGGGGTCTGGAGTCTAATTCAATGCCTAATGTGATGTGACTAATGGCTTTTAATTGTCAACCTTCATGTGATGGCCTCTATAACAGCCTGTATGGTCAAAGTGCAAGTCTGAGTTGGTCCAGCTGTGTACCTCTTCAGTTGTGTTAAGGGTCACTGGCCCTGTGTGAAAGTCCTGTTGGACCGACTGGTGAACTACTAGCTGCGGTCTCTGCCCCCTCTAGGATTAGGTGTTTTACATAGCTCCAGTCCCCCTCTGCTCTCTCCTCCATGCCTGGAAGTTTATAGGGGGGGGTACACACGTCTAAACAGGGCCTTGCTTTGGTGCTGTTATCAGATGGCAGCCCCAGTGTCGCCTGCATCCAAAGCCCCAGCCCATGGCACACTGCGAAGCACAGATTATCTCTGCCCAAACCAAATGAGATGGGCAAGAGGTTAAGATATGTAGGACGATTTAACTAAGGCTTATGTTACTTAATGCCTCAGCACAGCTAACAGGGCTGTCGGTGAGCTGGGCGCCTGGGAGTTCTTTCATGCACATTTCACTAACCAACATGACAGGGAGCCAAAAGCAGCCCTTTTTTTGTTTTCATCTGGGAGTGGGAGGAGAAACTGAGGTAGGATTACAGTTGGTGGCCATTTTGCTCTAAGCAAGCAGAGTGCTTGGAATCAGATGTTCAGCCCTCCTGTGGGTGCTTTAGTTCGTTCACAAGCTCCTAATGTCAGTTTGCTACACACTGGGAGGAGATGTCCTCAACTGTATTGAATTTAAGGGTATGATATTATTTGCCTGTTGTAAACCTTCCATCAAACAAGACGATGTAATGCTAGTCTTGTAAATAAGTCATTAGGGCCTATTTCAATAAATAATCTATTCCCAGAAGCCCTTTGTTTATTGAACATATGTATTTCCTGCTGTGAATTAACAATTGTGTCAAAAGTAGCATGTATCATACATTGTCTAACTCTCTTCCCTTCCCTCCAGCAGCATCACTCGAGACTTGGCTAAGATGGCAGACATGGACAAGTAAGTGCATCCTCTCCGTTTGATTGGCTGTGCAGCCTGAGTTCTGTGCAGCAAGGAAAGACACTTATTGCACAAGTGTCCTATACTAAAACAATCCCACCTCTGCATCGTTACCTAGGGCCTTATCAATTCAAATTGATTTCTTTACGTTTCTTGGTGTTAGCCTTTTAAGTCCAATGTTCATCTAGCCGAAAGGCTGATTAGCTGTGTTTGTTTGTCACACATGTGATGGTAGTTTGCAAAACAAGTACCCACTGGATTGATGGCAATCATAGTATGATTCTGCCAGGTCAGCATATGCTACTTTGTGGTTAGCATTTCATTTAGAGTATTCTTGGGAAAGCCTTTCCGTGTCTACTAGAGTACTTTTAATTATCATCATTGCTAACAGCTACAAAGTGGTAGATATGCGAACTGCACATACTGAGAAGGGAAGTTCTCATTGCCTTTAAGAAAGTTCAGATGTATTCTGTTCATGTCTTATGATAAACTTCTGCAAGTTCATTTTCAATTAATTTTGTTGATTCCCCTAATGTCTGGATTCAGTGTTTCCATCCATGTTCTCTGTATTGGAGATTTAATAGGGCCCTAATTACCCTACCCCTTTTGTCATTGATTTACCTGGAGGTGTGTTGAGGTCCCGTGTGCTGTCATTTTGGCTGTACCTGCTATGGTGTGTAGCCTGGCCAGGAAGCCATCCTGGATTTGAAATGTTGGTTAACACTGTCTCATTGGCCTCCCGGGTGGCGCAGTGGTTAAGGGCGCTGTACTACAGCGCCAGCTGTGCCATCAGAGTCCCTGGGTTCGCGCCCAGGCTCTGTCGTAACCGGCCGCGACCGGGAGGTCTGTGGGGCGACGCACAATTATAGGGAGGGATTGGTCGGTAGGGATCAAGTGTTGGGTGAAATCATGACATTAGTTCAATGCACATGCAGTTTAGGAATGCCATTATCCTTTATCAATTTGGCTTCTAGTAGCCGTCAAATATTAGACACTGGTGGGTGTATATATCAAGTGTCTGAGTAGTGTTTACATTTTAGAGCACAGTTAATATAATAACATGGGGGTCCTGATCCTAGATCAGCACTCTTACTCTGAGATGCTTGGTCCATACGTCCGCAGAGCTGAGTCAGTCCTCTTCCCCTGGTATCTGATGCAGAGGATGGCCAGCTGTCGATCACACTGCGGAGACGTTTCCTCGCTGGGCTGTGGCTCGATGTGGCTGTTTACTCAGCCTGGGCTGCTTGGGATGCCATGGCTGGGCTTGGGTTACGCCGGCTCCCTCCAGCCACTCAAAACGCCTCCCTGAGTTTGAGTAATGGGCCTTGGCCCTAGTCCAGCAGGCCTGTGGCTCTCTCAAACCACAGGGAACAGACAGACAGTCAACTGTTTATCCCTTCATCTGCCCTATTGTATACAGAGACTCCTGACTGCAGGAGTCTCTGGGTGAAGTTTCCCCTATATACAGGTCTAGCATCAACTTCCCCTCACCCAATCTTAACTTCTTTCGGATTGTCCCACCACGACAACATCCGGTGAAATTGCAGGGCGCCAAATTCAAATTAAATTACTATAAATATTTAACTTTCGTAAAATCACAAGTGCAATACGTCAAAATAAAGCTTTACTTGTTGTTAATCCAGCCACAATGTCAGATTTTTACAAAAAGGCTTTACGGCGAAAGCAAGCCATTCGATTATCTGAGGACAGCGCCACGCATACCAACACACGAAAAACACATTTCAACCTGGCAGGTGCAACAAAAGTCAGAAATAACAATATAATTCATGCCGTACATTTGAAGATCTTCTGTTGGCACTCAAATGCCCCAGAAACATCACAAATGGTCCTTTTGTTTGATAATGTCCTTCTTTATATCCCCAAAATGTCCATTTATTTGGTGCGCTTGATTCAGAAATACACCGGTTCCAACTCGCCCAACATGACTACACATTATCTAATGAATTACCTGTAATCTTGGTCCAAACATTTCAAACAACTTTCCTAATCCAACCTTAGATATCCAAAAACGTAAATAATTGATCAAATTTAAGACGGAATATATTGTGTTCAATTGCGGATAAAAACAATGTGGAGTGAGCTCCAGTTCACGGTCGTCACACGAGTCCACTTGGCTTGACACTCACAATGAACAGCCCTACTTAATTTCTCAAAAGAAAAACATCAACCAATTTCTAAAGACTGACATCTAGTGGAAGCCATAGAAACTGCAACCAGGAACCTCTTAAATATAGTTTCCTATAGAAAACCAATTGAAAACGGTGACCTCAATTTTTCCCTGGTGGTTTGTCCTTTGGGTTTCGCCTGCCAAATAAGTTCTGTTATCGACACAGACATAATTTTAACAGTTTTAGAAAACTCTTAATTTATCTTAATCTACCAATTGTATGCATGTCCTAGCTTCTGACACAAACATGCAGTTTACTTTGGTCACGCTTTTCATCCGGATGTGAAAATACTGCCCCCTATCACAATGAAGTTAACCACTAGTGGGGGGAGAAATGCAAAACTGACCCAAGATCAGTGTCTAGGGGTAGCATCACCCTATTTTACCCCATGACTAGCATTGTAGCCTGACGCCACATGTTTGACATTATGTTGATCAGGGGTTTATTCAGATAGAAATTTAATTATTTTTGCACTGGTTCGGAACCTGGTTCATGGATCAGTATGAACAGTGTTTAAATCCAGTGTTAGATGAAACTTCAGTGAGGCAGGGGAGCAGTATACCCTTTGTGCTGTGTCCCTGTTCACTCTCTGGGAACATTGCCTCCTAGTCTGTCAGTCAGAGGTACTGTGTGGAGGCCTCTATGTATTAGTATTGTCTGACACACCCCTTCTTTTGTATCAAAGTAATTAGAGTTGAGTTGCCTTATTCTACACAATCGATATAATCACATACCATCTAAACAGTACATTGCTTTTGTAAAATTCCATTCCTGAATAAGCTCCAGGTGTCTGTTTTGACTGATTTTTCTCGGTGTCTGTGTGTGTGCAGTAAGGACCAGGCTGAGCTGGACCCGGCAGATTTGGAGGACGTGGAGGACGTGGAAGAGGAGGAGACTGGAGAGGATGTCAACAGCAAAGGTAAGGCTCAGCACTACCTGGCGACTGGGAATGTTAAACGTTAATGTCTGTTCCCACCGTGGATTTGACTTCAACTGAACAACCAACAGTGAAATCTGAATCAGTTTGACATGAGTGTCATGAGCCTCTGCTTGCTGGGCAGTCGTTAATGTTAGGTTGACAGTTGAATTAAAATCCTCTGTGCCCACATTGTCTAGGTTTGAAATCTGAATGTTTTTACCTGTCCACGAATAATTAAGAATCCTGCTTTGTTTATAGAGGTTTAACTGGCAGTCCTTTGTAGACTGAATTAGATGTCTCTCTGCCCCAGGTATTTATAGCCCAGCAATGCTTATCGTCTCCCACCACAGTGATATGTCACAATGATCTCACACACACTTGACAGAGGCTTTCATACGGCCAGAGCCTAACAAATATCCTAATTATCGTCCGATGTCTGTAATGACATTCGTCATCAGTAGAACCGTCCCTCGTCTAGAACGCATTCAGAACATTTTGCCGTCCCACTCATCCCTGTCCCCGCTCCGCCGCAGCACTTAGCTGTCACTCATCCCTGTCCCGCTCCGCTGCAGCACTTAGTTGTCACTCATCCCTGTCCCGCTCCGCCGCAGCACTTAGTTGTCACTCATCCCTGTCCCGCTCTGCTGCAGCACTTAGTTGTCACTCATCCCTGTCCCGCTCCGCTGCAGCACTTAGTTGTCACTCAGCCCTGTCCCCGCTCCGCCGCAGCACTTAGTTGTCACTCATCCCTGTCCCTGCTCCGCTGCAGCACTTAGTTGTCACTCATCCCTGTCCCGCTCCGCTGCAGCACTTAGTTGTCACTCATCCCTGTCCCTGCTCCGCTGCAGCACTTAGTTGTCACTCATCCCTGTCCCTGCTCCGCCGCAGCACTTAGTTGTCACTCATCCCTGTCCCGCTCCGCCGCAGCACTTAGTTGTCACTCATCCCTGTCCCTGCTCCGCTGCAGCACTTAGTTGTCACTCATCCCTGTCCCGCTCCGCTGCAGCACTTAGTTGTCACTCATCCCTGTCCCCGCTCCGCTGCAGCACTTAGTTGTCACTCATCCCTGTCCCCGCTCCGCTGCAGCACTTAGTTGTCACTCATCCCTGTCCCCGCTCCGCTGCAGCACTTAGTTGTCACTCATCCCTGTCCCCGCTCCGCTGCAGCACTTAGTTGTCACTCATCCCTGTCCCCGCTCCGCTGCAGCACTTAAGAGTTGTCACTCAGCTGAGGAGTTGGCCATTTCGTCCATAACGGCACCCTATTCCCTCTATAGTGCACTACGTTTGACTATAGACCCTGCTCAACAGTTAAGCACTTTAGGGAAATGGGGGGGGTATTGTTGGGACAGGCACAGCAGGGCCCTCAAATCCAAGGCGTAAGGAGTTGAAGCGTGGTGTAGGTAAATCAAGGCAGGGAGAGTATACCTGCTGACTGTAAATGATGCAGCAGCCCTCTGCTGCCTTGTCCCATGGGCAAAGCGTTTGTTCTCCGCTTTGGAAATGTCTCTTAACAGCTTTTAGGAATAAGTTTACTCCCGTTTGGTGGAAGGAAATACTTTGATTATAATGCTCCCTCTATGGGCTCGCGTCGAACCTGAGTCTTCAAGCAGAGGCTCAGACACTCTGACCAAATGACTGTTGATCACTAAGCACATTTTTATCACCGTCTTTCTCAAATAGAAATGTCATTATTTTGGAACTGGTTCAGGGTTGGAAGAAACAGTATACCCTTTGCGGTCTCCCTGGTCGCTCTCTGGGAACATTGCATCCTAGTTTGTCAGGTGTTCTGTGGAGGAAACACAGGGCTCTGTGTCAATAGTGTGAAGTGACTTCCTTTTCTTGTGTCCTCTCATTCGTCTGCACCAATCTGAAGAGGCTTGACGGGTGGCAGCGTTTTGGCAGTAGCATTCTTCCACCTGTCCAATACTGTCAGATCAGTGAAGATGAAGGAAAGGAGACAAGTGAAGGGAGCAACCTGTTGACCAGCAACCCAGCCCTCTATTTGATTTAGATTTATTTTTGTAACTTTGTCTGTCCTTAGTTGACCTGAAAATACTTGGCGTTGCCCCCCCTTAGAATTTCTTATGCAGAACTCCCTTCTTCCGTCAATGTATCTGTCCGTATGGTGTCTGGTGCTATGAATGGTTGTCTGTGTCTGATGGTAGTGCCTGGCTTTGTCCGTCTCCCCTCAGCTCGTCAGCTCACCGTGCAGATGATGCAGAACCCACAGATTCTGGCTGCGTTGCAGGAGAGGCTGGACGGCCTGGTGGGCTCGCCGTCAGGATACATGGAGAGGTGAGAACCCCAACCAGGAGAGACACAAGCTTCAGCCATACAGATTCTGGATGGAGACAATCCTTTTTCAATGGGTGTTCTCAGTTGGATGGACAACAGATTGTACATCAGAAAACCCACTCTGTTTTGGGGTCCTGTATGTACTCGTCAGAAATAGTTGACTTGAGGTGACGGACAGTGGCTGAATGCATCTACGATTTCCTCAGTGTTCCTGTGACTGGCCATAGCCTGACTCTGTCCCACTCTGCAGCTCTGGGGGACTAGCCTAGTTATGCAGCCCTGCTTTAGATGTTAAGGCTCCAACAGAAGTTCTTCTCACTGGGGTAGTGGTCTTGTTATTTATATATAATACTTTCAAAACTTCCATTCTTGGCATGCAATCTTTCTCCCTGTACCTGTGTGTGTATGTATGTTATGGAGGGATAACAAGGCCAGTGCTATGTCTTCGGTGCTGGAATGTTCCTTGTCTTCTGGTTCTGTCCTCAATTCACTGGTACATACCTCTGACATGTCTGTGGGAAATGAGTACTGGTAGTTTAGGCTGAATCTAACCTACACCCAAAACCTATTTTTGAAGGTGCTAGAGGGAAAACTGAACGTTTCTGCACACTCCGTTGCTCTGATTTAAGGTCGACTGACCAAAACTTCAGCCACTATTTATAGTATAGGTTGACAAAATGATGCATTAAAGGTTCATCCTCTGGTTCTCTCATCCTTGAGGTAATCACTTATCTGTGCGTGATTGGGTATGCGAAGGTAATGCTTTTCATTCAGGGATTTCCTCAATGAAGGTTACCTAGTTAAGAGTATTCAAAGAAGGCCACTGCTACAGTGATGAGAAGCTGCTGCATTCCCCTTCAAAGCAATGTCCCATAACTGTAGTCCTCTAGGTCTGCTCTGTGCTGGGTTGTCCTTTAGTATGCAAATGAGTTGGAATTGACTCCTTGGCCAATGACTTCACGAAAGAGCTATGGCACACATACATGATGCCTAGGCACTAGGTGTTCTGGACCCAGTTGTGCACCTCTTGATTTGGTGTTGCAGTGAAATGTGTTTTTAAAAGTGGTCTCCGCATCAGTCTCAAAAACCAGCGTCCTAAAATGTGAACTGATGCCCTATGTATCATTCTCGGAGTAGTGTTGCTGATCTAGGATCAGGTCTCCCTGTCCATGTATTCTTATTCCTTATCTAAAAGGCAAAACAGATCCAAAATCAAAAGTTGAAGTTCCTCTTTTTTAGAAGGGAAGAAAATGATATACATCACTGAAGTGTCAACAGAGCTCTGAGTACAAAACATTAAGAACACCTGCGCTTTCCATGACAGCTTGACATGGTGACAGCTATGATCCCTTATGTCACTTGTTAAATCCAATGGAGACACGGTATGTGTGCCATTGAGGCTAAATGGGCAAGGCAAAATTATTTAAGTGCGTTTTAACGGGGTGTGGTAGGTGCCAGGCGCACCGGTTTGTCAAGAACTGCAACGCTGCTGGGTTTTTCACACCATTTGTGTATCGGTGATGGTCCACTACCTGAAAGGCATCCAACCAACTTGACGACTGTGAAGCATTGGCGTCAATATGGGTCAGCATCCCTGTGGAACGCTTTCCACACCTGACTTTCTGAATATGTTATAGAAAGACCCCACACAAGGATTCAGAACATGAAGAATAATTTCTTGGTACAATGTAATTTATAACATAAGGGACATCTTATCACCACCAAAGCATGTTTTCACCCACTCAGGAAAGAGTGGGTGGACACCCTAAAATCTGTGTAGAAAGATGCCGTTTTTAAACGGCTCTTGGCATGGGATTCTTGGCCCAATGTCGTACCAAAGCATTGCAGCGCGGGATATTCTGCCATCTTGATTAATGGAAGTGGCTGTGGTTTTTCTGGCCTCGGATTAATTGTGCCCTCACAATTGGAGCGTGTGGCTCTGATGAGTGAGCACTTCTGCATTTTTTTTTGTGTAGTTATTGTGGATCTGGTCCCTTTCTTAATAATGTTTTTTCCTGTCAGTGGATGCCAGTACTTCAGATCTCCTAGCGTCCCCTCAGTGGGGTGCTGTGCCAGAGGGGCTTGGCTGTGGTTGCGTAACGCCAGGGCTGAGGTGACCAGGCCATTACGTAAAACGTTAGTTTTTAGAATGTCAGTGGAAGTAGTCTTCTACTTCCTGGTCCTATGGTTGAATTCCTAGCCGAGGATACTAGGTCCTGCAGTCATTCTCCCCGGCACGGTGTTGCTCTGCATAAAAGCGTCCGTATGCATGCGTAAGTGTTTGTCATTCGTTGATGTTTATTCCCGTTGTCAGAGCTTGAGGCTCCAGTATCTTGTTATATACACCATCGTTGGACAGTCAAGATGTTCTTTCACCGTGTGGGATTGTGACGTTTTTCTCTCCCCGTGTCCAGCTTACCGAAGGTAGTGAAGAGACGGGTCAACGCCCTAAAGAACCTACAAGTGAAATGCGCCCACATTGAGGCCAAGTTCTACGAAGAGGTCCATGAACTGGAGAGAAAGTACGCCGCTCTCTACCAACCCCTCTTCGACAAGGTAGGAACACCCCTGTTCCTTGTATCAATAGGATCTCCCATTCATTGTACCTTATAACTAAGCTGCATTTGACCGGGCACTTTATGCTTGGGTTGTTTTCATTGGTGCAAACCTTAGTAAAATGAGCCACTTTTTGGCCTAATGCAGGTAGGTCCCTCCATGTTTCGTCCCGTGTGCGTCCAAAACATTATTTGCTGTGGGCGGGGTTTCCAAATAACATAATTTCCAATTCACACATGCATATTAATTATCTTGTGAAATAGTACAAATGTAAGCACCCACCAAATTTTTCTTATTAATGAATACACCCCAGTATTCTCAATATAGTGTTGATCAGTCACTCCTCTGCCCATGTGTAGTTCCTGCTGGTGCCTATCCAATGCTGACAGACTAGCTTTTACCCCCCCCAGTCCCCTCTTTGGAGCAGACTGGGATTTAGCAGAATCCTCTGACTAAAGAGCTGCAGCCTGTTCCAGGGATGCAGATGGAGCTGAGAAAATGGGGTGGGGTCAAGCTGGGATGCTCACACATGCAGACGGTGTGACCAAACTGCTGTCTTGCGTAAATAATGCGCTGGCTTGGCACCTCAGCCCCTAGTCCATTATCTTGGTTTAAACACATGACTGTTCTGGGCTTTTTGTTAAATGTTTTTGCTCTGGCCTCCTGGCTGTTGGCTTTACAGGAACTGACTGGTTTCCTCCCCCTCTCTCCCTCCAGCGAAGTGACATAGTTAAAGCAGCCTATGAGCCCACAGAGGAGGAGTGTGAGTGGAAGGCTGATGAGGAGGAAGAGTTGACAGTAAGTAAGCAGGTACAGGTGACTCCATGCCTGCATGTCTTATCTAACCTGGGGACTTCTACTGTCTGGTGCTAACCTGGGGACCTCTACTGTCGGGTGCCTCAGGAGGTCTTATTATTCTAACCTGGGGACCTCTACTGTCTGGTGCCTCAGCGGGTCTTATTAATCTAACCTGGGGACCTATACTGTCTGGTGCCTCAGCGGGTCTTATTAATCTAACCTGGGGACCTATACTGTCTGGTGCCTCAGCGGGTCTTATTATTCTAACATGGGGACCAATACTGTCTGGTGCCTCAGTGGGTCTTATTATTCTAACCTGGGGACCTCTACTGTCTGGTGCCTCAGCAGGTCTTATTATTCTAACCTGGGGACCTCTACTGTCTGGTGCCTCAGCAGGTCTTATTATTCTAACCTGGGGACCTCTACTGTCTGGTGCCTCAGCGGGTCTTATTAATCTAACCTGGGGACTGTCTGGTCATGATGACAGGACCAGGAGGGTGTACCCATGCTTGACTTATTGGGTTCTGACTGTTTTGGTTCCAGTAATGGTGGATGTGCTAGATGTACATTATATATAGACTATTTAGAGGTTTTAACCAGGGACTCATGTATCTTTTCTGTTTATAGGCATCTGTGAAATGGTGCATTAAATCCCCTTTTTTGTTGATCTTCCTCCTGCCTGTTTCTTCCAGGAGGAGATGAAGGAGAAGGCCAAGGTGGAAGAGGAGAAGAAGGATGAGGAGAAGGAGGACCCCAAAGGCGTTCCCGAGTTCTGGCTAACGGTTTTCAAGAACGTCGACCTGCTTAGCGACATGCTGCAGGTAGGCGGGCAGAGTGTTGGGGGAGTGGAGGACTGTCAGCAGGAAAAGAGACTAGAGAGCAGTAGAGGAAAGTAGGTCAGCAGACGGCTGCTGCTGCTCCCTAACGATGAGGCTTCATCACCACCTACAGGCTTGATGAGGCAATTTCACCCCTAAAAATAGATGGTGTATACATACAGCACACTTGTAGTCCTGGACAAGCCCTCAATGAGTTGAAGCAGGTGACTTTGTCCCGGGCTTCAGCAAGAAGGTGCTGTTTGGGGGGGGCTGAAGTTGGGAAACTGATTTTAATTGCCACTCTTATCAGAGTGACTTCGTCAGTGTATTTGAGGTAGGTGAGACCACATCACAGGTATTGGAAGTTAAACGTTCCTCAATGAAACGGCTGTCGGCTAAATCTGTGCTCGTAAGAAAAGAGAATTTGGTGTTGGTGCCAGAAAGACCAGTACAACGGTAAGGTGTTTCTGTTTTGATACCATACCAATGTTCAAGCTGCTGTTCATGTTTTACAGGAACATGATGAACCCATCCTCAAGCACTTACAAGATATCAAAGTCAAATTCTCGGACCCTGGCCAGCCCATGGTAGGTCTGTGCACCGCACTGCTCTGCTGATGCAATTCTCTACCGTTCTATCAATGTATTGAAAGCCAATGAATCTTGGGTGTTCCCACTGTTCCCAATATTCAACTCTTTCTTGCTCTTTTTCTGTCTCTCCAGAGCTTTTCTTTAGAATTTAACTTTGAGCCCAATGAGTTCTTCACAAACACTTTGTTGACAAAAACCTACAAGATGAGGTCTGAGCCTGATGAGAACGACCCCTTCTCCTTCGACGGGCCTGAGATCATGGGCTGCACAGGGTAAGACGCTCCGTCAAACTGCTCCTTGTTGTCCCATAGAGATCCTATTCAATTAGGATTCTTAATCCTATGGCGCATCCTTAGTAAACCCCCTAGTTGCTCATCGTAGCCTCTGGGACAAGGAAGGATGCTAGATCAAACTAGAGATCCAAAGCTGAGAGTCTTGTCCATGTCTCTTGGTTATTTCAGCTCTGGGACAGTCGTTGCAGGCACTAATGTTTGTTTCATGAGGGGTGTAAGGGTCATGTCAGTAGATGGAGTTTATTAAAATTCTCTCCTTTTAAATTACGTTTGAATTAATATAAGATACTCAGGTTTATGCACCCTTCTGTTGTCAGCTTGTTTGGTCAGTTACAACAGACTACCTTCTAACACTAAGACATGGGTGAGGAATGACCCGGTTGGTCAAAAGAAGTGGTCCTTTCTAACAACGCATCATGTTGACAGGGTTCTATTAACACCTTTGGCTTATCTTAACCTATAGGGCTCAAAGCAACATCTACACTCTAGTCATTGGTTGGCGTGTTTAGTCCTGCGTCTGGTCTCCTGGTAACCCTGGTGTCCACCGCTCTCGCCCTGCAGTTGTACGATCGACTGGACGAAGGGCAAGAACATCACCTTGAAGACCATCAAGAAGAAGCAGAAGCACAAGGGGCGTGGCACAGTCAGGACGGTCACCAAGACAGTCCCCAACGACTCTTTCTTCAACTTCTTCACCCCGCCTGATGTCCCTGAAAGTGGAGATCTGGTAAGTAATGCATTCCGTTGTCTAGTGCAGTGCTTGAAGTGGACTGAAGTGAGGTCAGGTATTTATTTTTGCTGCCCGTAACTCAGTATTTGTCTTTATGCAATATAATTTTGCTGGAACTCAAGCAGTAGAACATTTTGGCTGTGTTCCAATTCAACCACTGGTGCAGTGTGGTCTTTCGATTAAAGTTGGTGTGGCCGAATGGTGAGTCTCATAGCTCTGACTGACGTGCCGGTGACTCTTGCCCCCCCCAGGACGAGGACTCTGAGGCTGTCCTCGCCGCTGACTTTGAGATCGGCCACTTCATCCGCGAGCGTATCGTCCCCAGGGCTGTGCTGTACTTCACGGGGGAGGCCATCGAGGATGACGATGATGATGTGAGTACCCACCACAGCCTGTGTGTAATGTCCTCATCCCTGTCCTAGACCTCTGAACCAAGCCACTGGCCTTCACATGTGTTCCCCTAACACTGGTGTCCCCTCTTGTTGCAGTACGATGAGGAGGGAGAGGAGGCTGATGACGAGGTAAGGCCTTAGCTAGCTAGGTCTCTTCACCTGGTTCTCACTAACCCACTCCTGTTATTGACCTTAGCCATGGTCCTCACTAACCCACTCCTGTTATTGGCCTTAGCCATGGTCCTCACTAACCCACTCCTGTTATTGGCCTTAGCCACGGTCCTCACTAACCCACTCCTGTTATTGGCCTTAGCCACGGTCCTCACTAACCCACTCCTGTTATTGACCTTAGCCACGGTCCTCACTAACCCACTCCTGTTATTGACCTTAGCTATGGTCCTCACTAACCCACTCCTGTTATTGACCTTAGCTAGTCTGTCTCAGTGTTTAAGTTTCCTCTTTTGTTCTCCTAGGAGGGTGAGGAGGAGGGAGAGGAGGAGAATGACCCTGACTATGACCCCAAGGTGGGTGGGAGAGCTTACTGTTGATGTTGTCATGACCTAATGTGAGACCAATGATCAGAAGTATCAGATTTCAACATACAGAATAGAATGTGTACCGCTACTCCAAATGCATCATGAACACCAGCCGCCATGATGGATTTCTCTGTCTATATACTACTGCATCCCACGTCGCCTCAGAACACACAGCCTTCGGAACCGTTTCCCTGTCCCCTTGCCTCCTGTGTAAGGGCTGGATTTCCAGACACAAATTAAGGCTTGTCCTGGACTATAAAGCAGTCTACATTTGTGTTTTGGTACACAAGTACATTTTATTTCCAGTGGCACGCTGCATTGGCCTTGCAGTTTTGTTGCAGTGCTTTCTGTGTGGTGGATACGTTGGATTTATGGAATGTATGTTAGATGGCTTGACAGAACTGGTAGCAGACGGTGAATGTTGAACTTTTGTTGCACATCAAAATTATGCTGCATAACATTTTGCTCAATGACGCTATCGGTGTGATCGAGGCGTTAGTCCAGGACTCGTCTCATTCTGTGTCCTGGAAACTTCTAGAATGAGAGTGATGGTAAAGAGTGGTATTTCTAAATGGTCTCAATATCACTTCAAGAACCTAATCAAATACCCTTTTGTGAGCGTCTGGTCATGGGGAATGTGTTTTTCCACGTTTTCTTTTCAATGGAATGCCTTGAAAGCATGTTTCTACTTGCTGTCTACATCCTTGCTAAACTGAGACTGCATGGAAATTGGAATCGGATACTAAATCTATTCAGGTTTTGACTTTTAGGTTCATAGCTCTGCATGCCAAAGCTTTATTTGATTTTGTTTGGGTGAATGGGAACAGTACTCCTTCTCTTTGCTGTATAAAGCCTCTTGAATTCTGTATTCTGCCTATTTTTTGCCTTTAATTCATTAATGTTCATCTCCAATCACTTGGCACCTTTTGTCAGCTATACTCTTTAAATTTTTCCTCACTAGGTTTAAGTGATGTCTGTAGAAAATAACCCTCTCCTGGTAGGTACAGCTTGTGAATTGTCAGCTTACCGCACCCCGCCTCCCTCCTGCACCTTTTCATTTTGACACCTCCATTCCTCAATCTCCTTGCACCCCCCCCCCCCTCCACCTGCACTTACAACTAACATAGTGGCTTTTTTCTTTTTCCCTCTAACTGTAGTGGGTGATGCGTTTGAGTTTTCTCTTCTGTATGTTGAAGCTAGTTAAACTTTCCTCCAATTTGACCCTATTTGTCTTTGTACAAAATATTTTGTGACACCAATATTTACATTCTTTTGGAGAATAATAGATCGTTTGCCACACCTGTTTTGTGGATTTTGATGTTTTTGAGTCTTAAGCCATCGCTCTGTTCATGCTCTCATTCTTCACTTTTGTACTCCAGAGACTGTAGTCTACATCTGGAAGGATGCTTGTTAATTGTCTTTCTCCCATTGGACATGCCTGAATTGTTAAGTCTGCGTGGGGTGAATCCAAACTTCCACTTCAGTTGAATTTTCACTTGGTCTCCCACTGACATCGATGCACGACTAAGTGAATGTTTGACTAGAGTTGAAGTTCAGCTTCACCCCTCTGTCCTGGAGAGCTGTTGACCCCTGTAGGTCTGTTTATGGCCCTCTCCCTGCATTGCTGCCAATAGATTTCATTAGTTTTCCTCCCCTGTGAAAGGCGTCTGTAGGACATCAGTGGTGCACCCCCCCTCCCTCCCCATCACTGTTATGAGCACTATGGAGGTTCTATGCAGCAGTAGTGAAGGCTCTCAATACATTTTAAAGTTTAATATTTCAATTTTGAATATTCACCTCCACATTCCCATCTCCATTGATGGTGTCTTGGACCTTGAATTTGGGTAGTATGGGTAGTATTCACCCCCCCCAACACTGGTCTGATACCAACGCACATTGCCTTTTTCCCCCAGTGACATACTTTAAGAACATACTAATATAGATTGTTATTGGGTCACTGTTCAGGAATCTCTAGCCTAAGTGCCAGGATGACATTGCCCTAGTGTTTGTCTCAAATGGACATAGAAAAATGTCTGAAGCATAAACCTGTGTGTGTGAGGGTGATTAGTGTGTATGTTCGGTTCTCAGTTCAGCTCTATAACGTCCTCTCTTTTGGTCTCTTGCAGAAAGACGCAAATCCCCCAGCCGAGTGCAAGCAGCAGTGAAGGCTGTGGCTTTGAGGATCAACTGCACTGTAACAGCTTCTCAAATAAAACACTTACTTACGCCTTATAATGTTTTGTATTTTTCTTGGTAGAAATAAAAAAAATAAATAAAGGGTTTCAAGATTTTTGTTACAAAAACCTCCTAATATAATGTGAGCAGTGGCTCGATATGCATAGTATTTTACTAGACCCCCACCCCCCTGTACAAATAGTTAGAATGCCACAAACTCCCTGAAAGCATGATCTTGTTTCTCTCACTGCTAAACTAGTTTGGGTTCTTGTGAAGTTTTTTGTTGTATTGCTCTTGGACAACAGCTGTGGTTAGACTGCATTGAGGCAGGTGATGAGAAAGCTAACCTATTCCTTTTCCCTCGCGCTACCAAAGTTACCGGTCAGTTCAGGTTGTGAGTTGGAGTTCTTTTGTCATTGTATTAGTGGGCCTCGAGCACGGTCAGAGCAAAACCCTGCATTTAGTCATGGCTAATGAAAAACTTTGAATCGCTGTGCACATTTGGCCACTCAAGCATGCCATTTAGAGCAGGGAAAGTGGTTATTGGCCACTTGTTTGGGCTGAATCAAGTTGTCATTCTAAAACATTCCAGTTTGCAGACTGACAGGCATTGGACGTTTGAATGCTCTCTTGGGATGAATATTACCTCGACTACGTGGTCTGATTTGTTAAAGAAACAGAACCATGTGTTAGCTGCTAAATTTAATGAGCCGAGTCTGCAACTTATTGGTTTCTATTAAATACTTACTGTTCTTTCTGAATTTAAATTTGTGTTAAGGGAGTGTTTTTCCTCCAGCACGCATCTTGGTCTTGTCCAGTCACTCCTTAACATTCCAGATGATTTGACGAGGGACAGTTCCACGGTTTCGCCAGCAGGGGGCACCCCATGCCCAATCTGCTTCAGGCTCTTGTTAGGCCTACAGTTTACTTGTCTTTTTCTATAGCACTTTGTACTACTTAGTCATGTATCAGTGGTGTCCTCTATGGTTGGCTGTCGGTCCAGTAGCCCGTGTGCAAATCAAAGTGAGCAGTACTTTGGAGGTGGCCGTTGTCATACTGCGCCCTGACGATGCCCTGTGGGCTTTCTCCTGCGCCATGAAACATTTCCCTGTAATACATGATTCTCCCAAGTGCATTACTCTTTCATTTGGGAATCCCACTTGACTTGTGTACTCTGATAGCAATAGGTTCGCAACGGGTTCCCTTCCGAGGACGAAAACGACCAAATTCAGGCTTATGTTGGCATGTGGTTGTGGCTTTTGAGCCTTGTAACTCTCGAGGTTAAGCTCGTGCCTGTCTGGTCCCTGAGCATACGGCTAATTTATCACTGTGAAGGAAAGGTGGCAATGAGTTCTGGTAGAAGTCCTGTCTGTTGACCGCCCTCTGTAGCCAACCCCACCCAGCAGGTCACACTGAAGCATGTAAGAGCAATACTTAGTCAGGGAATGGAAATAAAAGGAAGTAGCTTAAGCCCACCCACCTTTTCCTTTAGTGGAAACAGTCATGTCGGTGTATGTTGGGTGGTGGCGCCCTCGCTGCTGCCGCTAGTGGAGCTCTAGGGAGTACTGCTGCAGTCAGGAGATTACGTCTGGACTGTTCTAGGGACGACTGGATTCTGTCTGACTCCTTGAGCAGCTGTTGTCAAAGCTAAATGCTATGCTACAAATACTAAATGTACTCAATAACTGTATGTATATTCATGAATAAATTGGTTAAACGTGTTTTGCGTTTGTTCCTTGTCTCTGCAGTGTCTCTTCAACATGAGCTGCTTGATATGTAAACACTGAGCTCTGACATTTGTGTAGCTCATTGAGATGACCAGTTCATTTGTCATATGTACAGACTACAGTAGGTGTAGTGTGGACTGATGCTTACAAGTTCTCTATTGAATCTATTAAAAGTCGACCGTTGGTACACACTGGAAACTGAGTGAAGAACCCAGCAGCGTTGCAGTTGACACTCAAACTAGTGCACCTACTACCATAGCCCGCTGAAAGGCAGTTAAATGTCTTACACATTCACACAATGTCTCAATCTTTTTACCCGTGTCCTCCCCTTAATCTACACTGATTTAAGTGACAATAAGGGATCATAGCTCTTATCTGGTCAGTCTGTCATGGAAAGAGCAGGTGTTAATGTTTCATATACTCTGTATATTGAACAAAAATATAAAAGCAACAATTTTACTGAGTTCATAGGAAATCAGTAAATTGAAATAGTCATTAGGCCCTAATCTATGGATCTCACATGACTGGGCAGTGGTGCAGCCATGGGTGGGCCTGGGGGTATTGGACCACCCACTGGTGAGACAATCTGAATGAGTTTTCCCCCACAAAGGGGATTTATTACAGACATAAATACTCCTCAGCACCCCTTTCCCTCAGACGATCCTGCAGGTGAAGAAGCCGGATGTGCAGGTCCTGGGCTGATGTGGTTACACAACGTCTGTGAGGCCAGTTGGATATACTGCCAAATTCTGTAAAACGACGGAGGCGGCTTATGGTAGAGAAATGGACATTCAGTTCTCTGGCAACAGCTCTGTTGGACATTCATGCAGTCAGCATGACAATTGCACGCTCCCTCAACTTGAGGCATCTGTGGCTGTGTGACAGAACTGCACATTTTGGTGGCCTTTTATTGCCCCAGCACAAGGTGCTGATCATGCCGTTTAATCAGCTTCTTGATATGCTACACCTGTCAGGTGGATTTATTTTCTTGGCAAAGGAGAAATGTTCATTAGCAGGGATGTAAACAAATTTGTTCACAACATTTGAGAGAAATCAGCTTTTTGTGAGTATGGAACATTTCTGGGTTATTTTATTTCAGCTCATGAAACATGGGACCAACACTAGATTTTGTGTTTATATTTTTGTTCAGCACATATACATACACAGTATCTACGGTCTCACCCCTGAAATGAAGGGCCAGATGACAGCTCAACGGAAGTGCCCATTTATTGTATTCTCGTAGATAGGTGAGAGCCAAGCGTTCTTCAGATTGTTTTCTCGTGGAGAGGTGAGAGCCAAGCGTTCTACAGATTGTTTTCTCGTGGAGAGGTGAGAGCCAAGCGTTCTACAGATTGTTTTCTCGTGGAGAGGTGAGAGCCAAGCGTTCTACAGATTGTTTTCTCGTAGAGAGGTGAGAGCCAAGCGTTCTACATATTGTTTTCTCGTGGAAAGGTGAGAGCCAAGCGTTCTACAGATTGTTTTCTCGTGGAGAGGTGAGAGCCAAGCGTTCTACAGATTGTTTTCTCGTGGATAGGTGAGAGCCAAGCGTTCTACATATTGTTTTCTCGTGGAAAGGTGAGAGCCAAGCGTTCTACAGATTGTTTTCTCGTGGAGAGGTGAGAGCCAAGCGTTCTACAGATTGTTTTCTCGTGGAGAGGTGAGAGCCAAGCGTTCTACAGATTGTTTTCTCGTGGATAGGTGAGAGCCAAGCGTTCTACAGATTGTTTTCTCGTGGAGAGATGAGAGCCAAGCGTTCTACAGATTGTTTTCTCGTGGAGAGGTGAGAGCCAAGCGTTCTTCAGATTGTTTTCTCGTGGAGAGGTGAGAGCCAAGCGTTCTACAGATTGTTTTCTCGTAGATCGGTGAGAGCCAAGCGTTCTTCAGATTGTTTTCTCGTGGAGAGGTGAGAGCCAAGCGTTCTACAGATTGTTTTCTCGTGGAGAGATGAGAGCCAAGCGTTCTACAGATTGTTTTCTCGTGGAGAGGTGAGAGCCAAGCGTTCTACAGATTGTTTTCTCGTGGAGAGGTGAGAGCCAAGCGTTCTACAGATTGTTTTCTCGTAGATAGGTGAGAGCCAAGCGTTCTACAGATTGTATTCTCGTGGAGAGGTGAGAGCCAAGCGTTCTACAGATTGTTTTCTCGTAGATCGGTGAGAGCCAAGCGTTCTACAGATTGTATTCTCGTGGAGAGGTGAGAGCCAAGCGTTCTTCAGATTGTTTTCTCGTAGATAGGTGAGAGCCAAGCGTTCTACAGATTGTATTCTCGTGGAGAGGTGAGAGCCAAGCGTTCTACAGATTGTTTTCTCGTAGATCGGTGAGAGCCAAGCGTTCTACAGATTGTTTTCTCGTGGAGAGGTGAGAGCCAAGCGTTCTTCAGATTGTTTTCTCGTGGAAAGGTGAGAGCCAAGCGTTCTACAGATTGTTTTCTCGTAGATCGGTGAGAGCCAAGCGTTCTTCAGATTGTTTTCTCGTGGAGAGATGAGAGCCAAGCGTTCTACAGATTGTTTTCTCGTGGAAAGGTGAGAGCCAAGCGTTCTACAGATTGTTTTCTCGTAGATCGGTGAGAGCCAAGCGTTCTACAGATTGTTTTCTCGTAGATCGGTGAGAGCCAAGCGTTCTTCAGATTGTTTTCTCGTGGAGAGGTGAGAGCCAAGCGTTCTTCAGATTGTTTTCTCGTGGAGAGGTGAGAGCCAAGCGTTCTACAGATTGTTTTCTCGTAGATCGGTGAGAGCCAAGCGTTCTTCAGATTGTTTTCTCGTGGAGAGGTGAGAGCCAAGCGTTCTACAGATTGTTTTCTCGTGGAGAGATGAGAGCCAAGCGTTCTACAGATTGTTTTCTCGTGGAGAGGTGAGAGCCAAGCGTTCTACAGATTGTTTTCTCGTGGAGAGGTGAGAGCCAAGCGTTCTACAGATTGTTTTCTCGTGGATAGGTGAGAGCCAAGCGTTCTACAGATTGTTTTCTCGTAGATAGGTGAGAGCCAAGCGTTCTACAGATTGTTTTCTCGTAGATCGGTGAGAGCCAAGCGTTCTACAGATTGTTTTCTCGTAGATCGGTGAGAGCCAAGCGTTCTACAGATTGTTTTCTCGTGGAGAGGTGAGAGCCAAGCGTTCTACAGATTGTTTTCTCGTAGATAGGTGAGAGCCAAGCGTTCTACAGATTGTTTTCTCGTGGAGAGGTGAGAGCCAAGCGTTCTACATATTGTTTTCTCGTGGAGAGGTGAGAGCCAAGCGTTCTTCAGATTGTATTCTCGTGGAGAGGTGAGAGCCAAGCGTTCTACAGATTGTTTTCTCGTGGATAGGTGAGAGCCAAGCGTTCTTCAGATTGTATTCTCGTAGATAGATGAGAGCCAAGCGTTCTACATATTGTTTTCTCGTGGAGAGATGAGAGCCAAGCGTTCTTCAGATTGTATTCTCGTAGATAGATGAGAGCCAAGCGTTCTTCAGATTGTTTTCTCGTGGAGAGATGAGAGCCAAGCGTTCTACAGATTGTTTTCTCGTGGAGAGATGAGAGCCAAGCATTCTACAGGTTGTATGAAACATGTCACAAATACATTATGCTACTTCCTGCCTTCAGAAAGTATTCATACCACTTGGCTTATTCCACATGTCCTGTTAGCCTGAATTAAAAGTGGATTAAATAGTTTCTCTCACCCATCTACACAATATCCCATAATGACAAAGTGAAAACATGTTTGTAGAAATTTTTGCAAATGTATTGAAAATGAAATACAGAAATATTGAATTTACATAAGTATTCACGCTTCTTTGCTCTGACATTAAATTGAGCTCAGATGCATCCGATTTCCTTTGATCATCCTTGAAATGTCACTATAACTTGGAGTTCACCTGTGGTCAATTAAATAGTTTGGACATGATTTAGAAAGAAACCTGAAACACACCTGTCTATATAAGGTCCCACAGTTGACAGTGCATCAGAGCAGAAACTATACCATGCTGTCCAATGATCTGTCTGTAGATCTCTGAGATGGAATTGTGATGAGGAATATATCTGGGGAAGAGTATAAAACAATTTCTAGAGTGTTGAATGTTTCCAAGAGGAAAGTGGTCTCCATAATTAGGAAATTGAAAAAATATGGAACTGTCTAGAGCTGGCCGCCCGACCAAACTGAGCAACCGGGCAAGAAGGACCTTGGTCAGGGAGGTGACCAAAAACCCAATGACCACTCTGACAGAGTTCCTTATCTGAGATGGGAGAACCTGCCAGAAGGACAACAGTCTCTACAGCACTTCACCAATCTGTGCTTTTTGGGAGAGTGGCCAGATGGAAGCCACTCCTGAGAAAAAGGCACATGACAGCATGCCTGGAGTTTGCAGAAAGGCATGTGAAAGACTGAGATAGTAAGGCAAAAGATTGTGGTCAGATGAGACAAAAATGAAACTCTTTGGCCTAATGCAAACCACTATGTCTATAGAAAACCAGACACAGCTCATCACCCTTCTAACACCATCCCTACTGTGAAGCATGGTGGTGGCAGCATCATGTTATGGGGATGCTTTTCAGTGGCAGGGCCTGGGAGACTGGTAAGGATAGAGGGAACAATGAATGGAGCCAAATTCAGGCAAATCATTGATGAGAACCTGCTTGAAACCACCTTAGACTGTGGCAAATATTTACTTTCCAACAGGACAGTGACCCCAATCATGCAGCCAAAGTAACGGCTTCAGAACAGGAATGTGAAAGTCCTTGAGTGGCCCAGACTTGTATCCCGTTGAAAATCTGTGGAAAGACTTGAAGATTGCTGTCTAGTTTAAGAGTTTGTGAAAATCTGCAAGGAAGAATGGGAGAAAATCCCCAAATCCAGATGTGCAAGCTGGTACAGACATACCCAAGACAACTGAAATCTGGAATCGCTGCCAAAGGTGCTTCTGAATTACAAAGTATTGACTCAGGGGTGTGAATACTTATGCAAATGCAATATTTCTGTATTTCATTATTAATAAATGTATCAATACATTTGCTAAAATTTCTAAAAACATGTTTTCACTTTGTCAATATGGGGTGTTGTGTGGAGATGGGTGAGGGAAAAATATAAATTTCATCCATTTTGAATTCAGGCTGTAACACAAAATGTGGAATAAGTCAAGGGCTGAGAACTTTCTGAAGGCATTGTCTACTTGACTCAAGAAACTCACTCGCCTTGAGTTCTTAGTTCAATTGTATAGGCCCATTTGATTTCCAAAATACTATCAATATATCATTGATCCTCGCTGCACTGTGCTGGAGAGGCCCTCTGACACACGAGTCCTCTTTCCGCTGGATGTCACTCAGGGGGCGGTCCACAAGCTCGAGAAACCCCAATCAAACTGTGCGTATCAGTCACACCAGCGACCGCTGCCGACGGACTAGTATCAAATACCCTGCACACACATCCACGAGTTCCACAGCACATAGTAACCCACTCACTGCAGTGACCATTTCAGCATCCGATGCCTTTACCTCTACGGGCAAGGAGAAGAAGAAGTGTTTGCATTTGCTGAGAAAATTGGGGCGTTTTCTCAAGATGCTGGAGAACGGCGGCAAGGTGCTGAAAGAGGGGCTTCTGGAGAAGCGAAGCGACGGTTTGCTGCAGCTGTGGAAGAAGAAGCACTGCGTCCTCACGGAGGACGGGGTTCTGCTTCACCCGCCGAAGCAGCACGACCACCCGCACCATTACAACCACCACGGCGGCGGAGACACTGGCAAAGTCAAGGAGCTGCACTTCTCCAACATGAAAACTGTGGACTGCGTCGAGAGGAAAGGGAAATACATCTACTTCACCGTGGTCATGTCGGAGGGCAAGGAGATCGATTTCAGGTGTCCACAGGACGAGGGCTGGAACGCCGAGATAACTTTGCAGATGGTGCAATACAAAAACAGGCAGGCCATCCTGGCGGTGAAGTCTACCAGACAGAAACAGCAGCTCCTCGTTGTTCAGCTCCCAGGACAGAAAATTATTCGGAGCTCTCCAAACGTTGCGTGACCTGCGCCTCGGACATTCGACGTGCGGTAAGACATCCGAGAGAGGTCTTAGCAGGCTTGATTACTAATTACTACTTAGCCGCTTAGGAGTGGAAATCCTCTGCGGGGAAATTGCTTGGATATACATTCCCCGGCAACGTTTGATATTTGACACAAGGCTCAGGATATGAGGCTCACCTACCCCATAAATATGGGTTTACGCGCGGCGATGTCGGCAGGGGAGGCTTTGATGCTGTTAAATAAGCATGCATTGTTCCAGATGCTTGTAGCCTCCTCAATTACAGTCTCTTACATAAAAAATACACTACATTTGCCAATGCAAATATTATAGGTCTTTACTTTTTGCCTAATTACGTTTTAATGTTTTATTATTCACTATTATTAGGCTACAATTTATTATTATTGGTAGGCATATTATGGTACAGTTACCATCGGCACTTAATTGTGCCTAAAAATAACTAATATTTAATGAAATGGTTTAATATTATATTAATTTTAGAGTAAGGGTTCAAACACTGTCAGTGCTGTCACTGTCTTCTAAACATTCTTTGGAGCCATTTAGGCTGCGATTACACAGGCAGACCAATTCTCATCTTTTCCCATTAATTGGGCAAAAGATCAGAATAGGGCTGCGTGTTTAAACGCAGCTCAAGAAAGCCACGCTATTTATGTTCAGGTGTAGCCTACAGAGGTTCCTCTTCTCCTCGTGTCATGCACTGCCACCTCTGAGATGGTCTAATTTATTGTATCCGCAGGTTAATTGGACATTCAGAGGAGGGATCGATGGACTCCTGCTGCATCTGCCCGGCCTCACAAAAGGAGCGTCACACCCCGCAGAAAACATCTCATAATTTAACTGTTGTTCGGTCCCGACAACAGCAGCAGTCTTTTCTCAGTCCTATTTTTCATTAGAGACTCTTTATTTGAGACAGATGGACACTGATGGACAAAGCTTAGGCCTCTGCTACAGCACGAGTGAAAACAGCTGTATTCTAACGGGCGATTCTCTGCCACCCCCTTCTTATTTATTAGATTGTGTATATATGTTTTTATCTTAACAGTGTCATTGACTAATGTACAGTGTGGTTGTTGCTGGAGTTGAAACTGAAAGCTATGCTTGGAGATTCCGTAGGACAGTCTAATGTTTTGTTATGATTGGACATAAGCCTCAGTATCGTTGTGATCCTGGTGGGATGGTTGATTGTGTTACACCTTTAAGGATGTACCAGAGTCCCTTCCTTTCCCTTCTACTATTTCTAGAGGTGTGAGTAGCACATCCTATTGTAAATCTGTGGCCATGATACACATCCTCATTCTTTTATTGAACCAAAGACTTATACGGTATAGTTGCATTTTCCTCCCAAGTGTAGTTGACTGTAAAAATGGCAGGATGCTTCAATGATGAAGGAAATGTTGACAAATCTTTTATTTGTTTGATTTCTCCATAAATCTCACGTTTTGTGATTATCCTCGTGCCAGATATTGGCACCCTTTTGCATTACAACTATGGAATATGGTTTGACTTTAGGAAGCAACATGTGCCAACGCTGCATATTCTTTTGGGAGTTCTTTTCAGTGGGAACTGATAGAAAGGTATCCTAGTGAGCAAAACTGGTTGAACATTTCCTTTCAATGGCAAAAGTGTCCAAAAGGACTTATTTTCAACCAGTTTTGCCAAGAGCAAGTCATTAGGCTAAAAATTCATCACCATCTTTCCTGAGGAAGCTATGCTGAGACTGACTGTTGAGTTGCCCCCTCACACCACCCCTGGTGTGTCAGGGTTGTCCTCACGTTAACACATGGGTCCTTTTTTTTTTTTTTAAGTTACTGTTATTCAGTTGGGGTTTTATTTTGATGTGAGAGCTATTTTCATACTTCTGAAATATACATTCCATTTCAAATGAACAGCACCTCGTGTGATTTCCTGCTCTGTAGCGCATAGAAACAGCTTGCGGGGTGAAAATGTGCCGTTTAAATCACCAGCAGATGTGTGTTCAATAGCTGTGTGTAGTGTTGCCTGTCTCAACCCTTCAACAGCCAGTGAACTTCTCACCCCTATTTCCTGGGCTAAATCTAGAAGCTGTTGCTGTTCTGAGAATAATATTTCACCGTCAGCCTTCAGACTGAGACAAACTGCCATCCGTGGCGCGACAACACACGTGTCTCCCTGCCTCTCTCGATTAAGCTAACTCATTTATACTACAGGGGGTGAAAAATGTGGATGACAGTGCCATTTCTACTCATCCGCATGACATGTTGGCGGGGGGGGGCTGCCAAAAAGGGAGACGACTCTATAACTGCACCACTCGGCACTTGTGCATGCCCTCTTGACTGCTCAAAGCCACATCAAGCCATGAAGGAGGTGCTAGGCTGGGACACTGTGTAAGACAACCACCATCCACCCTGGAGGCCTCCAGTTGTGACAGGCGTCCTCTGATGGTGTGCTGACACCACCTGAGCACTGTGGCCGTTGGCTGGGCCAGGTGCTGGAGTTCACCGATGATAAAGTCATGTTGACAGACAAGAGAGTGTCGATGGGCCGCTCTTGGTCTCTCACTGCACTTGGTTGGGATTCCACAGTTCCCCTCTATACCACCCTACTCGGGCAGCTTGGGTAAAATTAAAAAGTCTGGGTAGCAACAAACAGTTGGCTGACTCCAAGCTCTGCTTGTCTACTTGGCTCACCTACCTCTGGCTCAGAGGTGAAGTTTAATCTAGGTACAGATCTAGGATCAGCTTCGCCTCCCCAATCCTAACCGCAAGCATTGGTGGAGAAAATGCCAAACTGACCCAAGATCAGCGTTAAGGGGCAACTTCATCTTACACAGCTCCTCTTCCCACCCAGCTCCAGCCCCATCCACCCACCCCAAGCCCTTTGCCCTTCCCACCCAGCCCCAGCCCCTCTCACCCAGCCCCTCCCCCCCAGCCCTTCTCCCCTCTCACCCATTTCCAGCCCCTCTCACCCAGCTCCAGCCCCTCTCACCCAGCTCCAGCCCCTCTCACCCAGCCCCTCCCCCCAGCCCTTCTCCCCTCTCACCCAGCTCCAGCCCCTCTCACCCAGTCCCTCCCCCCATCCCTTCTCCCCTCTCACCCAGCTCCAGCCCCTCTCACCCAGCTCCAGCCCCTCCCCCCCAGCCCTTCTCCCCTCTCACCCATCTCCAGCCCCTCTCACCCAGCTCCAGCCCCTCCCCCCAGCCCTTCTCCCCTCTCACCCAGCTCTAGCCCCTCTCACCCAGCTCCAGCCCCTCTCACCCAGCTCCAGCCCCTCTCACCCAGCTCCAGCCCCTCCCCCCCAGCCCTTCTCCCCTCTCACCCAGCTCCAGCCCCTCTCACCCAGCTCCAGCCCCTCTCACACAGCCCCTCCCCCAGCCCTTCTGCCCTCTCCCACTCTTCTTCCTCACTTTAATTGGTTTGTTAGGTCTGGAATGTCATTCACATGACTCCCAACAAAGATTGGCGCCTAGATAAATATTGATTGTCATATGAGCTGCAGTGATGTTTTCTGTACACTCAGTACTTAGTTCTTAATAAGGATAATGTAGGTTATTGCAGTGATGTTTTCAGTACACTCAGTACTTAGTTCTTAGTAAGGATAATGTAGGTTATTGCAGTGATGTTTTCAGTACACTCAGTACTTAGTTCTTAGTAAGGATAATGTAGGTTATTGCCAACTGTTTTTTTAAAGAGCTCTCCTCATTTTTGCACTGATTAAACACATATTGTCTCATTTTATATTTACTTATTGGCAGTGTAAATCTAGCCTTCTCAAGATTCCCTAAAAACCCAATGTGGATCTAAAAAATACAATGTAGAATTTCTGTCCTGTGAATTTCCTTGTGCTCATTATGACAGTACACCTGCTCATCAGTCTAGTGAATGGAACCCAGATTGTTCATGACTTTGTTTTCTCCCTGCTCTTTGCAATGCTCTGCGTAGGTGGAAGGAAGGTAGATACTGTAGATTAGCAACTCTCTTTATCTCTCTCTCTTTATCTCTCTCTCTCTGTGGCTAGAGAGGCTGAGGGATAGATCACCTTCAGGGGTTTTGTTCGTTATCTTTTCTCTTTGTGTGGATGGTGATACAGGTGTTGAAACAGGAAAGGACTTTGCTAAGCGAATTTCAACCATACAGGAACTCTCACAGTTATATAATGGAGAGAAGCTAATTCAAATGACATATTAGCAGGAAGTTTAGGATGACATATTCTGGTTGCTACACTATTATTTATCATTAACATACCATTATACCATATGTACAGTAATCAATACATGACATTTACTCCAGTCATTTAGCAGACGCTCTTATCCAGAGCCACTTACAGTGGTGAGAGAGGTAGTGAGTCTTCAAGCTGTGTATTATTGTACAGATGGGTCATGTGCATTATTGTACAGATGGGTCATGTGCATTATTGTACAGATGGGTAATGTGCATTAATGTACAGATGGGTCATGTGCATTATTCTACAGATGGGTAATGTGCATTAATGTACAGATGGGTCATGTGCATTATTCTACAGATGGGTAATGTGCATTATTCTACAGATGGGTAATGTGCATTATTGTACAGATGGGTAATGTGCATTATTGTACAGATGGGTAATGTGCATTATTGTACAGATGGGTAATGTGCATTGATGTACAGATGGGTAATGTGCATTGTTGTACAGATGGGTAATGTGCATTATTGTATACGTGTCTTGAATTTCTTTACAAATTCCAGGTGCCTTAGTGCTATAGAGCTGTAATGATAGAAAGTAACTATTGGACAATAAGGTGAGACCAAAGGAGGATATAGGTGAGTTTTACTACAACTACTGCATCCTATATGGAAGATTGACCTGAATGTTAACTAATCATTCTGACACAGTTGACTCTGTGTCATGCAGGTGATGGAAAGTTTCAGCCAATTAATTACAATTAGCCATTGATCAGTGGGCTGCAATGATCATGCTCCCATGAATATTTCTTCCTTGAGGGAGTTGTTCCTAGCCACTGTGCCTCTGGGTCTTTTATTTATTTATATATATATATATATATATATACACCAATTGTGCACGTTCTCCCACTTAAAAAGAAGAGAGAGGCCTGTCATTTTCATCATAGGTACACTTCAACTATGACAGACAAAATTTGAAAATTTGAAAATATCCAGAAAATCACATTGTAGGATTTTTAATGAATTTATTTGCAAATTATGGTGGAAAATAAGTATTTTGTCACCTACAAACAAGCAAGATTTCTGTCTCTCACAGACCTGTAACTTCTTCTTTAAGAGGCTCCTCTGTCCTCCACTCATTACCTGTATTAATGGCACCTGTTTGAACTTGTTATCAGTATAAAAGACACCTGTCCACAACCTCAAACAGTCACACTCCAAACTCCACTATGGCCAAGACCAAAGAGCTGTCAAAGGACACCAGAAACAAAATTGTAGACCTGCACCAGGCTGGGAAGACTGAATCTGAAATAGGTAAGCAGCTTGGTTTGAAGAAATCAACTGTGGGAGCAATTATTAGGAAATGGAAGACATACAAGACCACTGATAATCTTCCTCGATCTGGGGCTCCACGCAAGATCTCACCCCGTGGGGTCAAAATTATCACAAGAACGGTGAGCAAAAATCCCAGAACCACACGGGGGGACCTAGTGAATGACCTGCAGAAAGCTGGGACTTTGGTCACAAAGCCTACCATCAGTAACACACTACGCCGCCAGGGACTCAAATCCTGCAGTGCCAGACGTGTCCCCCTGCTTAAGCCAGTACATGTCCAGGCCCGTCTGAAGTTTGCTAGAGAGCATTTGGATGATCCAGAAGAAGATTGGGAGAATGTCATATGGTCAGATGAAACCAATATATAATTTTTGGGTAAAAACTCAACTTGTCGTGTTTGGAGGACAAAGAATGCTGAGTTGCATCCAAAGAACACCATACCCACTGTGAAGCATGGGGGTGGAAACATCATGCTTTGGGGCTGTTTTTCTGCAAAGAGACCAGGACGACTGATCCGTGTAAAGGAAAGAATGAATGGGGCCATGTATCGTGAGATTTTGAGTGAAAACCTCCTTCCATCAGCAAGGACATTGAAGATGAAACATGGCTGGGTCTTTCAGCATGACAATGATCCCAAACACACCGCCCGGGCAACGAAGGAGTGACTTCGTAAGAAGCATTTCAAGGCCCTGGAGTGGCCTAGCCAGTCTCCAGATCTCAACCCCATAGAAAATCTTTGGAGGGAGTTGAAAGTCCGTGTTGCCCAGCAACATCCCCAAAACATCACTGCTCTAGAGGAGATCTGCATGGAGGAATGGGCCAAAATACCAGCAACAGTGTGTGAAAACCTTGTGAAGACTTACAGAAAACGTTTGACCTCTGTCATTGCCAACAAAGGGTATATAACAAAGTATTGAGATAAACTTTTGTTATTGACCAAATACTTATTTTCCACCATAATTTGCAAATAAATTCATAAAAAATCCTACAATGTGATTTTCTGGAATTTTTTTTCTCATTTTGTCTGTCATAGTTGAAGTGTACCTATGATGAAAATTACAGGCTTCTCTCATCTTTTAAGTGGGAGAACTTGCACAATTGGTGGCTGACTAAATACTTTTTTGCCCCATATATATACATTTGATTGATTGGTCCTTCATCTCATGTCATGGGTTAACTAACAGGGTGAGTAAAAGCTTGTTTAAAAAAAGCCAATGTTTCTCCTCTGCCACCTCAAGGCAGGGTTGTGTTTATTAGTCACCAAACAGAAGAAAGGACTGAAACAGTGAGGGACTACTTGGACTTGTCCAATAAGGAACACTCATTTTAATTTGTTGCAAAATGTTTTAAAATATTTTTCCGTCATGTGCCCAGATGAACATGACCCAGGATTCCTGAGGAATGTTGGGGTGAACTGAGTTCTTTTGACCCTGTGTCACCCCGCCCCCCCACCCCACCCACCCGGCACCTGTTCCCAGACCACCCAGCAGCAGCAACACTGGAGGTCAATCAGCTCAGCTGTTGCCTCTTTTCACTGATTAGGGCAGGACGCCTGCGATAGGAGCAGGACATAGACTTAGATAGACATCGCATCGTTGTATCTGTCCCTTTTATTGCGTCTAAAACAGGATTTTGGGCACTAAAAAAGTCCTCTATCTATCTCTATGGGGCAGGAATGTCACCTTGACTACACACCGCTGCCCTGACAACTCCATGAAACTCCACAGGATAAGAGACAAAGAGCCAAGAGGATATAGTAGAATTTCTACTCGTCAGCTTATTATCCTTCTGCAATGAAGATGGCTCAGGTTATGTTGTAGGTCATGGGAGATGAGATCCTAATGTGGTTGATGTGGGGCTGCACATCTCTCTCATTTCCATCCTGTGAGCTCTTTAGAATGTAAGATGCATGGTGATAAACACAGTGATGTACAGAATACTGTATTCCCCCATGTTCTGCACTCAACAGTGCCAGTATCACCAGTGATACAAACCATAGCCAAACAAAACATCAAATGTTATGTGCAAACATATATACACTACGTGACCAAAATATGTGGACATCTGCTTGTCGAACATCTCATTCCAAAATTGTGGGCATTAATACGGAGTTGGTCCCCCTGAATGTACTGATGTTGGGCGATTAGGCCTGACTCACAGTCCACAGTCCAATTCCTCCAAAAGGTGTTCCATGGGGTTAAGGTCAGGGCTCTGTGCAGGCCAGTCTTGTTCTTCCACTCCGATCTCAACAAACCAGTTCTGTATGCACCTCGCTTTGTGCACGGGGGCATTGTCCTGCTGAAAGAGGAGAGGGCCTTCCCCAAACTGTTGCCACAAAGTTGGAAGCACAGAATCGTCTTGAATGCCATTGAATACTGTAGCGTTAAGATTTCCCTTCACTGGAACTAAGGGGCCTAGCCCGAACCATGAAAAACAGCCCCAGACCATTATTCCTTCTCCCGAAGAACAGTTATTGTGCTGACGTTGCATCTAGAGGCATTTTGGAATTCGGTAGTGAATGTTGCAGTTGAGGACAGACAATTTTTACTCGATCTGCCCTTCATAACTCGGTGGTCTCGTTCTGTGAACTTGTGTGGCCTACCACTTTGCGGTTGAGCCGTTTCCAATTGAGACGTTTCCAATTCACAACAACACTTACAGTTGACCGGCGCAGCTCCAGCAGGGCAGAAATTTGACGACTTGACTTGTTGGAAAGGTGGCATCCAATGACGGTGCCACGTTGAAAGTCACTGAGCTCTTCAGTAAGGCCATTCTTCTGTCAATGTTTGTCTATGGAGATTGTATACACCTGTCAGCAACGGTGTGGCTGAAATAGCCAAATCCCCTAATTTGAAAAGGTGTCCACATACATTTGTGTATATATAGTGTAAATATACTGTATGTGTGGCGGCGGCATATTTGTGTGCTCTCTCCAGGCTGTTGTGGAGACCAACAGCCACGGTCGCGTAGGAAAACCTGACAATGTTTGATTTTTTCCTCCTCAAATTTCCATTGTTGTCAGCAAGTAGGAAAGTGGTGATTCAGCAAAGCGGGGACAAATAAGGGTTTATCAGGAGAAGTGCACACACACACACACACACACACACACACACACACACACACACACACGGAGGCAGTTGGCGGATTCTGTCTGCTTCTGATTACAGAGGTAGGGTGGCTCAGTTCGTCTGCCAAAGTAAACTTAGCCTCCTCCTCACTTCCCTCACAAGGTCAGTGCTGCACCTGGGAGTACGCTTCCAACAAACCTATCTCTGATCCAGCTTGTGTCCCAAATGCCACCCTATTCCCTATAAAGTGTGCTGCTTTTGACCGGGGCCCATATGGCTCTAGTGAACAGTAGTGCGCTGTGTAAGGAATAGGGTGCCATTTGGGACGTAGTCCCTGTCTTTGAACCAAACACTTCCTCTTTTGCTGTCCTTACACTGTAATTATCTTGTCCTGTCATCCATATATCCGTTAAAAACAAGCAAATGAGAAACACAAAGGCAAATTGTGATGGAAATGATGCAGTGATGTGTTGAGTGCTTTGGCAACTAACGTTTTAGCTGCGATTTGCATTAAAGGAAAAAGGGACTCGAAGGGTTCACAACACAGTGGAATATAGATTGTGTCACTTCTGGATTCAAACTGCTGACTGTTCCCCGTTAAAGGAAAACTCCACCCCAAAAACAATCTTTTGGTTTCATTATTCCATTGCTGACATAGTCCCAAAATGTGTTGCTTGTCAGCAATCAGGTTTTCAAGATATGTAACCTTCAAAAAACAGAAATCATCCCTGTACGATGCATTTTGAGTTATATGATGCAAAACGAAGCATCATATGATGCTAAATGCATCATACAGGGAGGATTTCTATATTTTGAAGGTTACATATCTTGAAAACCTGATTGCTGACAAGCAACACATTTTGGGACTATGTCAGCAATTGAATAATAGTTTTGGGGTGGGATTTTCCTTTAACCTCTAGGGGTCTAAGCTGTTGTGGGAGGGCTTACTATGCTAACATATGGAGTTGTTTTATGATGGTCATACTATGGATCATTTAGCTATTAGATTATTATTTATTTTTTATTGTATTTTTTTTACCCCCAATTTTTTGGTATCCAAATTGGTAGCTACAGTCTTGTCTCATCGCTGCAACTCCCATACGGACTCAGGAGAGGCGAAGGTCGAGAGCTGTGCGTCCTCCGAAACACAACCAAGCCGCACTGCTTCTTGACACAATACCCACTTAGCCCGGAAGCCAGCTGTACCAATGTGTCGGAGGAAACACTGTACACCATGTCAGCATGCACTGTGCCGCCATTGAAGTGTCTAGTGCGTGATGGGACAAGGACATCCCTGCTGGCCAAACGCCACCCACGGGTCTCCCGGCTGTGGCCGGCTGCGACAGAGCCTGGACTCGAACCCAGAATCTCTAGTGGGCCCTGTTCAAAAGCAGTGCACTACATAGGGAATAGGGTGCCATTTGGGACAAACCCTATAACTTGGCACGGCTGACATTTGAAAACTTAAATTATAAATAGTTGTTCCATCCTAAAGCCGGGAGAGTCACACTGTAATTAAAGACACTAAACTTACCCAGGTTGTGTCACAACTGAAAAAATACAGGAATTTAGCATTATTAGTGCACTACTTTTGACCAGGGCCCATAGGGTCAAAAGTAGTGTACTACATAGGGAATAGGGTGCAATTTTGGATGTATACCCAATTAAATTATCCTTGACATTTAAGCCTTCGGAGGGCTTTAATAAACCACTTGAAAACCTGCAAGGGGCGGCAGAGTAATCCAGCGCACCTGTGAATTCATGTGGTAAAATCACATCTATCAAGCACACCCACTGACCGAGTAATGACTGTGTCCTCTCAATGGCGTGCGTGTATATGGAAATTTGTGCACTTTGCGGGAAAAATTGTGTCTGTGGTGGAAGCAGGAACTGCATGAATTAGATTGTTTATTCACGACTGCCTTTCAAAAAACCTCTCGTGTGTTTTGCACCTCAATGCTTCATAGTTCCGTCTTTTGGTATGAAGGAAATACATCATCAACATCATAGACAGACAGAAGGTTCCCTGTGGTATGATTTCTACTGTTTGTGTGGAAGTATTTGCGCAGCTATAAAATGGATGTCTTTGTATAATGAACTTCAGAACGTTCTCATGAATAAACTGTACTATCTTTTTGCATAAGCTGAGTCTTTGACTAATTATTATTAAACCCATGGTCTTACAAACCTCGGGGATTGGTCAGAGCTATTGATTGTCAGTTATTGTCATTGGGATTGACAATTCTCATGACAGAGATAGCTGCTATAACTCATAGTGTTGCTACTGACAGTGCGGACAGCAGTCAGGCCTGGCTTGACTGGTTCTCCACATCAACAGATTCTCAGATGATTGACTCTCCCATCTCTGTAGGCCTAAACATCTTGGGAAATACACCTCCACATCTCTCAGCTTCTGGTTGTGAGAGAAAAAGGACCTGTCCTTGAGGAAATAAGAAGGAAATCCTCCAACCAGGATTTCTGGAAAACCTGGAAATGTTGGGGAATTTACCAGAATTTTGCAACCCTATCTATCAGTATGCAAATGTATTTTTGGTTTTATTAGATAGATCAGAAATGAGGACAGGTGGTCAGGTAGGGGAGACAGTTGTAAACTGGCACATAGGGGATTCGAACCCCGCCTTTGGGCATGTGAAGCCCACAGGAGGCTGCTGAGGGGAGGAGGGCTCATAATAATGTCTGGAACAAAGCGAATGGAATGGCATCAAACCCTTGGAAACCATGTTTTATGTATTTGACGCCATTCCACCGATTCCGCTCCAGCCATTACCACGAGCCCATCCTCCTTAATAAGGTGCCACCAACCTCCTGTGGTTTAGCTTGGCTGTGTTGACCACGAAACCAACCTCCAGTACAGTCAGTGCATGTATTGTGATTAGTAACTACGGTTCATAACATTCGGCGACAATATATGAACTTCGACCTTGAACAATACCAGATACTGTTTTTGCTGGGAAGTAATCCTACCCCATTGCTGCTAAATCTGCCCTGCTTTTCCTGCATCATTGCTTTCTCCTTTTGCAGACCCCCAAGATAATCGACCCTAATCAGTGTTACAACTTTTGAGCCACAGGACAGGAATTTGAATGAACAGTCAATAAACATTAGGCTGCTATGACTCAGCACAGGAGCGGATGCAACAGTAATTCTGTGGTTTGTCAGTGTATACAGATACATTATGAGTGTATGATAGCGGAATGAGTAATACGTCCCTCCCAATGACATTGTGTCCTGTATTCAGGGTAAACACTTAGTGGACAGAGGACAGCCTGAGGCAAGGCTTTCTGGTCCCTCTTGCTTTGTTGTTGTCTGCTTCATTCATGAAAAATACCAGGAAGGGTTATTACTGTTTTATTTATGGGTGGATATTGGTTAGTTCTGGGACTTAAAAGCGATTGTTGCTAAGGCATACCATCAGGAGGAAGTAGAGTACTAATGTTATTTGGCGTGCTAAGTCGGTAACAGTAAGAAACATTGACACACTCAAAGCCCGTTTCAGAGAAACCAGAAACCAACAGGAGTCATGTGGCTTTTTTGTCGGTCATCTGATAAACTCTCATTTGGGAACAATGAAGGCTTGTCATAAACGGAGGCACAGCACAGAAGGCTTGTCATAAACAGAGGCTCAGCACAGAAGGTTAGCGGCGCTAGCCATGTTTGATATAGCTCTGTATGTGATAGGGTGGGAGATAATGTTGATCGTAGCTAGCCCAGCGGGGATGCTAGTAGCTAGCCTAGCGTGAATGCAGGTTGTCTTGTCCTGAAGGCAGAACTGAGCAATTTCCCCTTGGAAAGGACAGCTGCAATGTCAAAATTGACTATATTGTCAAAATAAATGAAAACAAAAATGAGCTTTTGTTTACTTGTTCACACACAAGGGTTTGTGTTTCTCTCTATAGTTGTCCTTGTTTCTCTCTAGTTGTCCTTGTTTCTTTCTAGTTGTCCTTGTTTCTTTCTAGTTGTCCTTGTATCTCTCTAGTTGTCCTTGTTTCTCTCTAGTTGTCCTTGTTTCTCTCTAGTTGTCCTTGTTTCTTTCCAGTTGTCCTTGTTTCTCTCTAGTTGTCCTTGTTTATTTCTAGTTGTCCTTGTTTCTCTCTAGTTGTCCTTGTTTCTTTCTAGTTGTCCTTGTTTCTTTCTAGTTGTCCTTGTTTCTCTCTAGTTGTCCTTGTTTCTTTCTAGTTGTCCTTGTTTCTCTCTAGTTGTCCTTGTTTCTCTCTAGTTGTCCTTGTTTCTCTCTAGTTGTCCTTGTTTCTCTCTAGTTGTCCTTGTTTCTCTCTAGTTGTCCTTGTTTCTCTCTAGTTGTCCTTGTTTCGCTCTAGTTGTCCTTGTTTTTCTCTAGTTGTCCTTGTTTCTCTCTAGTTGTCCTTGTTTCTCTCTAGTTGTCCTTGTTTCTCTCTAGTTGTCATTGTCAGTCTGCCTCACAAACACACATTGCTACAGTTACCTGTCCATGTGGCAGAGTTTCAAAGTTTCAACATGGTTACATGTCCGCCCCCCCCCCCCACACACTGTATTTAGGCCTAGAGGAAGTGGGTGGGAAGTGGGGGTGAAACCTCATCAAAGGGACAAGGGAAGAGTATTTGTCCCCTCGTAACAGCAGTGGCAGACTGAATCCTGGGAGATTATAAGACTGCTCATTGTTAATGAGGGGCCATGGCTCCAGCCTCCACCACCAAACCTTATCATGAGGACCAGCTGTACAAACTGGCACCCTATTCCCTATGTAACGCACTAGATAGGGACAATAGGGTGCCATTTGGGACGGAGGCCAAGCCTCCCCCATAGAGATACATTCAGTCTGCTATTAGCAGGGCTCTAAACAGTGGCCAGTAGGTAGTGAACAGGGTGCCCTCTCTTCTTCCTCCCTCCCTTCTCCTCTCTTCTTTGTCGATCCCTTCCTTCCTATCTTCTCTTTCCCTCTGTCCTCCCCTTCTCCTCTCCCTTGTCCTCTACTCCCTTGTTTCACTCATCTTCTCTCATCTCCGCACCCCTCTCCTCCTCTCGGTTCAATTCTCTCATCCCCTCCTATCCCCTTCTGTCTTCTTCTCTCGACCCCTCCCACAACCTCCTGTCTTCTCCTCTCAACCCCTCCCAACCCTTCTGTCTTCTCTCAACCCCTCCCATCCTCTCCTGTCTTCTTCTCTCAACCCCTCCCATACTCTCCTGTCTTCTTCTCTCATCCCCTCCCATCCCCTTCTGTCTTCTTCTCTCGACCCCTCCCACACCCTCTTGTCTTCTCCTCTCAACCCCTCCCACCCCCTTCTGTCTTCTCTCAACCCCTCCCATCCTCTCCTGTCTTCTTCTCTCAACCCCTCCCATACCCTCCTGTCTTCTCCTCTCAACCCCTCCCATCCCCTTCTGTCTTCTTCTCTCGACCCCTCCCACCCTCTCCTGTCTTCTTCTCTCAACCCCTCCCATCTCCTCCTGTCTTCTTCTCTCAACTCCTCCCATCCCCTCCTGTCTTCTTCTCTCAACCCCTCCCATCCCCATCTGTCTTCTTCTCTCAACCCCTCCCATCCCCTCTAGCTTCTTCTCTCGACCCCTCCCACCCTCTCCTGTCTTCTCCTCTCATCCCCTCCCATCCCCTTCTGTCTTCTTCTCTCGACCCCTCCCACACCCTCTTGTCTTCTCCTCTCAACCCCTCCCACCCCCTTCTGTCTTCTCTCAACCCCTCCCATCCTCTCCTGTCTTCTTCTCTCAACCCCTCCCATACCCTCCTGTCTTCTCCTCTCAACCCCTCCCATCCCCTTCTGTCTTCTTCTCTCGACCCCTCCCACCCTCTCCTGTCTTCTTCTCTCAACCCCTCCCATCTCCTCCTGTCTTCTTCTCTCAACTCCTCCCATCCCCTCCTGTCTTCTTCTCTCAACCCCTCCCATCCCCATCTGTCTTCTTCTCTCAACCCCTCCCATCCCCTCTAGCTTCTTCTCTCAACCCCTCCCATACCCTCCTGTCTTCTTCTCTCAACCCCTCCCACCCCCTCCTGTCTTCTTCTCTCAACCCTTCCCATACCCTCCTGTCTTCTTCTCTCAACCCCTCCCATCCCCTCTAGCTTCTTCTCTCAACCCCTCCCATACCCTCCTGTCTTCTTCTCTCAACCCCTCCCATCCCCTCTAGCTTCTTCTCTCAACCCCTCCCATCCCCTCTAGATTATTCTCTCAACCCCTCCCATCCCCTTCTGTCTTCTTCTCTCAACCCCTCCCATCCCCTCCTGTCTTCTTCTATCAACCCCTCCCATCCCCTCTAGCATCTTCTCTCAACCCCTCCCATCCCCTCTAGCTTCTTCTCTCAACCCCTCCCATCCCCTCCTGTCTTCTTCTCTCAACCCCTCCCATACCCTCCTGTCTTCTTCTCTCAACCCCTCCCATCCTCTCTAGCTTCTTCTCTCAACCCCTCCCATCCCCTCCTGTCTTCTTCTCTCAACCCCTCCCACACCCTCCTGTCTTCTTCTCTCAACCCCTCCCATCCCCTCCTGTCTTCTTCTCTCAACCCTTCCCATACCCTCCTGTCTTCTTCTCTCAACCCCTCCCATCCCCTCTAGCTTCTTCTCTCAACCCCTCCCATACCCTCCTGTCTTCTTCTCTCAACCCCTCCCATCCCCTCTAGCTTCTTCTCTCAACCCCTCCCATCCCCTCTAGATTCTTCTCTCAACCCCTCCCATCCCCTTCTGTCTTCTTCTCTCAACCCCTCCCATCCCCCCTGTCTTCTCTCAACCCCTCCCATCCCCTCTAGCTTCTTCTCTCAACCCCTCCCATCCCCTCTAGCTTCTTCTCTCAACCCCTCCCATCCCCTCCTGTCTTCTTCTCTCAACCCCTCCCATACTCTCCTGTCTTCTTCTCTCAACCCCTCCCATCCCCTCTAGCTTCTTCTCTCAACACCTCCCATCCCCTCTAGATTCTTCTCTCAACCCCTCCCATCCCCTTCTGTCTTCTTCTCTCAACCCCTCCCATCCCCTTCTGTCTTCTTCTCTCAACCCCTCCCATCCCCCCTGTCTTCTTCTCTCAACCCCTCCCATCCCCTCTAGCTTCTTCTCTCAACCCCTCCCATCCCCTCTAGCTTCTTCTCTCAACCCTTCCCATCCCCTCCTGTCTTCTTCTCTCAACCCCTCCCATACTCTCCTGTCTTCTTCTCTCAACCCCTCCCATCCCCTCTAGCTTCTTCTCTCAACCCCTCCCATCCCCTCTTGTCTTCTTCTCTCAACCCCTCCCATACCCTCCTGTCTTCTTCTCTCAACCCGTCCCATACCCTCCTGTCTTCTTCTCTCAACCCCTCCCATCTCCTCCTGTCTTCTTCTCTCAACCCCTCCCATCCCCTCTAGCTTCTTCTCTCAACCCCTCCCATACCCTCCTGTCTTCTTCTCTCAACCCCTCCCATCCCCTCCTGTCTTCTTCTCTCAACCCCTCCCATACCCTCCTGTCTTCTTCTCTCGACCCCTCCCATCCCCTCTAGCTTCTTCTCTCAACCCCTACCATCCCCTCCTGTCTTCTTCTCTCAACCCCTCCCATACTCCCCTGTCTTCTTCTCTCGACCCCTCCCAAACCCTCCTGTCTTATTCTCTCAACCCCTCCCATCCCCTCTAGCTTCTTCTCTCAACCCCTCCCATCCCCTCCTGTCTTCTTCTCTCAACCCCTCCCATACCCTCCTGTCTTCTTCTCTCGACCCCTCCCATCCCCTCTAGCTTCTTCTCTCAACCCCTCCCATCCCCTCCTGTCTTCTTCTCTCAACCCCTCCCATACTCTCCTGTCTTCTTCTCTCGACCCCTCCCATACCCTCCTGTCTTCTTCCGCTTGCAGCATTGGGGTGAAGGACAATGATCTCATTCACACCGCTTTGGGAAAATGTGTGTGGCACTTCAGAGTGCTGATGGCTGCCCATGTGATACCCAGAGTGAGCCTGCCGGTTGGGGACACAGCGAGAGGGAGGAGGAGGGAGAGGGGGAGAGAGACAGAGAGGGAGGGTGAAAAGGGAAAGAGATGGAGAGATGACGCTTTGGGATGAGTGGGGGTGAGCAAACAAGAGGGAGAGAAAGTAAATAAGAGAATAGGGAGAGAGGGATATGCCAGAGTAAGAGAGAGGAAGAGAGAGGAAGAGAGAGAGAGATCCTCTCAATGTCACCATGTCCCTGGGTGGGAGCGTTTAGTCTCCCTATGTGCCTCTCTCTCTCTCTCTCTCTCTCTCTCTCTCTCTCTCTCTCTCTCTCTCTCAGAGAAACCAGGGAGCATGTAATCAGCCTCTCACACACCTCACAGTGCTTTTCGTCACCTGCCGCCACGGCCACTCAAGCGAGGCACCACCGAAGATCTGCGAGCAGAGCTCCAGAGGGCCGCTGATGGCCAGACCAAACCAGTTAATCACAGAGAGGTATCTCTCCACCGCTCGGTGCTCCATTCAGCCTCCTGTATCCCTCAGAGTTGGGCAGCGGTGGATAAACACTGTGAATGTCTGATCAGAATTCTCCAGGACGCTTTGAAATAGGGCCTTGAAATTCATTATTAATGACTATGTCCCTAATGCCTCCCGACTTCTGAAGATGCCCTAAATACAGTCATATAGTAACATCGTAAACTCATGGACTGTTTTTTTAGCCGTCTTTCCCAAGTCTTTGAGATGAAGAATGAGACAAAACCCTGACATAACTGACCATGTCATTTCATAGCTGTACTCCATGTTAAATAAAATATCACTGAATCTGGAAGGTCAAAATAGTCCATTGGTTACAGTCTGTCCGAAAGCGCAACAACATTTCACTGTAAAGTGAAACCACCCCAGAACCTTCCTCCACCTGCCGTTTTTGGCAGATCTCGCATCGCGGCGTGCACAGCCCCGAACTAATTATTGTTGCCCGTCATTGTCTTCTTCGTACTGCTCTTTTCATGCTATCCGTTCACTTGTACTTTTCCACAACCGGGCGTTTCTATGGAAACTAAGAGAAAGAAGACAGGGCTAGATTTGACAGAGCGCTGTCAGGCAGCAGCACACAGGGTGGCTGGAGTTTCTCCTAGAGGGAGAGAATACCCATGTGGAGGGAGGGAGAGAGGGGGAGAGGGAAGGCAGGAGGGAGGGAGGCTGGGAGGGTGGGAGAAAGAGGGAATGAGGAAGGCTGGGAGGGAGGGAGAGCAGGAAGGAGGAAGGCTGGGAGGGAGGGAGAGCGGGGGAGAGAGAGAGAGGGAAGGAGGGAGGCTGGGAGGGAGGGGGAGAGAGAGAGAGAGAGAGAGAGAGGGGAGGGGAGGGAGGGAGGGGAGGCTGGGGAGAAAGAGAGGGAGGGAGGCTAGGAGGGAGGGAGCGAGAGGGGGCAGGAGGGAGGCTGGGAGAGAGGGAGAGAGGGGGAAAGGGGGAGAGGGAGGGGGCAGAAGGGAGGCTGGGAGGGAGAGAGAGAGGGAAGGAGGGAGGGAGGTTGGGAGGGAGAGAGAGAGAGAGAGAGAGAGGGTAGTAAGGGAGGCTGGGAGGGAGGGAGGGAGAGAGAGGGAAGGAGGGAGGCTGAGAGGGAGGGAGAGAGAGAGAGGGAAGGAGAGAGGCTGGGAGGGAGACATACATGGAAATGAATGAGGCATAATAAGCACGTTTTATCTACATAAAGTCCATATCTCCCACACTGTTGGAAAAGCCTGTATTCAAACCTTAGTGGTACTGTCATTTCATTTTAGATTTATTAATGTGTTTTCCATTTACTCGCCCTCCAAAGATCCTTAGAAGGGCTCTGGATTTTTTTGGGTTGAGTGGTTTGTTACTAAACTGGAGACTATGCCACCGATTTGTGCTGCTCAAATTTATAAGCATAGGTCTTGAAAGCAATGCAAACAGAGCAAAAGCATTTGTCAAACGAAAATGGAAATAGAAATTCTTATTGGACAATGCTCTTCCATTTTAAACTATTCCTCCCATTTAGTTCCTAATGAACGTGACCTTTGCTCTGCCGGGGGAGGTAGGGTCAATCAGATGAGCTGCACATGGCCTGTCTCTCTGTCTCTGTTTCTCTCTCCCTCTCTCTCTCTCTGTGTCTCTGTCTCTCTCTGTCTCTCTCTGTCTCTGTTTCTCTCTCCCTCTCGCTCTCTGTCTCTGTCTCTCTCTGTCGGTCTCTCTGTCTGTCTCTCTGTCTCTGTTTCTCTCTCCCTCTCGCTCTCTGTGTCTCTGTCTCTCTCTGTCTCTCTTTGTCGGTCTCTCTGTCTGTCTCTCTCGGCTGTTAACCAGTCTCATCCACTCCAGCTTTGACAGTGTGCCATCCCCCAGGACACAGACCAACCCTTTCTCTGAAGTGCTTTAACATGTACAGGAAGAGCAGGGAACATGTGACGTCCTCTGATTAGCAGGCAGCTGTCATGGCGGGGCGCATGTCAGCTCTACCAATTGCATTAGAGAACAAAAACATGGCCGCCACATCTATAAGATCCACTTCCTACCCCGCTGACCTGGTAATTAGGAAATTAAGACTTTAATTTGAACCCTCACTCATGGCCTACCAGCCTCTGGTCATTGGCTCTGTAAATATTAGAGGTTGTGGTACGTGTGTGTATGTGCGTGGCTTGCTTAAGTGTATGTGTGTGTGTGTGTGTGTGCGTGTGTGTGTGTGTGTGTGTGTGTGTGTGTGTGTGTGTGTGTGTGTGTGCGTGTGTGTGCAGATTGTATTTGTCCTGCAGCTGTCTGTGGCATCATGTTAACCAGGAGTACGTGTTTGCTTTGTGGATGGGGGCTCGTCTTTGCCTGCGTCCCAAATGACACCCTGTTCCCTATATAGTGCACTACGTTTTACCTGAGCACCATGGGCCCTGGTCAAAAGTAGTGCACTAAATAAGGAAAAGGGTGCCATTTGGGACGCAACCTTTGAGTGGACCAGAGAGGAAAAGCATATCTGAGAGAAGCATCTGCTGACTACTTTGAGGAAATGACCTGGGGGTAAAGACAAGGTCTGATATCAATTCTCAGTTTGAAATGTCACATGAGTGCAGCTTGATAAATCATAGATAGGATTCTCCACACGCCCGAGGCCAACACAGCTCTTTCTTCTGGGCGCGAAAGACCATTTTAATTCAGTCGCTGTATCTTACATAGGGGGATCCCGTAATGTACATAAAGATCTATACCAGTAAGAATTCATATCACAGTCAGATGAAGCATCGTACAAATCTATAATTCACTTTAGTAAAAAATGATAAAGGAACACCAAATCAAATGAGCTTGTGACTCAAATGTTCCAGTGTCCATGAGACGACATAACGGCATTTTGACCAGGGACCATAGGGACCAGGGCCCATAGGGAACAGGGCCCATAGGGACCAGGGCCTATAGGGAACAGGGCCCATAGGGACCAGGGCCCATAGGGACCAGGGACCATAGGGACCAGGGCCCATAGGGAACAGGGCCCATAGGGACCAGGGACCATAGGGACCAGGGCCCATAGGGAACAGGGACCATAGGGACCAGGGCCCATAGGGAACAGGGACCATAGGGACCAGGGCCCATAGGGAACAGGGACCATAGGGACCAGGGCCTAAAGGGAACAGGGCCCATAGGGACCAGGGCCCATAGGGACCAGGGCCCATAGGGAACAGGGCCCATAGGGAACAGGGACCATAGGGACCAGGGACCATAGGGACCAGGGACCATAGGGACCAGGGCCCATAGGGAACAGGGCCCATAGGGACCAGGGCCCATAGGGACCAGGGACCATAGGGACCAGGGCCCATAGGGAACAGGGCCCATAGGGACCAGGGCCCATAGGGAACAGGGCCCATAGGGAACAGGGCCCATAGGGAACAGGGCCCATAGGGAACAGGGACCATAGGGACCAGGGCCCATAGGGACCAGGGCCTATAGGGACCAGGGCCTATAGGGAACAGGGACCAGGGCCTATAGGGAACAGGGTGCACTTTGGAATGCAGTCTAGTCTGGTGGGACAGAAGGAAAACCTGGGCAGCCGTCTGTACTGTGTCTGTCTGTCTTGTGGAATGGAGGGGGAGGACGGGGTGAGGTCAGTGATAGAGAGGGGTGTTATCATGGGAGGGAAAAGGAAAGTCAACATTGGAGAGAGACACTCTCACGCTTATCACTGGGATCAGGGCAGATGGTGGACACTAAGGGGTGTGGCGGGTCTAGGGGCTTGGCCTACTGCTAAGGCTGTGTCTAATGTGTGTGTGAAAGAGAGAGTGCGTGTGTGTGTGTGTGTGTGTGTGTGAGAGAGAGAGAGGGAGAGTATATGTGTGTGTCTGTGTGTGTGTACACTTCTTCTGTGTGTGTGTGTATACTTTTATCATTATATATCACTATATTGCTCGCACATGTTAGTGTGTGTTTATGCAATGTCATGCAGTATCACCCTGTATCAAGTTGTCCCTTCCTCTCCCAGTGACACCAGAGCTCTTTACTGTTCCTGTCATCTCCTGTTTCTCCATGATGATCCAGTAACCCTAACACACACCTCACTGGAACAGTGTTCCTCTCTACCCAGTAACACCAGCCAGGTCACCCAACCTAACACACACCTCACTGGAACAGTGTTCCTCTCTCCCCAGTAACACCAGCCAGGTCACCCACCCTAACACACACCTCACTGGAACAGTGTTCCTCTCTCCCCAGTAACACCAGCCAGGTCACCCACCCTAACACACACCTCACTGGAACAGTGTTCCTCTCTCCCCAGTAACACCAGCCAGGTCACCCACCCTAACACACACCTCACTGGAACAATGTTCCTCTCTCCCCAGTAACACCAGCCAGGTCACCCACCCTAACACACACCTCACTGGAACAGTGTTCCTCTCTCCCCAGTAACACCAGCCAGGTCACCCATGTTACAAGTCAGTATTTGACGTTATTCCATGTCTGAGGACGTTGGCAGATGATGTGGAAGCCAGCCACTAGGGGCAACAGTGAGCACTGTTACCTTCAAGTAGGTTTTGATTTTGCGAGGTCGTTGTGGACGGGGATGGCGGTAAGCATCTGCCTCTGGTCCAAAAGGTTGCATGTTTGAATCCAGCGATAGCAAGTTGTTTTTGATATTTTTGTTTTAAGCCTATCCCAAACCTTAACCCTTACCTTAACCATTCGGAGTTAATACCTAACCTTAAGAAATTGGAGTTAAAGTACAGAGTCACCCATTTTGAATGTTCTATTGTTTTTGTGCATCTCTGAGCGACGTTCTATCGATTCCCCGGGTCTTTTCATGCAACGTAGCACCGTGATAAAGCTGCTCTGTTCATAGGAGTAAGACTTTTAGATTGCAAAAAACGTCTGTCATTCATGTCAAATTTCAACACTGGCCTTGTCATAACGCGGGAGGTTGTCTTCTCTCCAATGAGCCATTGATCATATTTTTTCAATATTCCTACCTTGAGAAATGTGTAATTTAACAGAAGGTCTAACACAGTTCTCCTATTTGTCTGCCTCTTCAGTCCAGGGTGCATGGTGCTGTTGTGAATGTCAGACTCCACTGTGAGGAACATTGATCTGCAGGACGAACATGGTGAGATTATGGACTAAATTGATAGTGCAGATTGTTTAGGTGATTTTACCGCATATTGATCTCACATATTAGTGTTATTTGACTCTGTAAATTATAGGAATGAGTGGTTTTGGGTGGATCTTTCCTTTAAATGCCTAAACTTAGCCCTAACATTAAACTTTCTGAGTAAATGCCTTATCTTAACCTTAACTTAGAAATTTGAGGTTTGAGAAACATGGATGGACGTCTAATTTTGACATGCGACTGTGAGAGCTTGGTGCAGCAACACACCCCACTGGAACAATGTTCCACACACATAAGTTCAGCCTCAGTTAACGTCATCACATTGTATTCCTGTCCGGATGATAGCCTGTTAACTGCTTTCTAATGTAATCAACCACAAAGTCCCACTGTTTCTTGGAATATGACTATTGCACTGACCACATCCTCCTCTACTCACTGACAGCACTTTGGTTGGGTCATACCAGTGGGTAACTTTATTGGCACTGTGTCACCGTGACACACACACACACACACACACACACACACACACACACACACACACACACACACACACACACACACACTGAAAGTAAGTTAAGTTAATAACACTTTATTACTTGATTAGCTTGCATGCCATGTTTTATGATCATAAAGGAATGAGTCGACTGCTCTCTGAAACTCCATCTAGCCCAGTGTTTCACCATTCCTCTGTGTCTGTCCATCACCAGTGTTTCACCATTCCTCTGTGTCTGTCCATCACCAGTGTTTCACCATTCCTCTGTGTCTGTCCATCACCAGTGTTTCACCATTCCTCTTTGTCTGTCCATCACCAGTGTTTCACCATTCCTCTGTCTGTCCATCACCAGTGTTTCACCATTCCTCTGTCTGTCCATCACCAGTGTTTCACCATTCCTCTGTGTGTCCATCACCAGTGTTTCACCATTCCTCTCTGTCTGTCCATCACCAGTGTTTCACCATTCCTCTGTGTCTGTCCATCACCAGTGTTTTACCATTCCTCTGTGTCTGTGCATCACCAGTGTTTCACCATTCCTCTGTGTCTGTCCATCACCAGTGTTTCACTATTCCTCTGTGTCTGTCCATCACCAGTGTTTCACCATTCCTCTGTGTGTCCATCACCAGTGTTTCACCATTCCTCTGTGTCTGTCCATCACCAGTGTTTCACCATTCCTCTGTGTCTGTCCATCACCAGTGTTTCACCATTCCTCTGTGTCTGTCCATCACCAGTGTTTCACCATTCCTCTGTCTGTCTATCACCAGTGTTTCACCATTCCTCTGTGTCTGTCTATCACCAGTGTTTCACCATTCCTCTGTGTCTGTCCATCACCAGTGTTTCACCATTCCTCTGTGTCTGTCCATCACCAGTGTTTCACCATTCCTCTGTGTCTGTCTATCACCAGTGTTTCACTATTCCTCTGTGTCTGTCCATCACCAGTGTTTCACCATTCCTCTGTGTCTGTCCATCACCAGTGTTTCACCATTCCTCTGTGTCTGTCTATCACCAGTGTTTCACCATTCCTCTGTGTCTGTCCATCACCAGTGTTTCACCATTCCTCTCTGTCTGTCCATCACCAGTGTTTCACCATTCCTCTGTGTGTCCATCACCAGTGTTTCACCATTCCTCTGTGTGTCCATCACCAGTGTTTCACCATTCCTCTCTGTCTGTCCATCACCAGTGTTTCACCATTCCTCTGTGTCTGTCCATCACCAGTGTTTCACCATTCCTCTCTGTCTGTCCATCACCAGTGTTTCACCATTCCTCTGTGTGTCCATCACCAGTGTTTCACCATTCCTCTGTGTGTCCATCACCAGTGTTTCACCATTCCTCTGTGTCTGTCCATCACCAGTGTTTCACCATTCCTCTCTGTCTGTCCATCACCAGTGTTTCACCATTCCTCTGTGTCTGTCCATCACCAGTGTTTCACCATTCCTCTGTGTGTCCATCACCAGTGTTTCACCATTCCTCTGTGTCTGTCCGTCACCAGTGTTTCACCATTCCTCTGTCTGTCCATCACCAGTGTTTCACCATTCCTCTGTGTGTCCATCACCAGTGTTTCACCATTCCTCTGTGTCTGTCCATCACCAGTGTTTCACCATTCCTCTGTGTCTGTCCATCACCAGTGTTTCACCATTCCTCTGTGTCTGTCCATCACCAGTGTTTCACTATTCCTCTGTGTCTGTCCATCACCAGTGTTTCACCATTCCTCTGTGTCTGTCCATCACCAGTGTTTCACCATTCCTCTGTGTCTGTCTATCACCAGTGTTTCACCATTCCTCTGTGTCTGTCCATCACCAGTGTTTCACCATTCCTCTCTGTCTGTCCATCACCAGTGTTTCACCATTCCTCTGTGTGTCCATCACCAGTGTTTCACCATTCCTCTGTGTGTCCATCACCAGTGTTTCACCATTCCTCTGTGTGTCCATCACCAGTGTTTCACCATTCCTCTGTGTCTGTCCATCACCAGTGTTTCACCATTCCTCTGTGTCTGTCCATCACCAGTGTTTCACCATTCCTCTCTGTCTGTCCATCACCAGTGTTTCACCATTCCTCTGTGTCTGTCCATCACCAGTGTTTCACCATTCCTCTGTGTGTCCATCACCAGTGTTTCACCATTCCTCTGTGTCTGTCCATCACCAGTGTTTCACCATTCCTCTGTGTCTGTCCATCACCAGTGTTTCACCATTCCTCTGTGTCTGTCCATCACCAGTGTTTCACCATTCCTCTCTGTCTGTCCATCACCAGTGTTTCACCATTCCTCTGTGTCTGTCCATCACCAGTGTTTCACCATTCCTCTGTGTGTCCATCACCAGTGTTTCACCATTCCTCTGTGTCTGTCCATCACCAGTGTTTCGCCATTCCTCTGTCTGTCCATCACCAGTGTTTCACCATTCCTCTGTGTGTCCATCACCAGTGTTTCACCATTCCTCTGTGTCTGTCCATCACCAGTGTTTCACCATTCCTCTGTGTCTGTCCATCACCAGTGTTTCACCATTCCTCTGTGTCTGTCCATCACCAGTGTTTCACTATTCCTCTGTGTCTGTCCATCACCAGTGTTTCACCATTCCTCTGTGTCTGTCCATCACCAGTGTTTCACCATTCCTCTGTGTCTGTCTATCACCAGTGTTTCACCATTCCTCTGTGTCTGTCCATCACCAGTGTTTCACCATTCCTCTCTGTCTGTCCATCACCAGTGTTTCACCATTCCTCTGTGTGTCCATCACCAGTGTTTCACCATTCCTCTGTGTGTCCATCACCAGTGTTTCACCATTCCTCTGTGTGTCCATCACCAGTGTTTCACCATTCCTCTGTGTCTGTCCATCACCAGTGTTTCACCATTCCTCTGTGTCTGTCCATCACCAGTGTTTCACCATTCCTCTCTGTCTGTCCATCACCAGTGTTTCACCATTCCTCTGTGTCTGTCCATCACCAGTGTTTCACCATTCCTCTGTGTGTCCATCACCAGTGTTTCACCATTCCTCTGTGTCTGTCCATCACCAGTGTTTCACCATTCCTCTGTGTCTGTCCATCACCAGTGTTTCACCATTCCTCTGTGTCTGTCCATCACCAGTGTTTCACCATTCCTCTGTGTCTGTCCATCACCAGTGTTTCACCATTCCTCTGTGTCTGTCCATCACCAGTGTTTCACCATTCCTCTGTGTCTGTCCATCACCAGTGTTTCACCATTCCTCTGTGTGTCCATCACCAGTGTTTCACCATTCCTCTGTGTGTCCATCACCAGTGTTTCACCATTCCTCTGTGTCTGTCCATCACCAGTGTTTCACCATTCCTCTCTGTCTGTCCATCACCAGTGTTTCACCATTCCTCTGTCTGTCCATCACCAGTGTTTCACCATTCCTCTGTGTGTCCATCACCAGTGTTTCACCATTCCTCTGTGTCTGTCCATCACCAGTGTTTCACCATTCCTCTGTGTCTGTCCATCACCAGTGTTTCACCATTCCTCTGTGTCTGTCCATCACCAGTGTTTCACCATTCCTCTGTGTCTGTCCATCACCAGTGTTTCACCATTCCTCTGTGTGTCCATCACCAGTGTTTCACCATTCCTCTGTGTCTGTCCATCACCAGTGTTTCACCATTCCTCTGTGTCTGTCCATCACCAGTGTTTCACCATTCCTCTGTGTCTGTCCATCACCAGTGTTTCACCATTCCTCTGTGTCTGTCTATCACCAGTGTTTCACCATTCCTCTGTGTCTGTCCATCACCAGTGTTTCACCATTCCTCTGTGTCTGTCCATCACCAGTGTTTCACCATTCCTCTGTGTGTCCATCACCAGTGTTTCACCATTCCTCTGTGTGTCCATCACCAGTGTTTCACCATTCCTCTGTGTCTGTCCATCACCAGTGTTTCACCATTCCTCTCTGTCTGTCCATCACCAGTGTTTCACCATTCCTCTGTCTGTCCATCACCAGTGTTTCACCATTCCTCTGTGTGTCCATCACCAGTGTTTCACCATTCCTCTGTGTCTGTCCATCACCAGTGTTTCACCATTCCTCTGTGTGTCCATCACCAGTGTTTCACCATTCCTCTCTGTCTGTCCATCACCAGTGTTTCACCATTACTCTCTGTCTGTCCATCACCAGTGTTTCACCATTCCTCTGTGTCTGTCTATCACCAGTGTTTCACCATTCCTCTCTGTCTGTCCATCACCAGTGTTTCACCATTCCTCTGTGTCTGTCCATCACCAGTGTTTCACCATTCCTCTGTGTCTGTCTATCACCAGTGTTTCACCATTCCTCTGTGTGTCCATCACCAGTGTTTCACCATTCCTCTCTGTGTGTCCATCACCAGTGTTTCACCATTCCTCTGTGTCTGTCCATCACCAGTGTTTCACCATTCCTCTGTGTGTCCATCACCAGTGTTTCACCATTCCTCTCTGTCTGTCCATCACCAGTGTTTCACCATTCCTCTCTGTCTGTCCATCACCAGTGTTTCACCATTCCTCTGTGTCTGTCTATCACCAGTGTTTCACCATTCCTCTCTGTCTGTCCATCACCAGTGTTTCACCATTCCTCTGTGTCTGTCCATCACCAGTGTTTCACCATTCCTCTGTGTCTGTCTATCACCAGTGTTTCACCATTCCTCTGTGTCTGTCCATCACCAGTGTTTCACCATTCCTCTCTGTCTGTCCATCACCAGTGTTTCACCATTCCTCTGTGTCTGTCCATCACCAGTGTTTCACCATTCCTCTGTGTGTCCATCACCAGTGTTTCACCATTCCTCTGTGTGTCCATCACCAGTGTTTCACCATTCCTCTGTGTCTGTCCATCACCAGTGTTTCACCATTCCTCTGTGTCTGTCCATCACCAGTGTTTCACCATTCCTCTGTGTCTGTCCATCACCAGTGTTTCACCATTCCTCTGTGTCTGTCCATCACCAGTGTTTCACCATTCCTCTGTGTGTCCATCACCAGTGTTTCACCATTCCTCTGTGTCTGTCCATCACCAGTGTTTCACCATTCCTCTGTGTCTGTCCATCACCAGTGTTTCACCATTCCTCTGTGTCTGTCCATCACCAGTGTTTCACCATTCCTCTGTGTCTGTCTATCACCAGTGTTTCACCATTCCTCTGTGTCTGTCCATCACCAGTGTTTCACCATTCCTCTGTGTCTGTCCATCACCAGTGTTTCACCATTCCTCTGTGTGTCCATCACCAGTGTTTCACCATTCCTCTGTGTGTCCATCACCAGTGTTTCACCATTCCTCTGTGTCTGTCCATCACCAGTGTTTCACCATTCCTCTCTGTCTGTCCATCACCAGTGTTTCACCATTCCTCTGTCTGTCCATCACCAGTGTTTCACCATTCCTCTGTGTGTCCATCACCAGTGTTTCACCATTCCTCTGTGTCTGTCCATCACCAGTGTTTCACCATTCCTCTGTGTGTCCATCACCAGTGTTTCACCATTCCTCTCTGTCTGTCCATCACCAGTGTTTCACCATTACTCTCTGTCTGTCCATCACCAGTGTTTCACCATTCCTCTGTGTCTGTCTATCACCAGTGTTTCACCATTCCTCTCTGTCTGTCCATCACCAGTGTTTCACCATTCCTCTGTGTCTGTCCATCACCAGTGTTTCACCATTCCTCTGTGTCTGTCTATCACCAGTGTTTCACCATTCCTCTGTGTGTCCATCACCAGTGTTTCACCATTCCTCTCTGTCTGTCCATCACCAGTGTTTCACCATTCCTCTGTGTCTGTCCATCACCAGTGTTTCACCATTCCTCTGTGTCTGTCTATCACCAGTGTTTCACCATTCCTCTGTGTCTGTCCATCACCAGTGTTTTTCCATTTGTCAAACCTTTCCTTATTAAAAACAGGACTGACTTCTGATAACAGGGAAGTGACGTTGTTTGATGTCAAACACCACACACGCAGACACACACACTCACACCCACACACGCAGACACATGCACACACACTCACACCCACACACATGCACGCACACGCACCACACACACACGCAGACACACACACACGCAGTAACGCACACACACGCACCACACACACACGCAGACACACACACACGCAGTCACGCACACATGTCTTTTGTTGAGACAGATGCAGAGCCCCAGCCACCAGAAGCCTGTGTATCTGAGCGTGGTGTCTGGGGCCCAGATGTTTTATGACTGGAGCTGACAGTAACTGTCAACATGCGGCGTTCCTGCTCACTGAGACACAGACACAGGCTGTAATAAAACAGCCCCAGGAGGCCCTGCTCTGCTTTTTAACCCTTTAGCGCCAGTAGGTGACAACAGCATCATGACCAGTCTATGTGTTTGTAAAGGTCAATAAACCAGACTGGGGGGAAGGTTGACAGAGATGGACTTGATCTTGAATGACTTTTTTGATGTGTGCCAATTATTTCTTTATTTCCTATTATTTTAGCAGGTAGGTTGACTGAGAACGTGTTCTCTTTAACAGTGAGGTATGAGTTTGAGGGACTTGCAGATGCAGCGTTAAAACCCTGATCAGACCTTGGACTGGCGTCTGAGGAGCAGGTGCATGGTCTTACAGCAGATGAATTGAAGCCAGGTACAGAGCTTTGTAGTAGGACAGCTTGTTGATATAAGAGTTGAGGAGCCAGTCACCTTCTTTTTCTATTGACACAGGCTGTGTTGGAGAGTGGGTGACATTTAGTGGCTGAGGAATGACAGGTAAGTAGACAGACTGATGGACAGACAGGCAGGCAGACAGACAGACAGGCAGGCGGGCAGGCAGGCAGGCAGGCAGGCAGGCAGGCAGGCAGGCAGGCAGGCAGGCAGGCAGGCAGGCAGGCAGGCAGACAGGCAGGCAGGCAGGCAGGCAGACACACAGGTATGCAGACAGGCAGGCAGGCAGGCAGGCAGGCAGGCAGGCAGGCAGGCAGGCAGGCAGGCAGGCAGGCAGGCAGTCAGACAGGCAAATAGACAGGTAGACAGACAAGACAGGCAGATAGACAGGTAGGTAGGTAAAAAGACAGACATGCAGACAGACAGATAGGCAGGCAAGCAGATAGATAGACAGGTAGGTAGATAGAAAGACAGAAATGCAGAGAGACAGGCAAAGAGACAGGCAGACATTCAGACAGACAGGCAGGCAGGCAGACAGACATACAGACAGACAGACAGACAGACAGGCAGGCAGGCAGGCAGGCAGGCAGAGAGACAGGCAGAGAGACAGGCAGAGAGACAGACAGAGAGACAGACAGAGAGACAGACAGAGAGACAGACAGAGAGACAGGCAGAGAGACAGACAGAGAGACAGGCAGAGAGACAGGCAGAGAGACAGACAGAGATAGTTACACACACACTGGTTCATACATTTTTCTTATTTACTTTCTACCCTGATTTCTTGCTATAGCTGCTAACTATGTGTTTTAGCCAATTGGGACTTGAGCTACTTGTTGCCCAAAGGACGCTAGAACGAAAACAGAACTGTGACTTTGTCCCCAAACCCCATTCACAATGCAACAGGGCTTTGACACAGCAAGCGTAGGATTTGAGGCGACAGTCTCTATTTCTTCTTTTAGAGCCATCTTGATGTTCCTGCTTCGGCTCCTCCTCACTGCCATCTCCCCTGAACTGTTGCCACTGTTTGCGTCTTAAATGGCACCATATTCCTTAGAATGTGCACTACTTATGACCAGAGGCTTTGAGTCCTATTGGTCCTGGTCGAAAGTAGTGCACTATAAAGGGAATAGGATGCCATTTGGGACGAACCCACTGTCTTTCAGCTCTCTGAGCTAGAGCACTGAACAGACAATCTATTGAATTAATGGGACAATAGCATTAATTGATCTCCCACGCGTTATTACAGTGTGTTGTGTGTATTTTCCGAGGCTGTTGTCTTCGCTGATAAATTATGTTGTCAACCAGATAATTAAAAAGTGCTCAGAGGATGACACATAGGAGATTAAATGGCCTTTGACACAATGGGAGCTCTCTCAATTCTGAACAGCTCACATTGTCTTCAATGTCACCTCTGTGATGACCTCTGTGATGACTGTAGGTCTACATAGACTTTAGGGGATATGATGAGTTTCCTTTTTTAGACAGGCACGTGCAGAGGACTCCTATTTTACCAACCACTTTGACCTGGGCTGTATCTCGATACTCTAGAAATCAAATTTGATTGGTCACAAACACATATTTAGAAGATGTTATTAAGGGTGTAGCGAAATGCTTGTTAAAAGAAATGGCTAAGAAGCAGAACTGCTATCTTACAATAAAAAATAATAAAAAATATTTTTACATTTTTTAAAAATAAATAAATAAAGCAATACGTTAAAAAAATAAAAATAAAACATGGCTCATAGCGTGGTGCCTCTCTTGTTTCCTTCATGCCACTGATAGGTGAAAGGACTGGACAGATGGATTTCCACCATGGGGCTTTCACCTGTCATGTCCCGTCAGATCACTGGAGGAAAAGAAAAGTGATGTTAGACTATTGAGACACGTCCCAGGCCTTGTGGAAGGGAAATGGCTTGAGCTATTGAGAGTGTGCGTCCTGATAACATCTCCTTTGTCCTGAAGTGTATACTCATTCACTACTTCTTACAAATCTGAAACAAGTGCACACTTTGGGAGGAAGGGGAGATAATTGGGACAGCCATGCAGATAGAAGGTGCCTCTAGAATGTTCTGTGTACCTAGAACGTTCTGTGTATCTATAATGTTATGTGCTTCAAGAATGCTCTGTGTATCTACAATGTTATGTGCTTCTAGACGTTCTGTGCTTCTAGACGTTCTGTGTATCTAGAATGTTATGTTCTTCTAGAACGTTGTGTGCTTCTAGAATGTTGTGTGCTTCTAGAATGTTGTGTGTATCTACAATGTTATGTTCTTCTAGATGTTCTGTGTATCTAGAATGTTATGTTCTTCTAGAAAGTTCTATGCTTCTAGAATGTCATGTACTTCTAGAATGTCATGTGTTTGGGGGAAGAAAGAGCTGTACTAACTTCTATATTGCTCAGGCAGAGCAGGTAAGTGAGGGCTCAGTGGAGAGACAGAGACCGGGAGAGACACGGAGGCCAAGAATGTGCGGCGTGGCTCCTGAATACTAAACGCGGATGAGAAGGTAATTACCATTTCCCTAGCTTTAGCGGCTGAAGCTAAGGGCTAGCAGTGGAGGTCCACAGGGATTGCTCTCAAAGTTCTAATGAAGTCCGTGGCTGCATCCCGAATGGCACCCAGGTCAAAAGTAGTGCACTAAATCGTGACTCGGGTGCCATTTGGGATGCAGACCAAACACTTCAATGCCCAGATAACGGAAAAGACGAGAACAGCAGCGGGCCATGTAGTGATTAGCTTCTTCATTGGTACGTGGCTAACAATGTCTCAAGATTCTGTACAGATATAGTCTAAGAATGCTGCCGTAAGGTGAGTACATGGCAGTCATTGTCACGTTTGGTATATATATCCTTATGTAATACATGTATCACTAGCCACTTTAACTATGCCACTTTGTTTACATACTCACCTCATGTATATACTGTACTCGATAACATCTACTGTATCCTGCCTATGCTGCTCTGTACCATCACTCATTCATATATCCTTATGTACATATTCTTTATCCCCTTACACTGTGTATAAGACAGTAGTTTTGGTATTGTTAGTTAGATTACTTGTTGGTTATTACTGCATTGTCGGAACTAGAAGCACAAGCATTTCGCTATACTCGCATTAACATCTGCTAACCATGTGTATGTGACAAATAAAATTTGATTTGATTTGATTTATATGACCACAGAATTAGCACGCACAAACTGATCTGGGACCAGGGTAATGGCAAGTTTTAAGTGTGAGTCAGTCAGTTGATAATTCTTCACCTCAACACCAAAGTGATTTGGAACTGAATCATACTTTACACATGGACACCCAGCTCCATGAGCATCAGTGATGTCATTAGATAAGGCGAGGTAAAAAGGACCAGATCAGTTGTTCTGACTGGGTGCTCTGCTCGTCTCCCCTTCTCCCTTTTCCAGGGCTTGAAGCCACACCCCTGTGGAAGAAGATAACATTGCCGTAGAGTTAGAACAGTGTATTTAAGTGTTACTCCACCATGATACAGTAATATAAAATATCTATATTGTGGACCACTCACATTGAGTTTTGAGAAAACAATCATGGCCAAACATGGTACAGGCGTCAGCTATAATACATAACATCATCTATACTCCAGTGGAGGCTGCTGAGGGGAAGATGGCTCATAGTAATGGCTGGAATGGAGTCAATGGAATGGGATCAACCACATGGAAACCAGGTTTGATACCATTCCATTGACTCCATTCCAGCCATTATTATGAGCCGTCCTGCCCGCAACAGCCTCCACTGGTATACACACACGTATGCATAAATCAAAAAGTATTTATGTAATATGTATAATATGTATAATATATGCACAATAACAAAGACAGGCACATGACATCATAGCTCATCTCATACTTTACCATAGTTATGTCACAAATGGCGCCCTATTCCCTACATAGTGCCCTAATTTTGATCAGAAGCCTATGACCCCTGGTCAAAAGTAGTGCACTACATAGGCAAAAAGGGTGCCATTTGGGACGTATCCTGACAGTCTCCGTTCAATCCGTCGTCAGCCGCTGTTGCTGGTGAGCCGTGCTTGAGACGAGAGGGTTTGCTCATTCTCTCTCCCTCCACCCAGGGGACCTGCTCAAGTGTATTTCAAGTTTTTATTTTACACTAGACTTATTTCTCTTGACAAAATCTTCTATTATCCATGGTGATCAACTATTTAGGAGAGTTGTTGTTTTTACTCATGATGAAGATGACCTCACACAGTATGTCGTGATAGGCTGACTGTCAATCATTACACCAGTTCTGGGGATTATTGTTTTACTGTCATTGTCATGACAACAGTTTTAGCCACTTCCTTCCTTCCTTCCTTCCTTCCTTCCTTCCTTCCTTCCTTCCTTCCTTCCTTCCTTCCTTCCTTCCTATCATTTTTGTTTCATAATCAGCTCCAAAGTGGCCTTGTAATACCATGTCAGCTATAAAACCCTTAAGGGTTCCCCTTGTCAGACCATGCAAAAGCAACATGCTATAATGTAGCACCAACAGCTGCTGTATGTATGTCCTTCCCAATGTCTGTCCTGCTACCTGTCCCTAGCTTATCTGTCCTCTTGCCTCTTCATCCAGAAATCCAAGATGGCAGATAGCTTGTAAACAGCGACAGAGGAGAAATTAATGGGCGACTCATCGAAGGCTTTATCCCTGCACGCACCAAACGGACGATGCATGATGAGAATCGTACGAGAGCTTTGGGAGGTGGAAGGAGTGCACTGTATGAGGTGTTTGTTAACCTGTTTACGATATTGGTTCCCAATTGGGAATCAACCCTCCCACGTGCAGCTGAAACGGTGGCGCATGGAACGCAAAAATATTCTTAAAAATATTTAACCTCCACACATTAACAAGTCCAATAGCTCAAATGAAAGATAAACATCTTGTTCATTTAGCCAGCAAGTCAGATTTCTAAAATGTTTTACGGCGAAAACATAGCACATATATATGTAAAACCACCACCAGACACAGCTCATTTCAATAGCCAAAACATGCAATCAACAAACGCAGGATTAAAAAATAAATCGCTCACTAACCTTTTGAAAATCTTCATCAGATGACAGTAATATGACATATTACACAGTACATATTTTTTTTTTTCAATAATATGCCATTTATATCCATAAATGTCCATTTACAGTGAGTTCACCTTCAGAAATTACTCAAAAATGCCCGCAGGAAATCTATGTAGCGCGGCAAGATAACGTAAATAGACATCATAAACTTTGACTAAATATACATGTTCTACATATAGTTAGAAAGATACACTGCTTCTTTATGCAACCGCTGTGTTAGATTTATTTTTAACGTTACAGAAATCGCACACTATTCCATATTGTGAGACAGCGCTCAGTTCCAAGCTACATTTCCACGTAATGTTGGAGTCAACAGAAACACAGATTTAAGCATAAATATTCCCTTACCTTCGATGGTCTTCGTTCAGAATGTTCTGGAAGGCTTCATACTTACCCAATACATCGTTTGGTTTCAAGTCTTGCGTCTTTGTATTAGCTACTGCTAATAACATCAGCTGAAATGCACCCAAAACGTCCTCTGGTCCGGATAAGTTGCGCATCAAAACTTCAAAATTACACATTATATGTCGACTAAACAGGTCAAACTAAGTGCAGAAGCAAGCTTTATGATGTTTTAGACGTGCAAAACAAACTTCAATTCAATCGGCCATCGTCTGCCCTTCTCTTCAGTGCTGGAAACAAAGGAATGGCTGTGACCAATTCGCGCCCATACGCACAGCCTATTCTCTCGTGGCACGCACTAATTTCACTCCCATAGGGTCAATTCTCGCGCGATTTGAACGGTTTGAAGCTCTAATGAAAGAGGACATCTAGCGGAAGAGATAGAAAGTGTCCGCAGAATCATAGCTGGTTGGGAAGGGTGGGGGCCATGACGTCAAAGTTGCTCCAACTTTCATGGCCACAAAAACTAGTTTGGAAGAATGCCTGCCCTGTGAGTTCTGCTATACTTACAGACATAATTCCAACGGTTTTAGAATCTTTAGAGTGTTTTCTATCCAATAATAATTTTTATTTGCATATATTAACAATTTTTGAAAGATTTTTTTTCCAGTTTACTAGGGGTACCCAATCTCTCCAAAGGGGGCGTATGTCTGCCATATCCTCAACTTAATGGCTGCCTCATACAGTGCACTCCATCCACCTCCCAAAGCTCTCGTAGGATTCTCATGCATCGTCCATTTGGTGCGTGCAGGGATAAAGCCTTCGATGAGTCACCCATTCATTTCTCCTCTGTGGCTGTTTACAAGCTATCTCCTTCACACCTAGTCCTAACAGGCCTGGGGTTTAGAGGACTGTCAGTTTCCCGCTGAGGTGTGTGTGTGTGTAGTGTGTATTATACAGTATATGTGTGTGTGTATAGAGTGTAGTGTGTCTGTGCGTACCCTCAGATGAAGCCTGAGAGTGAGTTGTATGAGGGTGTGTGAGTTTATATTTGATTGTGAGTTTGGGACTGGGGCTGACTCTTTAGGGGGTGTGTCTGTGTGTGTGTGCGCATGTTTGTGTCTGTTTAGCGGGGGAAGAAAGGCGAGGAAGGAATCCATTTGGATGGGATCAGCATATTGATTGTGGATACAGGTTCTGGAGCACCGGACTGCCTCCACAGCACTCTGATCAACATGGAAATCCCTCCAACATCCCATGCATACCAATGACCTCCCCCTCACTGTGCTCTACCAGTGGGCTCCAGGAGATTGATGGACAACACTGTGGATACAGCAGATGACTCTGCAAATCATTTGTTTAATGCTTTGTTAAACCCTTTAGCTTTGATGTTGTTGATGGTTGTTGTTGGGTGGGCATTTGAGCAGAGATGTAATGTTGAGGGTCCACACTCATTTACCCAGCGGTGTAAGGTCGAGGGTCCACACTCATTTACACAGAGGTGTAATGTCGAGGGTCCACACTCATTTACACAGAGGTGTAATGTCGAGGGTCCACACTCATTTACACTGCGGTGTAAGGTCGAGGGTCCACACTCATTTACCCAGCGGTGTAAGGTCGAGGGTCCACACTCATTTACACAGAGGTGTAATGTCGAGGGTCCACACTCATTTACACAGAGGTGTAATGTCGAGGGTCCACACTCATTTACACAGAGGTGTAATGTCGAGGGTCCACACTCATTTACACAGAGGTGTAATGTCGAGGGTCCACACTCATTTACACAGAGGTGTAATGTCGAGGGTCCACACTCATTTACACAGAGGTGTAATGTCGAGGGTCCACACTCATTTACACAGAGGTGTAATGTCGAGGGTCCACACTCATTTACACAGAGGTGTAATGTCGAGGGTCCACACTCATTTACCCAGCGGTGTAAGGTCGAGGGTCCACACTCATTTACACAGAGGTGTAAGGTCGAGGGTCCACACTCATTTACACAGAGATGTAATGTTGAGGGTCCACACTCATTTACCCAGCGGTGTAAGGTCGAGGGTCCACACTCATTTACACAGAGGTGTAAGGTCGAGGGTCCACACTCATTTACCCAGCGGTGTAAGGTCGAGGGTCCACACTCATTTACACAGAGGTGTAATGTCGAGGGTCCACACTCATTTACACAGAGGTGTAATGTCGAGGGTCCACACTCATTTACACAGAGGTGTAATGTCGAGGGTCCACACTCATTTACACAGCGGTGTAAGGTCGAGGGTCCACACTCATTTACACAGAGGTGTAATGTCGAGGGTCCACACTCATTTACACAGAGGTGTAATGTCGAGGGTCCACACTCATTTACACAGAGGTGTAATGTCGAGGGTCCACACTCATTTACACAGAGGTGTAATGTCGAGGGTCCACACTCATTTACACAGCGGTGTAATGTCGAGGGTCCACACTCATTTACACAGAGGTGTAATGTCGAGGGTCCACACTCATTTACACAGAGGTGTAATGTCGAGGGTCCACACTCATTTACACAGAGGTGTAATGTCGAGGGTCCACACTCATTTACACTGCGGTGTAAGGTCGAGGGTCCATACTCATTTACCCAGCAGTGTAAGGTCGAGGGTCCACACTCATTTACACAGAGATGTAAGGTCGAGGGTCCATACTCATTTACCCAGCAGTGTAATGTCGAGGGTTCACACTCATTTACACAAAGTCCAAACTGACAAAGTCATCTGATCATTTGACTCATGTCAGAATCTGTGAGGTCATCCATTTCTTGCATAATTTATCGTCTGCCCACTTTAATATTTTAGCTGGATTCAATTATTTCATTGCTGGGCAATTAAGAATGCTCTGACTGGTATGGGCTGCCTCCTAAATGGAACCCTTTTCCGTATATAGTGCACTTCTTTTGACTCAGCCAATGGGCTCTAAACAAAGTAGTGCACTATGTAGGGAATAGGGTGTCGTTTGGGATGCCGACATGGCAAGGTGAGCTACGAATATAAAAACTGCTCCAGTTCATGATTTCCTGTTGATGCCCCAGAGATTACATTTTCAAATGAGGAATGTCAATATATGTCCCAGACGATTAGTGAAAAAGTGAGAATTGACGCTTGCTGTTCACCGTAGTGATGTTGGTACACAGGGCTGTAGCCTTGAAGATTCTTACTGTGTATGTGACAGATGGAGTCACAGATGTAGAATGTGTGTGTGTCTGTACGCTCACTTGTTCTCACATGCTAGTGTGTGTGTGCGCGTGAATGATCACCTCTACATACCCCCAACTGCATGGCTGGTTATATCCCTTCACACACCCCCCCACCCCCCACCCCCAACACACACACACAACCTAATCCACCGGTTTCTCTTGTCTCTGCACATTTTTACATTAGCATTTTTAATCCACATCCACACGGCACCAGCTGCATCTGCAAACACAAATTCTCTGAACGGGTATCTTTTCAATATTTTTTTCTCCACAGAGAGTTACATGCATCCAATCTGTTGTTTGTGTTGATAACTTCACTGCTGTTCCCAATTAGGCAGTGTTAGCTTGTGGCTAATGAATTAGCATTTCAACACCAAACAGGATCTTTCAGTTGTAATTGTTCGGGGTCCGCAGGATCCTCAGTTGCCTCAGATTGAGATCTGCAGCGTTTAACGGCGATAAATAATTGAGCTGGTGTGAACTGGGTTGTTTACATAGTCCCCAGACACCACAATTAATTGTTTTCCTTCTGTTTGTGTTTGGAATAACCTTCCAAACCTGCAGTATATTCAGCAGGAAATGCTGCTGGAGACAGAAATAGAATGAATAGTGCTGACATGATTCCCTATCTATTCCACACCATACATTTCTATTCTATATAAATGTTCTGTAATGTAATAGACCCCCGATTCATTTGCGTTTCATTTGGCAAGCAGGAAGCACTAAACTACAAAGGGGCCAAAACTGTCTGTATAGTGGTCATACTGCAGTCAGCAGCAAGGTCAAGCCCATTGCTGCTCTCCATAGGTGTGTGATACAGGGCCATTATTCCTGAGGTAGGGAACAAAGGGTACAGAGTCACATATTCCCTCTCAAATGTCCATGATTTAGTGGTTGTCCTCAGGCAGGCTAGTAATCATTTGAACAGATGGCTGCTGCTGGTCTCGCTACCTTTCCAGAGCCTGCTAGAGTACGACGACACCGCACTCCATCCAGCCACCAAGCCTCCATTTGCCACCACAGCTGCCACAGCCGGGCGTTCAACGGCAATAAGAGGCTCTTTGTAAGGCAGTTTGTATCCAAGCTGCTCTGACACAGATATAATTCTCTTTCAGGGGTGGAAGTGGCTGCTTTTATGAGCAACTGGTTGCGGATGTCAGTTTTATGGTTCCAGTGTATAGGGTGGCGCGTCTTATGAAATCTTGCCGGTGCCGGCCTGAAAACCGGAAGGTTTGGCGTTAAGCTGGAAAGCGATCCATCAGATTCACTGAACGATGTACAATAGGTCCCCCCTTCGCTGAGCACAGAGGTCATACTGTAGCCCTGGGGGGGTGTTGTGGGTGTCACAGCGATGGTGATCCTGTGTGGACACGAGGGTGCTCTGTCCCCTTTCAGCAACATAGTTTTTCAAATTACTAGTTTGATCTCTTATACCTCTAGGTGCTATAATCGGGCACTATGCCGGTTTTGACGTCAGACTCTGGCATTTGTGACCCCAAGGACTGTGTGAGTTCAACACTACTGGATAATAACACCGCACGCCCTCAATAGGCCCTTGTTGAAAATGGCCTCGAGGTACCGAGAGCTTAGCAATCTACAGAACAGATTTAAGGCCTCTGTTGGCATATAAACAAGAGAATGTGTGCTACAGATGTGATCTACAGTAATTGTTAACAAGTCTAAGATTCACTTTTTTCCTGCATAGGGAACAAATGCTATATTAATAACTGAAAAGGAACATAATTAACTAATAATTCACTTGAAAGTCACTAGTTTTTTCCTTCTTTTTGTTTCGCCCTTTGGATATCACAGATCTGTTTGATAATCTGAGCCAAAGTTGTGTGTTTTCTTGGATAAATGGCAATAATCATAAGCACATCATGGGTAAGACTATTCAGCCCCTGGTGATAATTAAACAGAGCCAATGAAATACAGTTTGGTTCAGTCAGAGACACTACAGTATTTTGGAAAATATGACCCAATGAATTGACATTTTCTTACCACACTTGATGAACAGAGCAGCCAATCACAGCAGAAATACGGTAGCTCAATAATGAACCGAAATATTGCAATGAACACATTTTCGTCCTCACATTTTGTGATTTATGATATGCAACTTCTCTTTGCTCATGCAAGTAGACTGACTGAATCCCATGATGCTGGAGGAGTGTTGAGTGCCTTTATATAACAGAATGGGGGCCCGTGTACAGTATATGCAGTGCTCTTGATTCACTATAATTTCAGTGATCTCCATGCATCAGTATCTCAGACATCATTATTTATTTACCATATACAATAAATACATTGGAAATCATTGTATTGTCTAGTCTTTTGCTATGAGGATAATGATGATAATTATAATAGTCATTTGTACAGTTATTTTCACACATTTCAACCCGCTTCACAACAAAAAATGTACAACAGACAGACCAGAGGTGAAGATATTATATAGTGAAAATGAAATCAATTAAAATCGACTAGATTACCAGCCATTCATATCTCTGTACTGTCTTTGTCGAACTCTGTGCCAATTAATATGCTCCGGCTCTTCCTACAGATTGAAAGTCGGTTCATCGGCCCCTTTCCCCAGACATCCCGCCACTCTCGGTTTAATTATAACCTCTTTTGATGTCCACACAATAAAGTCGGGCAAAGCCTAGATCTCATTCATGCCTCTCTCAGGGGGAAAGCTTATCTTCTTTATTCCCTTCTCCTGATGCTCTGACATCCCTTTCAATTTGCATTTCTGCTGGGGATGGGAGGCGCGTTGCAGAGAGGTGTTATATTGGGGCTGTTCCCCGGACCCACAGTCCCTTTATGCAGGTGACGGCAGTTCCTTCACGGACCCCTGATCTCACCCACCCTCTGTTCACCGCCAGGCTTCCATACACGTGTCGCCTGCATCGGCGCGTGAAATTGTGAAATTTCTAATGACTTTTTTTATTTTGTATAATGGTTTCCCCTGGAAGAGAGCTTATAGCCGGAGCGTGTTTGATTGAGAGCTGGGGGAAAGGGAAGTGCAAAGAGCTGTGGCGGCCATTTTTCAATTTCCAAAACCCACACGTCCAAATTCGCTGAGCAAAGACTGTAAATCATGTTGGATATCCAGCAATACCTCTCCTGCGCTACCTAGTGTAGCAGGTCTTTGGGGATGGCTATGTTGACTTCCAACTAGAGAAGCTAGAGATTTTCATCAGTACAGTAATGTGAACCGTTAAAATAATTGTTTCGGATACTGGTTCATGCAGCACTTGTGAATTCACCGTCCCTATGAGAAGAATTCTAACCTATTTAGCCTTAGTATTCAGTATAAGCAGTGTCGTTTTAGTCTGGAACAACCCTTGCCCTGCAAATACAACATGTTGATGAAAGCAAAGACAGACAGGCATGCAACCTAGCACAGTATATTCATGCAACCTAGCACAGTATATTCATGCAACCTAGCACAGTATATTCATGCAACCTAGCACAGTATATTCATGCAACCTAGCACAGTATATTCATGCAACCTAGCACAGTATATTCATGCAACCTAGCACAGTATATTCATGCAACCTAGCACAGTATATTCATGCAACCTAGCACAGTATATTCATGCAACCTAGCACAGTATATTCATGCAACCTAGCACAGTATATTCATGCAACCTAGCACAGTATATTCATTGTATACAGAAAGCTATATAGTGCCTTCAAAAAGGGACTTGTTCCACATTTTGGTACGGTACAGCCTTATTCTGAAATGGATTTCTTTTTTAAAGTCCTCAGCAATCTACACACAATATCCCATAATTACAAATCGAAAACAGGTTTTTAGAAATGTTTGCAAATGTATTAAAGATAAAGAACAGTAATACCTTATTGACATAACTATTCAGACCCTTTGCTATGAGTCTCGAAATTGAGCTCAGGTTCATCCTGTTTCCATTGATCATCCTTGAGATGTTTCTACAACTTGATTGGAGCCCACCTGTGGTGAATTCAGTTGATTGGACATGATTTGGAAAGGCACATAAATCAAATCAAATCAAATATTATTTGTCACATACACATGGTTAGCAGATGTTAATGCGAGTGTAGCGAAATGCTTGTGCTTCTAGTTCCGACCACTCAGTAATATCTAACAAGTAATCTAACAATTTCACAACAACTACCTTATACACACAAGTGTAAAGGAATGAATAAGAATATATACATCAAAATATATATGGATGAGCGATGGCCGAACGGCATAGGCAAGATGCAGTAGATGGTATAGAGTACAGTATATACATATGAGATGAGTAATGTAGGGTATGTAAACATTATATAAAGTGGCATAGTTTAAAGGGGCTAGTGATACATTTATTACATACATTTTTCTATTATTAAAGTGGCTAGAGTTTAGTCAATCTGTTGGCAGCAGCCACTCAATGTTAGTGGTGGCTGTTTAACAGTCTGATGGCCTTGAGATAGAAGCTGTTTTTCAGTCTCTCGGCCCCTGCTTTGATGCACCTGTACTGACCTCGCCTTCTGGATGATAGCGGGGTGAACAGGCAGTGGCTCGGGTGGTTACTGTCCTTGATGATCTTTTTGGCCTTCCTGTGACATCGGGTGGTGTAGGTGTCCTGGAGGGCAGGTAGTTTGCCCCCGGTGATGCATTGTGCAGACCTCACTACCCTCTGGAGAGCCTTACGGTTGTGAGCGGAGCAGTTGCCTTACCTTACCAGGCGGTGATATAACAGGATGCTCTCGATTGTGCATCTGTAAAAGTTTGTGAGTGATTTTGGTGACAAGCTGAATTTCTTCAGCCTCCTGAGGTTGAAGAGGCGCTGTTGCGCCTTCTTCACCACGCTGTCTGTGTGGGTGGACCAATTCAGTTTGTCCGTGATGTGTACGCAGAGGAACTTAAAACGTTCCACCTTCTCCACTACTGTCCCGTCGATGTGGATAGGGGGGGTGCTCCCTCTGCTGTTTCCTGAAGTCCACGATCATGTCCTTTGTTTTGTTGACATTGAGTGTGAGGTTATTTTCCTGACAGCACACTCCGAGGGCCCTCATCCGTAGGCCATCTCATCGTTCTTGGTAATCAAGCTGTAGTATTGTCTGCAAACTTGATGATTGAGTTGGAGGCGTGCATGGCCACGCAGTCATGGGTGAACAGGGAGTACAGGAGAGGGCTGAGAACACACCCTTGTGGGGCCCCAGTGTTGAGGATCAGCGGGGTAGGGATGTTGTGAAGTCCAGGACCCAGTTGCACAGGGCGGGGTCAGGACCCAGTGTTTCGAGCTTAATGACGAGTTTGGAGGGTACTATGGTGTTAAATGCTGAGCTGTAGTCGATGAACAGCATTCTTACTTAGGTATTCCTCTTGTCCAGATGGGTTAGGGCAGTGTGATTGCGTTGTCTGTGGACCTATTGGGGCGGTAAGCAAATTGGAGTCTATACCTGTCTATATAAGGTCCCATAGTTGACAGTGCATGTCAGCGCAAAACCCAAGCCATGAGGTCGAAGGAATTGTCCATAGAGGTCCGAGACAGGATTGTGTCGAGGCACAGATCTGGGGAAGAGTAATAAAACATTTATGCAGCATTCAAGGTCCCCAAGAACACAGTGGCCTCCATCAATCTTAAATGGAAAAAGTTTGGAACCTCCAAGACTTTTCGTAGAGCTGGCCGCCCAGCCAAACTGAGCAATCTGGGGAGAAGGGCCTTCGGCAGGGAGGTTACCAAGAACCTGATAGTCACTCTGACAGAGCTCTGGAGTTCCTCTGTGGAGATGGGAGAACCTTCCAGAAGGACAACCATCTCTGCAGCACTCCACTAATCAGGCCTTTATGGTAGAGTGGCCAAACACAAAACAATATCTCACAAACACAGGTGGGAAAAATGGCTACCTAAATATGATCCCCAATTAGAGGCAACGATTACCAGCTGCCTCTAATTGGGAACCATACAAAACCACCAACATAGAAATACAATGACTAGAACACCCCACTAGTCACGCTCTGACCGAGGGCGAACCGAGGGCTCTCTATGGTCAGGCCATGACAGAGATATACCTGCTGGAGCATGTGCTATGGGTGGGTGTTGCTATGGTGACCAGTGCGTTGAGATAAGGTGGAGTTTTACCTAGCAAATACTTATTTATAGATGACCTGGAACCAGTGGGTTTGGCGATGAATATGTAGCAAGGACCAGCCGACGAGAGCATACAGGTCGCAGTGGTGGATGGTATATGGGGCTTTGGTGACAAAACAGATGGCACTGTGATAGACTGCATCCAGTTTACTGAGTAGAGTGTTGGAGGCTATTTTGTAAATGACTTCGCCGAAGTTGAGGACCGGTAGGATAGTCAGTTTTCTACGAGGGTACGTTTGGCAGCGTGAGTGAAAGGAGGCTTTGTTGCGAAATAGGAAGCCGATTCTAGATTTAATTTTGGATTGAAGATACTTAATTTTAGTCTGTAAGCAGAGTTAACAGTCTAGCCAGACACCTATGTATTTGTAGTTGTCCACATATTCTAAGTCAGAACCGTCCAGAGTAGTGATGCTAGTCGGGCGGGTGCTGGCAGCGATCGGTTGAAGAGCATGCATTTAGTTTGGCTAGCATTTAAGAGCAGTTGGAGGCCACGGAAGGAGTGTTGTATGGCATTGAAGCGCGTTTGGAGGTTTGTTAACACAGTGTCCAAGAAGGGCCAGATGTATACAGAATGGTGTCGGCTGCGTAGAGGTGGATCAGGGAATCACCCGCAGCAAGAGCGACATCATTGACATATACAGAGAAAAGAGTCTGTGGTACCCCCATAGAGACTGCCATAGGTCCGGACAACAGGCCCTCCGATTTGACACACTGAACTCTATCTGAGAAGTAGTTGGTGAACCAGGCGAGGCAGTCATTTGAGAAACCAAGGCTGTTTGAGTCTGCCGATAAGAATGCGGTGATTGACAGAGTCGAAAGCCTTGGCCAGGTTGATGAAGACAGCTGCACAGTACTGTCTTTTATCAATGGCGGATATGATATCGTTTAGTACCTTGAGCGTGGCGGAGGTGCACCTGTGACCAGCTCGGAAACCGGATTGCACAGCAGAGAAGGTACGGTGGGATTCGGAATGGTCAGTGATGGTCAGTAACATGGCTTTTTTGTGTGTGTGTGTGGACTAAGAGGCATGGAGAGGCAGTCTTTAGTTATTATGCCCCCAGCCTCTGGAAAAGCCTGCCAGAGAGCCTGAGGAGGGCCGAAACTGTGGACATGGTATTTAAAAGAGATCTTAAATCACTTGCTTTTCCTTCGGGTGCCTTATAGTCTTTCAGTTTGTATTGTTATTCTATAGTTTTTTATCCTCTTATGTTTGTTGTATAGTAAATATTTATTTGTATGTTTAATCCTGTGAAGTGCTTTGCATTTCATCCATGTCTGAAATGTACTACATACATTGTGTGTGTGTGTGTATCCGTACATGTGTGTGTGTGTTTGTGTGCGTGTGTGCATGCGTGTGTGTATGTGTTTGGGCCCCTTTGTGCTCAATGTCTCCATGTTGCTGTGTTGGACATGGCATAGTGTGGCCTTGCCTCAGGCTATGTCAGCCACAGAGATGTATTCAAAGACGAGTATCTCTCCATATGCATAATAATTAGAATACTGACTGCCAGTTGACAGAGAGTTAGACCATCTGGTCAATGTCTGTACGACTTCATACAACCCCTACTGCCTCTGCTAGCGTACTAAATGTCACCCTATTCCCTATATAGTCCACTACTTTTGACCAAAGCCCTATAGGCCCTGGTCAAAAGTAGTGCATCACATAAGGAATAGACTGGCATTTTGGACTCCGCTTCCATGTATCTGATGTTATAGTCAACTGTGCAGAGAGCTCCATGAAGGCTTTTTATAGACAGTCACCCCAACTTTCCAGACTACAGTATATAGTATTCAGTTCTAGGCCTGGTAACTGATGCCCATTCTGTGTTTATAGAAAAGAGGACTTGGTAACAAAGCAATTCATTGTCCTAGCTATACACATTGGAGTTATAATTAGAATTCATTAGACTTCATGTGATTGTGAAGTCCATGTTTGGTGTTCCAGACCACCAATGCCTAGCCTGGTCCCAGATACGTTTGTGCTATCATGTCATGCCAACCATTCCTGCCATTTGGCAAACATTCTGTCATTAATGAGCTTGAGGAGAATAGAGGACTTTCGGCATGAGTGGCATGATGGCACAAACAGACTGGTACCCAGGCTAACCAATGGCTAGCAGACTAGATGGAAAGAGAAACCAGTTATTACATGAAAGGATTTCCAAATCAATACCCGCAGGGGGATCGAGATGCAATTACAGAGGTGACACACACACAACCCTCCCGTGTCTCCACTGGCTGACCTCATCAGGGATGCACTTCAAATTTGTGCCAGCGAGCGCCATCTAACCGCTATGCTGCCATGTCTGCCTCATGTGCGTGGTCAAGTAATGGTAAAAGCAGGAGTGTTTTCTTTTAAAATATTTAATAGCCTGAAAATGGCGTCAAGTAGCACCATTAGCCGGTGCCAGACAGGGCACATTATGATATCTTTGTAGGGTTTTGAGTTAAATACTTCTCAAATTAAGCCAGACCTCCCTGCCCTAGCAGTCTTAACATTCTCTGCCTGATATTATACTTTGCCATAAAGCCTGACTTTAAGCCCATCTCTATAAAGCCTGACTTTAAGCCCATCTCCATAAAGCCTGACTTTAAGCTGATCTCTATAAAGCCTGACTTTAAGCCCATCTCCATAACGCCTGACTTTAAGCTGATCTCCATAAAGCCTGACTTTAAGCCCATCTCCATAAAGCCTGACTTTAAGCTCATCTCCATAACGCCTGACTTTAAGCCCATCTCCATAAAGCCTGACTTTAAGCTTATCTCCATAAAGCCTGACTTTAAGCCCATCTCCATAACGCCTGACTTTAAGCTGATCTCCATAACGCCTGATTTTAAGCTCATCTCCAGAACGCCTGACTTTAAGCTGATCTCCATAAAGCCTGACTTTAAGCCCATCTCCAGAACGCCTGACTTTAAGCCCATCTCCAGAACGCCTGACTTTAAGCTCATCTCTATAAAGCCTGACTTTAAGCCCATCTCCATAAAGCCTGATTTTAAGCTCATCTCCAGAACGCCTGACTTTAAGCTGATCTCCATAAAGCCTGACTTTAAGCCCATCTCCAGAACGACTGACTTTAAGCTCATCTCCATAACGCCTGACTTTAAGCCCATCTCCATAAAGCCTGACTTTAAGCTTATCTCCATAAAGCCTGACTTTAAGCCCATCTCCATAACGCCTGACTTTAAGCTGATCTCCATAACGCCTGATTTTAAGCTCATCTCCAGAACGCCTGACTTTAAGCTGATCTCCATAAAGCCTGACTTTAAGCCCATCTCCAGAACGCCTGACTTTAAGCCCATCTCCAGAACGCCTGACTTTAAGCTCATCTCTATAAAGCCTGACTTTAAGCCCATCTCCATAAAGCCTGATTTTAAGCTCATCTCCAGAACGCCTGACTTTAAGCTGATCTCCATAAAGCCTGACTTTAAGCCCATCTCCAGAACGCCTGACTTTAAGCCCATCTCCAGAACGCCTGACTTTAAGCTCATCTCCATAAAGCCTGATTTTAAGCCCATCTCCAGAACGCCTGACTTTAAGCTCATCTCTATAAAGCCTGACTTTAAGCCCATCTCCATAAAGCCTGACTTTAAGCCCATCTCCATAATGCCTGACTTTAAGCTCATCTCCATAATGCCTGACTTTAAGCTCATCTCCATAAAGCCTGACTTTAAGCTTATCTCCATAAAGCCTGACTTTAAGCCCATATTCATAAAGCCTGACTTTAAGCCCATCTCCATAAAGCCTGACTTTAAGCCCATCTCCATAAAGCCTGACTTTAAGCCCATATTCATAAAGCCTGACTTTAAGCCCATATTCATAAAGCCTGACTTTAAGCACATCTCCATAAAGCCTGACTTTAAGCCCATCTCCATAAAGCCTGACTTTAAGCCCATCTCCATAAAGCCTGACTTGGAGCCCATATTCATAAAGCCTGACTTTAAGCCCATATTCATAAAGCCTGACTTTAAGCCCATCTTCATAAAGCCTGACTAAGTCCATTTCACATATTCACATTGAGTGCCAGTGACGGTAGCTAAGTACTCCTACTTTCCCTAGAACATTCCCTGCTGGAAATCCCACACTAAGAACAACTTCCAAAATGAACGACCATTACCAGAGGGTCTTGTCTAATTAACTCCTGCCAAATAAAAGGTTTTAATAAGACTTCAATTTCACTGAATTGTGATTCATTACGCCACACCAAACATTTAATCGCAAAGACATAAAAACATGTATTTTTTGACAGATGGCAACTCAGAAGCAACTAAAGTTGGAAACTCAAGGAGTCATTTTAACAGTGTGCAATGGGTGTTGGAAACTCAAGGAGTCATTTTAACAGTGTGCAGTGGGCGTTGGATGTGATTATCCCCCCAAAGCTATAGTATCTAATTGGCTGGGGCTGCTGGCTGGCACAAAGGCACCTGGCAGTGGATAAAACACATCAAACGGACACTGCTACTGTTTATATTGCCAAGAAGCTGCTCCTCAAATGGCCCTGCTGTAAACTCCAAGACTCAGTAATTGACATTGTGCTGCTTGTGAAGTGAGGCAGGCTGCCATTGGAATGAGGATGATATTAAGCTCCCGTTCACGTTTATGTCAGAAAGGTGTGGTGGAGGTGATATACTGTGATGTTGCTGTGTGAAGTCTCATATTTTGAGTCCAAGTCTGTCCAATTCTGCTCCATTAGTCTCATTCTAGTGTTTGATTATGAGATAAATAATGGATTGCATTTAGATAGCATTTCTTACTAGAAGATACCATCACAGCTGTGTGTGTGTGCTTACATACGTGCATGTATATGAATTTGAGGGCTTGTACTCCAGCAAGAATCTGAAAACAAGCTTAGGATAACTCTCTGGTCTGGTCTCTTTCCCTCTGGCCACTTGTTTGTGAAAGGAGTCATTGAGCCCCACATGCACACCAGCCAAACATTAGCCCTCCAATAACATCCATTACGCTGCTGTGATGTCAAACACAGTGGGTACGTCCCAAACGGCACCCTAGTCCCTATATAGTGCACTACTCTTGACTTCGAGCCCTATGAGCCCTGGTCAAAAGTAGGGAATAGGGAATAGGGTGCCAGTATGGAACACATTCAGAGTGGACAGCCCTGTCTCCCTGTAGCACTCCAGTGTAAAAGGCAACCTGCCACAAATGGCCCCCTGTAGACTCCTAATGAACCCTAGCGTTGAGGAAGTTGCTGTGGCGACGAGTCAGTGTAGAATAAGACATGTCTCTCTGTCATGGAGACTCTGTGGAGTTTTCCTTATTTCAAAAAAATCGCCTACAGAAAGAAAAAACATAAAGGGGAAATTTGGAATTCGAAAAACAACAAAACAGTCACCCCACCACTTGTTTTGAGAAAGAGCTGAGGGAGGGGAATTGGGATTAGGCTACTTGCCTAATCTTAACCAATCACATTTCTAGCCTAAACGTAACCAATCACATGTGTTTCTGCCCTCGAGGTAGAGCTCGGAACAAGAAGGAAGAAAAACTCCAATCTGCATGAAGTAGTAGGAGCTTGTTTTCTTCCTCTCTGGTGCTTGAGGTTTTTCTTTCTTTAGATGTTTGAGTAGATCGCGTTGAGTTGTAACTACGATGTGCAGTGTCTGCTCAGCAACAATATTTTTCATTCATTCCTTTTGAAACACCAAAGTCTTGCTCCTCCAAAGGAATGGGCTGTCTCCCCACAGGCAACATGAAGTGTTGGGGAATCAGATATTCTCTTTACATGAAGGCTATGGCGTTAATAGTTTATAGCTTTATTGCACAGTGTGCTGTGTATTACAGCATCTGTCTGTTCTCTCATCAACTTTTGATTAAGGCTGTCACACACACACACACACACACACACACACACACACACACACACACACACACACACACACACACACACACACACACACACACACACACACACACACACACACACACCACACACTTACACACACACACGCACCACACACACAAGCAGACACACACACACACGCACCACACACGCAGTCACGCACACACATCTTTTGTTGAGACAGATGCAGAGCCCCAGCCACCAGAAGCCTGTGTATCTGAGCGTGGTGTCTGGGGCCCAGATGTTTTATGACTGGAGCTGACAGTAACTGTCAACATGCGGCGTTCCTGCTTTATATCAGTAGAGCATGTGCAATACATGTCATGAGGATGTAGTGATTTCAAAAGACACATCAATCACAGAGTGTCATCATTGCTCAAGAGAACCCTGGTTTGGCCTCAGAATACAATGTGTCCATTGTACCAGGAGACTACTAACACACAACGTAAACAGTTCTAGCATTCATTCAAATAAGCTCTGTGACACTGGCAAATCTGAAATACAGTACCAGTCAAAATCTGGACACACCTACTCATTCACGTGTTTTTCTTTATTTTTACTATAGAATAATAGTGAAGACATCAAAACTATGAAATAACACATGGAATCATGTAGTAACCAAAGAAGTGTTATATTTGAGATTCTTCAAAATAACCACCCTTTGCCTTGATGACAGCTTTGCACACTCTTGGCATTCTCTCAACCAGCTTCACCTGGAAATGCTTTTCCAACTGTCTTGAAAGAGTTCCCACATATGCTGAGCACTTGTTGGCTGCTTTTCCTTCACTCTGCGGTCCAACTCATCCCAAACCATCTCGATTGGGTTGAGTTCGGGTGATTGTGAAGGCCAGGTCATCTGATGCAGAACTCCATCACTGTCCTTCTTGGTCAAATAGCCCTTACACAACCTGGAGGTTTGTTGAGTCATTGTCCTGTTAAAAACCGTTATGATGACACACCAAATGAGTTTTATGGATCGCGGGAAAAGAGCAGGAATAGGCTTTTGTAGGCTACAGTCCAAACTATGTCTTCCAATGGTGCGACTGCTGTCGGCATTAAAGATTATCCAACTTGAATAAACATTTGGAGGTAAGGATGACAGCAGTGGTGTAGTGTAGTCTACGGTGATACGGATATCACTCATTATTTGTATCTATATAGCGCATTGATGTGAATCACACTGCTGATATCTCATTTAGCTATTTGCGCCATACGGATTGTGGTTGTTGTGGACGGCTAAGTGTGTATTTGAACCCAATAATGGTTGAATTCAAGAAGTTTAAGCTGACTATCAATCATTTGTGAACAGCCATTGTTTTTGAAATCAGTGGACAGCCAGTCAAAATGCCCTCTTGCAACAGCTGCATAGTGCGGATCCCAGTCAAGGGGAAAGTCATCTAAAAGTAACGGAATGTAATCAGATTACGTTACTGAGTTTGGGTTATGCAAAAGTTACGTTACTGATTACAATTTTGGACAGGTAACTAGTAACTGAGACGGATTACATTTAGAAAGTAACCTGCCCAACCCTGCCCCCACACCATCACACCCCCTCCTCCATGCTTCACGGTGGGAACCACACATGCAGAGATCATTCGTTCACCTACTCTGCGTCTCACAAAGACACACAGCAGTTGGAACCAAAAATCTCAAATTTGGACTCATCAGACCAAATTACAGATATCCACCAGTTTAATGTCGATTGCTCATGTTTCTTGGCCGAAGCAAGTCTCTTCTTATTATTGGTGTCTTTTAGTAGTGGTTTCTTTGCAGCAATTTGACCATGAAGGCCTGATTCACACAGTCTCCGCTGAACAGTTGATGTTGAGATGTGTCTGTTACTTGAACTATGTGAAGCATTTATTTGGGCTGCAATTTCTGAGGCTGGTAACTGTAATGAACTTATTCTCTGCAGCAGAGGTAACTCTAATGAACTTATTCTCTGCAGCAGTGGGAACTGTAATGAAATGATCCTCTGCAGCATAGGTAACTCTAATGAACTTATCCTCTGTAGCAGAGGTAACTCTAATGAACTTATCCTCTGCAGCAGAGGTAACTGTAATGAACTTATCCTCTGCAGCAGAGGTAACTCTAATGAACGTATCCTCTGCAGCAGAGGTAACTCTAATGAACTTATCCTCTGCAGCAGAGGTAACTCTAATGAACTTATCCCCTGCCACAGAGGTAACTAATGAACTTATCCTCTGCAGCAGAAGTAACTGTAATGAACTTATCCTCTGCAGCAGAGGTAACTCTAATGAACTTATCCTCTGCAGCAGAGGTAACTCTAATGAACTTATCTTCTGCAGCAGAGGTAACTCTAATGAACTTATCCTCTGCAGCAGAAGTAACTGTAATGAACTTATCCTCTGCAGCAGAGGTAACTCTAATGAACTTATCCTCTACAGCAGAGGTAACTCTAATGAACTTATCCTCTGCAGCAGAGGTAACTCTAATGAACTTATCTTCTGCAGCAGAGGTAACTCTAATGAACTTATCCTCTGCAGCAGAAGTAACTGTAATGAACTTATCCTCTGCAGCAGAGGTAACTCTAATGAACTTATCTTCTGCAGCAGAGGTACCTCTGTGTCTTCCTTTTCTCTGGTGGTCCTCATGAGAGACAGTTTCATCATAGCGCCTGATGGTTTTTGCATCTGCACTTGAATAAACTTTAAAAATGTTCTGACCTTCATGTCTTAAAGTAATGATGGTCTGTCGTTTCTGTTTGCTTATTTAGGGTGGCAGGTAGCCTAGTGGTTAAAACATTGGGCCAGTAACCGAAAGGTTGCTGGATTGAATCCCCGAGCTGACAAGGTAAAAATCTGTTGTTCTGCCATTGAATAAGGCAGTAAACCTACCGTTCCCCAGTAGGCCATCATTGTAAATAAGAATTTGTTCTTAACTGGCATAGCCTAGCATAGCATTTTGTCCAGCTAGCAGCAGGTAACTTGGTCACAGAAATCAGAAAAGCAATCAAATTAAATTGTTTACCTATGATGAGCTTCGGATGTTTTCACTCACGAGACTCCCAGTTAGATAGCCAATGTTCCTTTTTTCCAAAAATATTATTTTTGTAGGCGAAATAGCTCCGTTTGTTCTTCACGTTTGGCTGAGAAATCGGCCGGAAATTGCAGTCACGAAAACGGCAAAAAATATTCAAAATTAGCTCCATAATATCGACAGAAACATGGCAAACGTTGTTTATAATCAATCCTCAAGGTGTTTTTCAAATATCTATTCGATAATATATCCACCGGGACAATTGGTTTTTCAGTAGGACCGATTGGAATAATGGCTACCTCTGTATTTTACGCGAGAATCACTCTGGGAGCATCAGGTGACCAGTTGCGCCAGTTTTTCAACATAAATGCGTAAACTACGTCACAATGCTGTAGACACCTTGGGGAATACGGAGAAAAGGTAATCTGGTTGATAGCCCATTCACTGCTCAATAGGGACACATTGGAACGCAGCGCTTTCAAAACATGAGGCACTTCCGGAATGGATTTTTCTCAGGCTTTCGCCTGCAATATCAGTTCTCTTATACTCACAGACAATATTTTTACAGTTTTGGAAACTTTAGAGTGTTTTCTATCTTAAGCTGTCAATTATATGCATATTCTAGCATCTTGTCCTGACAAAATATCCCGTTTACTACGGGAACGTTATTTTTCCAAAAATGAAAATACTGCCCCCTAGTCAAAAGAATCTCAAATATAAGATATATTTTGATTTGTTTAACACTGTTTTGGTTACTACAGGATTCCATATGTGTTATTTCATAGTTTTGATGTCTTCACTATTATTCTAGAATGTAGAAAATAGTAAAAATAAAGAAACCTTGAATGAGTAGGTGTGTCCAAACGTTTGACTGGTACTGTATGTCCACTGCGTCGAGCATGATCCTAACAATAATCCCCACTTTGTATTTCTGACCATTTGTTTTCAACCTACTGGTGGGAGTGTGTGTGTGTGTGTGTGTGTGTGTGTGTGTGTGTGTGTGTGTGTGTGTGTGTGTGTGTGTGTGTGTGAGATAGAGGGTTTGTGTGTGTTACATACTGTACCCTCATTCAACCTTTCAAATGTAGCTATGACAACAGGGACACATGATATGGAGCTGCTAGTGTGCAAATATGTGTGATATTCTAGTGTGTGTGTGTGTGTGTGCGTGTATATGTGCGTGTGTGTGTTTTGATTCTGTTCAAATATATTCGGAGTGTGTGTACAAGTCTTTAGTCGCCAGATGATGACTCAACTGCTAGAGAAACCACTGGACCATTCATCTGCAGCTGGCTGCATTCATCACAGCCCTTCATGATCAGTGAGGATTACCACTCACTCTACTGGCAGAAGTCCTCTCTGTGTGTGTGTGTGTGTGTGTGTGTGTGTGTGTGTGTGTGTGTGTGTGTGTGTGTGTGTGCAGGCGCGTGTCCATTCTCCCATTCTGTGTCCTAGAAGGGAAGTGTAATCTCTCTTGGGGAAAGTGGATGGTGTCAGCACCATGCTCGGCTGTGCCTGTAACATAGTATTTATAGAGGATGAGGAACCAACACTCCTGCTGTACCTAATGGCTATATCCTATGGTGCCACACAGTAAGGTGCCACACCAAATGGCACCCTACTCTCTATATAGTGCACTACCTTTGACCAGGGCCCTATGGGCTCAAGGGCATGGTCATAAATTGTGCACTTTCTAGGGAATAGGGGCCATTTGGGAGGCAGCCCAGGAAGCAAGTGCTCCAATGGTAGGGGGGGGGGGGGGGGGGGGGGGGGGTGAGATTCCCTGTGCCCCAGTGACTCAGATGCTGTTACTATAATTCTTGGGACCGAGGAAGAGAAAGTTGCAAAATAGTAGGGTACAGTTTAGACTTGTGGGTCTCTCTTCCTCCTTTGGCATGCGTTAGGTCAGTGTCTAAAATAAGTTCTGGACGTCAAAGTCTGCCAGAGACAGCAAGCAGGCCAAGGCAACTCGGTGGCTGTTTTCAGCTTGAGCAAATGAAGTTGATCTGCCCATGAGAACGAACCTGGGTTGACTATGTAATAGAATTATTGTTGTGGTCAAATTTTCATGGAATCGGAAATGTCTCCACTCTTTGTGCAACATGAGCCAATGCTAAGGATATAGGAGGACAGTCTTAGATCTGGGACAAAACAAATATAACATACTTTCAAATACTTGAGGTGTGCTTGATTTACTTTGCCCAGTACAATAGACCCAATGGAGTAGCCTCTAAAACAGTGCAAAGCTATATCAAGCACGTCCATTTGACTGATGTAGTTGAAGCATGCATGTCTGTTGTACAGCTACAACTGTTATTGTTGTGGTCAGATGTTTATGCCAGTGGATATGGCTCTAATCCATGCCAATGCTGAAGAGATATAATGAATTGTCAGGAGATGGAATGTATGGACAGACACATCAACTGACAATGTCCTAATATAGATGCCGTACCCATCAGAACAGGTCCGGGTGTTGTTATTCCCCTGTAATTATGGCTGCATACAGTTTCCTTTAGGCACTATTCTTTGTGTTCGGTTATAGAGCTGCATTGATTGCAAAGTCTGCTCCCTCAGGACATTTGATTCTGCTGCCCTTCAGAATATACCGTAGAAGGTTCCTTCGAGTTCAAAGAGGCCCTCTGCCATGCCAAATTACACACTATTATTTCCTCAAAGAGATTTCAGAAACAGATCCCACATCTTATTAACGTGGTAGAGTTATCTATGTTATGTGGAGCTTTCACTTTTACGTCTAATTTAGCTGTGAAGTGTCTTGGTCGATTCCCTCTAATTGTGGCTTTAGGTTTTTTTTTCTAATACCCTGGGCAGTAAAAAATATACTTGGTTATGATGTTATTATTTGATGTTAGGAGACAGCTTTTTCACATGAGCAATGGAGATATTGACGATAAAAGAGTTTCACTGCTGGCACATAGAAGAGATGTTTTTAAGAATGTACAAGTCACATTGGAATATATATATATATTGACCCTTTGCTAGACCACATGCCAGAGACGGACTGGCCATAGAGCAACTCTGGCAAATGTCAGATAGGCTGGTTGAAATTGTTTGTTTGTTTGGCTATTAATAGGGTCCTCAAGAAAAAAATGGTCTGGTGTGGAGACCTCATGGGGAAAATGGTCTGGTGTGGGGACCTTAAGGGGAAAAATGGTCTGGTGTGGGGACCTTAAGGAAAAAATGGTCTGGTGTGGAGACCTCATGGGGAAAATGGTCTGGTGTGGGGACCTTAAGGGGAAAAATGGTCTGGTGTGGGGACCTTAAGGAAAAAATGGTCTGGTGTGTTAGACAGGCCACGGTTGTTTTCTGCTCCCAGTCCACCCCTGGAACATGAGTAATGATTCAACACTTTAAATGGCAGAATGCTTTTAGAATGTAGAGTCACGTGGCAAAACTGTCTCATGGACACATTACAAGAGAAAATAGGCCGAGCCATGTAGAAAATACAGCAGTGCTGCCAGTCTAAACCCCTTCTGACCTTAATCTTCCATGTTCAATACTTCTCATCTCTAATAAAAACGAAATCGGATGACTTCACACAGCACTGATTGGCAGGTAATCCTGTTTGAAGGGGGAAATCCGAGTTTGGATACCGAACCATACTGTAATCCGTTTAGATACACAGCCCAGATATGGTTTCCGATTTCTTTTTTTTACATGTTATCTAGAGATTTAATTATGGAACTAAAATGAAAGTGCTTCAGTTGGTGCTGCTGGTGCTTCTGGTGCTTCTGGTGCTGCTGCTGCTGCTGGTGCTGCTGGTGCTTCTGGTGCTGCTGGTGCTTCTGGTGCTGCTGGTGCTTCTGGTGCTTCTGGTGCTTCTGGTGCTTCTGGTGCTGCTGGTGCTTCTGGTGCTGCTGGTGCTGCTGGTGCTGCTGGTGCTTCTGGTGCTGCTGGTGCTGCTGGTGCTTCTGGTGCTGCTGCTGCTTCTGGTGCTTCTGGTGCTTCTGGTGCTGCTGGTGCTTCTGGTGCTTCTGGTGCTGCTGGTGCTGCTGGTGCTGCTGGTGCTTCTGGTGCTGCTGGTGCTTCTGGTGCTGCTGGTGCTGCTGGTGCTTCTGGTGCTTCTGGTGCTGCTGGTGCTGCTGGTGCTGCTGGTGCTTCTGGTGCTGCTGGTGCTTCTGGTGCTTCTGGTGCTGCTGGTGCTGCTGGTGCTTCTGGTGCTTCTGGTGCTGCTGGTGCTGCTGGTGCTTCTGGTGCTGCTGGTGCTGCTGGTGCTTCTGGTGCTGCTGGTGCTGCTGGTGCTTCTGGTGCTGCTGGTGCTGCTGGTGCTTCTGGTGCTTCTGGTGCTTCTGGTGCATCTGGTGCTTCTGGTGCTGCTGGTGCTGCTGGTGCTTCTGGTGCTTCTGGTGCTGCTGGTGCTGCTGGTGCTTCTGGTGCTGCTGGTGCTTCTGGTGCTTCTGGTGCTGCTGGTGCTTCTGGTGCTGCTGGTGCTGCTGGTGTTGCTGGTGCTGCTGGTGCTTCTGGTGCTGCTGGTGCTTCTGGTGCTGCTGGTGCTGCTGGTGCATCTGGTGCTTCTGGTGCTGCTGGTGCTGCTGGTGCTTCTGGTGCATCTGGCGCTTCTGGCGCTGCTGGCGCTGCTGGCGCTTCTGGTGCTTCTGGTGCTGCTGGTGCATCTGGTGCTGCTGGTGCTGCTGGTGCTGCTGGTGCTTCTGGTGCTGCTGGTGCTGCTGGTGCTTCTGGTGCTTCTGGTGCTGCTGGTGCTTCTGGTGCTTCTGGTGCTGCTGGTGCTTCTGGTGCTGCTGGTGCTGCTGGTGCTTCTGGTGCTGCTGGTGCTTCTGGTGCTTCTGGTGCTGCTGGTGCTGCTGGTGCTTCTGGTGCTTCTGGTGCTGCTGGTGCTGCTGGTGCTTCTGGTGCTGCTGGTGCTTCTGGTGCTTCTGGTGCTGCTGGTGCTTCTGGTGCTTCTGGTGCTGCTGGTGCTGCTGGTGCTTCTGGTGCTGCTGGTGCTTCTGGTGCTTCTGGTGCTGCTGGTGTTGCTGGTGCTTCTGGTGCTTCTGGTGCTGCTGGTGCTGCTGGTGCTTCTGGTGCTTCTGGTGCTGCTGGTGCTGCTGGTGATTCTGGTGCTTCTGGTGCTGCTGGTGCATCTGGTGCTTCTGGTGCTGCTGGTGCTGCTGGTGCTTCTGGTGCTTCTGGTGCTGCTGGTGCATCTGGTGCTTCTGGTGCTGCTGGTGCTGCTGGTGCTTCTGGTGCTTCTGGTGCTTCTGGTGCTGCTGGTGCTTCTGGTGCTTCTGGTGCTTCTGGTGCTGCTGGTGCTTCTGGTGCTGCTGGTGCTGCTGGTGCTGCTGGTGCTTCTGGTGCTGCTGGTGCTGCTGGTGCTGCTGGTGCTGCTGGTGCTTCTGGTGCTGCTGGTGCTGCTGGTGCATCTGGTGCTTCTGGTGCTGCTGGTGCTGCTGCTGCTGCTGGTGCATCTGGCGCTTCTGGCGCTGCTGGCGCTGCTGGTGCTTCTGGTGCTTCTGGTGCTGCTGGTGCATCTGGTGCTTCTGGCGCTGCTGGCGCTGCTGGTGCTTCTGGTGCTTCTGGTGCTGCTGGTGCATCTGGTGCTTCTGGTGCTGCTGGTGCTGCTGGTGCTTCTGGTGCTGCTGGTGCTGCTGGTGCTGCTGGTGCTTCTGGTGCTTCTGGTGCTGCTGGTGCATCTGGTGCTTCTGGTGCTGCTGGTGCTGCTGGTGCTTCTGGTGCTGCTGGTGCTTCTGGTGCATTGTAGAACTTTTGTGACACTACATACAGGGAATATTAGGCCTAGATGGTGAACAACGTCCTGCCTCAATTAATGTGTTGTGTGTTCACTGTGTTCTTGGGCTGAGCTCATAGTAGGCCTTCTTCATTTCTAACAAGCTCCTGAGATACAGGCATGCCTCGTAATAGAATGGTTGATGATACTGTACATCATCATACCTAATGGATTCTAGAAACATCCTCACTCTTTTGAGACAGCGGTTGATCTCTGCCAGGTATCCATGGTGACGGATTTTATCTTTTAATTGCTGGATTGCCTCCTTACCCGTTTGGTTGAGTTCCAAATGGTACCCTTTTCCCTTGGCATGTTTTGTGCTTTACTTTGGACCAGGGTCCATAGGAGTCAAAAGTAGTAGACTACAATATGTAGTGAATAGAATGCCATTTGACATGCACCATTTGGAAACCACTCTCTGATGTAGAATGTAATATGCTAAGGGACCCTATTCATCAACTGAGATTCAAGGATAAATCAAATACATCATTTCAAAAATGTACTTGACACAACAATGAATGCAGTGTTAAACGCAATTACATAATAACTCATATGTTTGGACTTAACCTGGTAACCCGTTATTGAATATAAGAATGTCTTGTTTTTATTTTGGACAAGAAAAATTCAATACAAAAAATAGAATTTTGTCCAAAAGACTAGTACCCACTGAAGCGGTCCTGGGCCCCCCCTTGGTGCACGTTTTAGTTGTGCCCTACTGTAGCACTACACAGCTGATTCAAATGATCAAAGCTTGATGATGAGTTGGTTATTTGAATCAGCTGTGGAGTGCTAAGGGGAAAACCTAAAGTGTGCAACCTGGGGGGGGGGGTTTATCAGTAGCGATTGTTTGACAGCTGTGAATGGCACCTAAAGTAGTGTCATTAATCAGGTCCTGTAATTCCTTTAGGTTTAAGTTCTACATAGAGATGCTAACAGACTGTAAAGCAGGGTCATTTTCCTTTCCTTCATCGACTAAACAGATCGCCTGGGCATAGAGTTGACTGTTAAAACCAGTCATTACTTGGCTCTTTAAATCATCCTCCAGCTAGACTTGAAATGTAAAAGCAATAGACCGATGGTCGCCAACGTTTTGCTGAGCTAAACTACTCATTGACTCAAACCCAATAAGGGTTATTTGTATCAACTTTCTATAGTGCTTATGGATATGAAATACTCCCATCTCGCTGCCTTTGCTTTTTAAATGACTACAATTTGAATAGTGGAAGTGCACAAAGATGGCCGGTCTACAGTTTGACGTCATCTAGCAATCTGAACGCTGCCATTATTCTACCACACACCTTCACTCAATGCTTTGTTTGCTAACATCAGCAGTTGAATTTAATCCATGTATCTTAGCTTGGGATTTTGTGCCACAGAAAAAAACCGATAAGATGCACATTGTACAGATGTAGGATCTGAATTTGATCTATATTGTCACAGCAAAAATAATCCTGCAGCAACAGGATTTGAACATTTATTCCATAAGGTTGTTTGATTGGTGGTTATGCTATTAGCTGGCCAAAAGTAGGCTACATGAAAGCGCAATACTGTTAATATAACCGTGTGTTAAACAGGTTTTCAGTAAATTTATGTAAATCACAAAGCTCATCTGCATTTCCTGCGAGGCAGAAAACTTCTCAGCAACAAAAGAGTGATCAAATTAAGACCCTACACCTGTATGTACATGATACATTGTACTGTGGCACGTGCATGGGTGCTAAATGCCATTGTGCTCCTCCCATTGTGCAAGACTTAGTATTCTTCAAGGCCAACTAAGCTTTGCCTCTCTTCATTAGGAAATATGGAATTCAGCGGTGCCACAATCCATGCAGTTGCCATGGAAATTGCAACACTCAAAGGTTGCTGAGAAGCCTTTGTTTTATTAAATGTCTAGTAAAAAATGACAAAGAAACAAGTGGGCGTCTGGCAGGAAGGATGCTGGATTGGATTTAGATTTATTCACAGCGCATGTGTCAAGGCATTTAGTAATGAAAACAAATGGCTCCGAGTTGATGTTTGGTTAGAAGTTGTGGTTAAACACATTGGGTATGGTAGCTAGACGGGTAAAACATATTACTACTTTACCCACAAATCAGTGCTCTGTTTTCTATGGACAAAATCAACTCCATTCACAAGTTGACTTACATTGGCTGTGGTCAATTATCACTAGAAAATCTGTAGCAGTGCAAGTATGTAATTACAGATCCCAATTACCATGGAGTATTGTTTTACAAGTATTGTTGTTACAACACGTAATCACACTGTAAGGACAAAGTCATGTAAATTGTTACCTAAATGACCGTTTCTGAATTAGGCCAGTATGTTCACTGTACATTTGTTTGTGTATGATGTGTATGATGTCATCTATATGATGGATATGATGTCATCTATACTGTATGATGGATATGATGTCATCTATATAATGGATATAATGTCATCTATATGATGGATATGATGTCATTAACAGTGCATTCTGACGAGGAGGAGTAGTAGGAAGGATCGGAGGACCAATGCGCAGCGTGGTAAGTGTTCATGATATTTATTATAACTCAGAACACTAAAGAATAAAACAACAAAGAGAACGAAATGAAACCGAAACAGTTCTGTCTGGTGCAGACACAAAACAGAAAATAATCACCCACGAAACACAGGTGGGAAAAGGCTACCTAAGTATGATTCTCAATCAGAGACAAAGAACTACACCTGCCTCTGATTGAGAACCATACCAGGCCAAACACAGAAATACCAAATCATAGAAAACGCACACAGACTGCCCACCCCAACTCACACCCTGACCATACTAAAACAAAGACAAAACAAAGGAACTAAGGTCAGAACATGACACCCTCATAAATCTACACACAATTCCCCATAATGACAAAGTTACATTTTTTTTTTTTTAAATGGTAGCAAAATTACAAATAAAAAACAGAAAATCCTTATTTACAAAAGTATTCAGACCCTTTGCTATGAGACTCGAAATTGAGCTCAGGTGCATCCTGTTCACATTGATCATCCTTGAGATGTTTCTACAACTTGGACAATCATCTCTGCAGCACTACACCAATCAGGCCTTTATGGTAGAGTGGCCAAACGGAAGCCACTCCTCAGGAAAAGGCACATGACAGCCCCCTTGGAGTTTGCCATCTAGGGAAAGGTACCAAAACATTTCTGCAGCATTGGAGGTCCCCAAGAACACAGTGGCCTCCATCATTCTTAAATGGAAGAAGTTTGGAACCACCAAGACTCCTAGATCTGGCCGCCTGCCTTACTGTGCAATCTGGGGAGAAGGGCCCTCGTCAGGGAGATGACCAAGAACCCGATGTTCACTCTGACAGAGCTCCAGATTTCCTCTGTGGGGATGGGAGAACCTTCCAGAATGACAATAATCTTTGCAGTACTCCACCAATCAGGCGTTTATGGTAGAGTGGCCAGACCGAAGCTACTCCTCAGGAAAAGGCACATGACAGCCCACTTGGAGTTTGCCAAAAGGCACCTAAAGGACTCTCAAGCCATTAAAAACATTCTCTGGTCTGATGAAACCAAGATTGAACTCTTTGGCTTGAATGACATCATGTCTGGAGGAAACCTGGCATGAACGGTGCAAAGTACAGAGAGATCCTTAATTAAAACCTGCTCCAGAGCACTCAGGATCTCAGACTGGGGCGAAGGTTAACCTTCCAACTGGACAACGACCCTAAGCACACAGCCAAGACAATGCAGGTGTGGCTTCGGGACAAGTCTCTGAATGTCCTTGAGTGGCCCAGCCAGAGCCCGGACTTGAAGCCCAATCGAACATCTCTGGAGAGACCTGAAAATATCTGTGCAGGGATGCTCCCCATCCAACCTGACAGAGCTTGAAAGGATCTGCAGAGAAGAATGGGAATAACTCCCCAAATACAGGTGTGCCAACCTTATAGCGTCATACCCAAGAAGACTTGAGGCTGTAATCCCTGCCAAAAGTGCTAAGTACTGAGTAAAGGGTCTGAATAGTTATCTGATGTGATATTTCCGTTTTTTTATTTTGTAATTATGGGGTATTGTGTGTAGATTGATGTGGGGAAAAAATTATTTAATCAATTTTAGAAAAAGTCTGTAAAGTAACAAAATGTGGAAAAAGTCAAGGGGTCTGAATACTTTCCGAATGCACTGTATAGGATGTGTATGATGTCATCTATGTGTATGATGTCATCTATGTAATGTGTATGATGCCTTCTACAGTATATAATTTGTATGATGTCATCGGTGATGTGTATGATGTCATCTATGTAATGTGTATGATGTCATCTATGTGATGTGTATGATGCCTTCTATGTAATTTGTATGATGTCATCTATGCAGAGTTTGGGTATGAAGATCAAAACCACTCCTGATGGCGTAGAGTTACCGCCAACCAATCCAAATCAATATGAATTATTAAACATCCTTTCATTCAAGCACATTTCTAAATATACATGCATGAATCTCTCACATAAATCATGAATGAATCTGATGTGCTCATTGGTGTAATAATAAAAACAATCCTGAGCCAAGAATGGCTGAGAACTGAATCCATGAAACTGTTTACGCCTCAGTCGGAGGATCATGCTAACGGAGAAAAGTATATGAAAAAGGAGGTCCATATCCGTGGATATGTCCCAAATGGCACCTTATTCCCTTTATAGAGCACTACCCATAGGACTCTGTTCAAAAGCAGTGCACTATATAGGGTGTCATTTGGGACGCAGTCCCTGTCTCAGAGTCACCCATTAATAAAACATGCAAGGCAAGCTTGAGAATGAGAGTTCAGAGCTGCACTGCGTGGGGCAAAGGAGGGACACCAGCTAACTCATTAGGCCTGCCCGACTCTCTGCATATCCTGAAAAAAAATGGAAAACACCAACTTGATACATTTAATATATATCCTAAATATACTGTATCTATAAATGGCTCGCCCTGTATGGTCAATGACTAGAAATGCATTTATTTATATGCAGGCAAAATATCAATTTCAGTGGTTTACGTGGGATATAGACTCATTGATGTATAACTGGCTAACCCTGCATGCATGGTAAATGACTAGTCATTGATGTATAACTGGCTAACCCTGCATGCATGGTAAATGACTAGTCATTGATGTATAACTGGCTAACCCTGCATGCATGGTAAATGACTAGTCATTGATGTATAACTGGCTAACCCTGCATGCATGGTAAATGACTAGTCATTGATGTATAACTGGCTAACCCTGCATGCATGGTAAATGACTAGTCATTGATGTATAACTGGCTAACCCTGCATGCATGGTAAATGACTAGTCATTGATGTATAACTGGCTAACCCTGCATGCATGATAAATGACTAGTCATTGATTCATGTATAACTGGCTAACCCTGCATGCATGGTAAATGACTAGTCATTGATGTATAACTGGCTAACCCTGCATGCATGGTAAATGACTAGTCATTGATGTATAACTGGCTAACCCTGCATGCATGGTAAATGACTAGTCATTGATGTATAACTGGCTAACCCTGCATGCATGGTAAATGACTAGTCATTGATTCATGTATAACTGGCTAACCCTGCATGCATGGTAAATGACTAGTCATTGATGTATAACTGGCTAACCCTGCATGCATGGTAAATGACTAGTCATTGATGTATAACTGGCTAACCCTGCATGCATGGTAAATGACTAGTCATTGATGTATAACTGGCTAACCCTGCATGCATGGTAAATGACTAGTCATTGATGTATAACTGGCTAACCCTGCATGCATGGTAAATGACTAGTCATTGATGTATAACTGGCTAACCCTGCATGCATGGTAAATGACTAGTCATTGATGTATAACTGGCTAACCCTGCATGCATGGTAAATGACTAGTCATTGATGTATAACTGGCTAACCCTGCATGCATGGTAAATGACTAGTCATTGATGTATAACTGGCTAACCCTGCATGCATGGTAAATGACTAGTCATTGATGTATAACTGGCTAACCCTGCATGCATGGTAAATGACTAGTCATTGATTCATGTATTTTTGTTGAAGAAAAACAAGGTTTTAGTAAAAGACATGTATGCTTTGGTTTGGATGGGTATCATTTGATAATCCACATAGTACCGCAATGAGCAGTAACAATACATCCTTATTGGTTGAAGTACGGTGAATTTGCCCCAAGGCGCTGATTCCCACTAATGATTAAGGTTAGGATTGGGGGAGGGGAAGCTGATCCCCACTAATGATTAAGGTTAGGATTGGGGAAAGGGAAGCTGATCCCACTAATGATTAAGGTTAGGATTGGGGAAGGGGAAGCTGATCTTAGAGCTTTACAGTACGTACGGGAAGCTTCCTTCCGGAGAGTACTGATTGGATAAATATGACCATAATAATCAATGTTGTCCATTCCATGCCTGCTTGTTTTCAATGGTCCTGTGTGGTGTGGAATATATTTCCTTAGTCAGTTGAAATCCATCCTGCAGAGATGACTCCACTGTTGAACAAGTAAAGAAACACATTTACAGAAATGGTTCATTCTATTTTAGCTTTCCCTCTTCAAATAATCCTCATAGTAAACCACCATAAACTTCGGGTGTGTCCACCTTATTTAAACAGATGAGAGCGTTGGTGATTAATGAGGTCTCACCAAGTGGGCGGGAGAGTAAGCATCCGTATCAAAACACCAAGCCTACGTTCTCAATGGTACCACATTCCCTAGGTAGTGCAGTACTTTCGACCAGGCCTGAAATCCTCCCTGCTCTCTCCTCTCTCGCCTGTGTCCAGTAGGGTTGATGCATCACAATGCCCTGTTGATTTTTAATTAACTCAGCCTGCAATGGAACGAGCCGCACATCCAAACCCGGAGCACAATGCATCTCTCCCCGCCTCATCATAGCAAGGATGATGCAATTCATGCAATTTTATGATCCACTGAATGCAATTACTGGGCTGTCCCCGTTACATGCTATATGTCTCTACTTGTGATGAATGTACTCTGCTGACTTTGATCTGGTATATTCCTCACAGGAAAACACATTATACAGGATGCCTGTGATGAATATGGAAATATACAGTATATTATGGCAGGGTTCCCCAACTGGCAGCTGAGGGTGTTTTTATTTGGCCTCCCCAAGTTTTCTGAGCCAAAAATACCAGGAAGTTAGGTTTGCCAGCCAATGCTCCCTAGCATTAGCACAGTTACTGGAAGTCTATGGGTATTTGCTAGCATGCTAGTAGATACCCATAGACTTCCAGTCATTGCGCTAACACTAGTTAACATCGGCTCAAGAAACTACCTCTAACTTCCTTCATACTGGACACAGAGACATGAAAATGGTATCCACATATTTATCTGACTGTGGGGAAGTAAATAAAGGGCCTCATTGCCAAAATCCCAAAGTATCCCTTTAATAATGCATTTGTAATGAAAAATGATCCATAGTATACAGCATTGGGGAAATCCATACTCCCTGCCATACAAATACACTGTGGCCATGCAGTCAGTATCCCTACTGTAAGGGTGTTGGCTGCTCATCAGTCCTGAGTTGTTGCCCCAGAAACACAGTTTGACAGTTAGGAGGTTGCCACCGCATTTATCTAGTCCTCCTACATTATCTAGTCCTCTAATATTATTTAGTCGTTCTACATGACCTAGTCCTCCTTCATTATCTAGTCCTCCTACATTATCTAGTCCTCTAACATTATTTAGTCGTTCTACATGACCTAGTCCTCCTTCATTATCTAGTCCTCCTACATTATCTAGTCCTCCTACATTATTTAGTCGTTCTACATGACCTAGTCCTCCTTCATTATCTAGTCCTCCTACATTATCTAGTCCCCCTACATTATCTAGTGTTCTACATGATCTAGTCCTCCTTCATGATCTAGTCCTCCTACATTATTTAGTCGTTCTACATGACCTAGTCCTCCTTCATTATCTAGTCCTCCTACATTATCTAGTCCTCCTACATTATCTAGTCCCCCTACATTATCTAGTCCTCCTTCATTATCTAGTCCTCCTGCATTATCTAGTCCTCTTACATTTTAGTCCTCCTACATTTTATAGTCCTCCTACATTATCCAGTCCTCCTAGGAGGAGGAGGAGGAGGAGGTACTTGGGTGTTTTTCTTTTCACTCTCTTTCACACAATTTGAGGTGTGACCCAATTTTAAATAGCAGGGTGAGGGAGGGAGGGCCACCTCCTCCCACTGGATCCTTCCCCAACCTCCTCACTCTGGATAAATAAACACTGGAACTGAGCTACTGGCTGGGACCACGAAGAAGGGGGAGGAGGAATGAAGGGAGGGGGAGGAGGAGGAGTGAGGAGAGGGGGAGGAGGAGTGAGAAGCGGGGAAGGAGGAGTAAAGGGAGGACAGGGATGAGGAGAGAGGAGAGGGGGAGGAGGAGTGAAGGGAGGTGGGGGAGGAGGAGTAAGGAGAGGGGGAGGAGGAGTGAGGAGAGGGGGAGGAGGAGTGAGAAGCGGGGAAGGAGGAGTAAGGGGAGGATAGGGATGAGGAGAGAGGAGAGGGGGAGGAGTGAAGGGAGGTGGGGGAGGAGGAGTAAGGAGAGAGGGAGGAGAGTGAGGAGAGGGGGAGGAGGAGTGAAGGGAGGAGGAGTGAGGGGGAGGAGTGAAGGGAGGAGGGGGAGGAGGAGTGAAGGGAGGAGGAGTAAAGGGAGGAGGAGTGAGGGGAGGAGGGGGAGGAGGAGTGAGGGGAGGAGTGAGGAGAGGAGGGGGAGGAGGAGTGAAGGGAGGAGGAGTATAAGGAGGAGAGTGAAGAGAGGGTGGAGAGTGAGGAGTGGGAGGAGAGGAAGGTAGTAGTGAAGGAGTAATAGAGGAAGCTGACCCGTCCACCTGGGAAGCAGCAGGGTTCGAGAGAGGGGGAGGAAGAGAGGGGGGAGAGGACGGAGAAGGTGGAGAGGGGGGAGAGGATGGAGAGGGGGGAGGAAGAGAGGGGGGAGAGGACGGAGAGGGGGGAGGAAGAGAGGGGGGAGAGGGGGGAGGAAGAGAGGGGGAGAGGACGGAGAAGGTGGAGAGGGGGGAGCGGAAGAGGAAAGGTAGAGTGAAAGACTTAAAGGAGTGGAAAGGTGAAAGAGCAGGATGCTACGGTGCAGTGGGGCAGCTGTCTCTACAGAAGCTGTCTCTACAGAAGCACTCTCTTGTTCCCACCCGTATAAGGTCTCAGTTCCTGGCAAGGCTGTTTGGTTGGCGTGGGTGGAGGGATCAGGTAACCAGGTGAGGTGAGTGGGTGCTGGTTTGTGTGTAGGGGCTCACAGTTGTTATCTACAGCCATTAGATTAGACCGCTTCCGAGTGGTGCAGTGGTCGAAGGCAATGCATGTCAGTGCAAGAGGCGTCACTCAATCCTTGGTTCGAATCTGAATCACATCCGGCCGTGATTGGGAGTCAGATAGTGCGGCGCACAATTGGCCCATCGTCGCCGGGGTAGGCCATTATTTTAAATAAGAATTTGTTCTTAAATGACTTTCCTAGTTAAATAAAGGTTAAATATAAAAATACACCTGTGAGTATCTGTGGGTCAGGAGAGGGGAAAGAAGAGTCAGAGCATCAGGTTACAGCGGAGGCTGTATTCTTTACTTTAAGTTAGCTTTAAGAGGTTGGCGTGGGGGGCGTACTCGGGTTACCAGGTGAGGGGCTGTTAAAGGAGGTAGTGTGTGTCCGCAGGTGCTATCGCTCCCTAAGCAGCCCTACTGTGAGTCAGGGGAGGAAGGTAGGACACAGGAGTGTGCATCTCAAATGGCACGCTATGAGCACTGGTCAAAAGCAGTGCACTGTCGGGAATAGGATGCCATTTGGGACGTGCCCACAGAGAGGGGTAAAAGGAGGGCATTGAGTGAGAAGAGATTATGTTCATAAAAACAGAAGGGAAACTAGATAGCCAAAATGCCATTAAAGGGACATTGAGAGATTCCTGTAAGCTGGAATTGGGTGACAGGGAAGGAAGTATGTGACAGACATTAAGCTGAAGTCAGTTTATATTTGCCTCTTAAAGCTGTAATGTGTAACTTTTTGGGTGACCCAACCAAATGTATAGATCTGTCATTCTCATTGAAAGCAAGTCTAAGGAGATATGTTCTATGTGTGCTATTTCTATGCTTCCCATTCTTTTACTTTCAGTTTTGTAAACCAGCTTCAAACAGCTGAAAATACTATATTTTTGCTTACGAAAAATATATTTCACAGCGGTTTAGATGGTACAATGATTCTCTATGTTCCAAATGGCACCCTATTCCCCTCATTAGGGCTCTGGTAAAAAAAAAGTAGTGCACCGTAGAGGGAATATGTTGGTGCCATGTCAGACACAGGCACTGTCTGAGCTGCAGCTCTCTGCTTCTTGTGTTTACACAGCAGCTGAACAGGTGACCACAGCAGCTGAACAGGAGACCACAGCAGCTGAACAGGAGACCACAGCAGATCAACAGGAGACCACAGCAGATCAACAGGAGACCACAGCAGATCATCAGGAGACCACAGCAGATCAACAGGAGACCACAGCAGCTGAACAGACCACAGCAGATCAACAGGAGACCACAGCAGCTGAACAGACCACAGCAGATCAGCAGGAGACCACAGCAGATCAACAGGAGACCACAGCAGCTGAACATACCACAGCAGATCAACAGGAGAACACAGCAGATCAACAGGAGACCATAGCAGCTCAACAGGAGACCACAGCAGCTGAACAGGAGACCACAGCAGCTCAACAGGAGACCACGGCAGCTCAACAGGAGACCACAGAATCTCAACAGGAGACCACAGCAGAACCAGGGGGTTCTGGCGATCAACATGGCTCCACCAAATACTCCACCAGCGTGTCTAAGTGTGTGTGCGTGTGTGTGCGTGTGCCTGTGTGTGTCTGAGTCAGTCTGTGTGTGTGCCTGTGTGTGCGTGTGCCTGTGTGTGTCTGAGTCAGTCTGTGTGTGTGTGTGTGTGTGTGCCTGTGTGCCTGTCTATGTCTGTGCTGGGGGAGTAGGATAATGTGCTGTGTCAACACACACACACACACACACACACACACACACACACACACTCACACACTCTCTCTCACACACACACACACACACACACACACACACACACACACACACACACACACACACACACACACACACACACACCAACCAACCAGACAGCCGGGGTAGAAGAATAAACACAGACACACCCTCAGGAAAACCGCCCCCTCACATCCTCATCCTCCTCCCAGATCGTGTGTCACGCTCCCCGTTCGTTGCCCTGGGTGAGGACAGAATAACTAACAGACCAAGGGTTTTGTTGTAGCTAAGACTAGCTACTGTGAAATGTGTTTTGATAGGGCCTGTGGGCAATCTGGGCATCTACAGTTAAACGTAGCCGTGGGTGGGGTAGGCATTGGAATAACATTGTTACCGCTGTCCGGTAACACTGGGAGTGCATCCCAAATGGCACTCTATTCCCATTTATACTGCATTACTTCGGGCTTTGGTCAAAAGTAGTGCACTTGATAGGAAGTAGGGTGCTATTTGGGGCATAACACTGGATTAGGATACCGTTAAGAAGTAGGAAAGGTTATGCTGCTGCTACTGTTTATTTTGGTGAAAGGAGAAGTCTGAGGGGAATATGAGAAAGCAGGCAGAAAGGGTGTATTCTGTAGTACATGTGAAAACTACTATAAATCTTTCCTGCACCACTATATCAAAACATGCCATCAAATCTACTTGTCTCTTTAGTTTTTCCACTGCGTCTCTTTCATTTCGTTGTAGACAGACATCATTAAGTCACATGCTCTTTAACATCCTCAAGTAGAAGTGCGGAGGGGGAATGGGGGCCATGTATGAGACAGGGTCCCCCTGCACCCCCCCCGGGAGTGTAGACAGGACCTCCCCCCTCCATCCATTATGGACCTCCCCCACACCTTCATTGTGGCCTGGCAGACACCTGTCTCTCTCTCTCTCTCTCTCTCTCTCTCTCACACACACACAATGTTGCTGTCCAGAACTAATCTTAATCTGGGAAACTGTCTGTTGATGTTTGCTTTCCATTTGGTCTCTTTGAGGAGAAGCAGTCTGATGGGTTGAAGAATTTGGTCACTGTCTACAGGAAGTTTAAATATTACACGTGAGCTGTAGCTCAGAGCATCAGAGGTTAATCTAACTCTGTAACTGCGGAGAGTAAGAGAAAGATTCAACACTCTTTTTAGCTGGTCATGCCAGAAAATGGACAGTATGTTGACAGTATGAGCTATGTCAAGAATCAAACCTTTGTACCTGAATACAGCAGCAACAAGCTACAAGTCTAACATGTAGTGCAGGCAAATTCAAATCTGGACCTCGAAGCCAGTTCCACTGCTGATTTTCATTGTTCCCTTCTAATCAAGGACTCATTTAGACCTGGGACACCAGGTGGGTGCAATTCATTATCAGGTAGAACAGGTAAAACAACCAGGCTGGAAAACCAGCAGTACTCCAGACCTCCAGGCTCAGATTAGAATACGCCTGCTGAAGTGTATCGAGTTAATGCTAGAAATAGTTAGCATTAGTATTAGTTCCTGAGGGAAATAGCTAGCATTAGGAATAGTTCCTGAGGGAAATAGTTAGCATTAGTAGTAGTTCCTGAGGGAAATAGTTAGCATTAGTAATAGTTCCTGAGGGAAATAGTTGACATTAGTAGTGGTACCTGAGGGAAATAGTTGGCATTAGTAGTAGTTCCTGAGGGAAATAGTTAGTATTAGTAGTGGTACTGAGGGAAATAGTTAGCATTAGTAGTGGTACCTGAGGGAAATAGTTGTCATTAGTAGTAGTTCCTGAGGGAAATAGTTAGTATTAGTAGTGGTACTGAGGGAAATAGTTGGCATTAGTAGTGGTACCTGAGGGAAATAGTTGGCATTAGTAGTAGTTCCTGAGGGAAATAGTTAGTATTAGTAGTGGTACTGAGGGAAATAGTTGGCATTAGTAGTGGTACCTGAGGGAAATAGTTGGCAGACAAGCTGTGGGCTTTTTATGGTAGCTTCAACGCTTCAAAGCCAGACTATAAAGAATGGAAGGTGGCTGCAGTTCGGTCCAAAGTACAACGTGACTGGTATGTCTCTCAGGGTGTTCGACATGAAGGCAAGGCGCTCATTCAGGATACATTGGCTGAGTCAGAGCTCATTTACTCACTGTATCCACACAGTTTGTAATTAACAACCTTGGTTACATCAATGTGACTGATAATTACTTAATTGAACCTGAACTGGCCGTTTAGGGTATGTCTAATTGCGTTTTGGGAAATGTAATGTGTGTTAGGGTCCACTACGCCTTACGGTAAGTGGCCCTGATGGGTTAAGATTATTTGCGTTTGGCTCGGTTACCAGTCTAAATAGGTGTTTTGTGTGCATGTAGATAGGAGAATAAAAAGAGGTTGCTCTCAGGCAGAGTGAAGGGAAATGAACACATCAACATTAACAGTAATGTTAATGTTGATAGCAATAGTGTTGATAGTTAGTGTTATTGATGTTGATGATTTTCTTGTTCATAATGACTTGTCACTGATATTCTTAATCTCGTCTCTCCCATCGTCCTATGTGTTCCTGAGGTTGATAATAGTCTGAACAGGCACACTATTCCCTAACTGGCACACTATTCCACACTATTCCCCTATAGGAAATAGGGTGCCACTTTGAATACAATTATAGTGTGTAAACCATTCTGTAGCTTGTCCTAGGGGCAAGGGTGGTCCCAACTAGCATGGTACAAACCATCCTGATCTCCTGAGTTTACATTCTGTAGTTTGTCCTAGGGGCAAGGGTGGTCCCAACTAGCATGGTACAAACCATCCTGATCTCCTGAGCTTACATTCTGTAGCTTGTCCTAGGTGCAAGGGTGGTCCCAACTAGCATGGTACAAACCATCCTGATCTCCTGAGCTTACATTCTGTAGCTTGTCCTAGGGGCAAGGGTGGTCCCAACTAGCATGGTACAAACCATCCTGATCTCCTGAGCTTACATTCTGTAGCGAAATAGAATGTAAGATCGAGAGATCAGGATGGTTCGTACGAGGCAAACAAATTCAAATTCACCTATGGATTTCATATAGGATTTGTTATTGGTCTCCTAATCTCAATTCTCAGCCACTAGTTAAGCAAATACATTCATGTTTGAGTCTGACCCCAAGTGCAAAACTTTACATTTTAGTTGACCCTTTCATCCAGAGCAATTTGGGCACATTGACAGATTTTTCACCCAGTCGGATTGAGGATTCGAACCAGCCAACTTTAGTTTACTGGCGCAACACTCTTAACTGCTAGGCTACCTGCCACCCTGTGTTTATGTAGGGTTTATGTTTCACTGATACACTCTCCTTTTGGGAGAATAACATGACTGTGGAGATGGAGCGCCGGAGGCTAATAATATGTGTTGACAGATTGTGCTGTCTATCGCTCCTGTGTCATTTTCATATCATCTGGAGGAAGATGCCTTAGTGGTTCGGAAGAGGGTGACCGGATTAGAATTCCATGCAGCTCCGAGAGTGTCGTCACATAATTATTCCACATAAAGGGAGAACAGCACTTTATTTGAAGGCCCATAAAAGCGACAGCCTGTGGGGCTGAGTCTGATAAGATACACAGTTAACTCAAGGAAGAGAGTAATGCCCCCCTGTGCCCTCTCTCTGTCAACGGCACGCAGGGCCTGACCACTGTTTCCCCCTCCAGGCCCATTAATATTCCCAACACAGCTGAACCTGTCCCCTATGTCCTGCCTTCCGCCCAGCGTGCCGGGCCGCTGGCCGTTAGCCTCTCTGCACTCTAGTTTAATTAGCCGCTAATGGCAGTTGACAGAACATCACTAATCAACGGTGATGGTAAAGCCCTGACAAAGAGATCTTTGTCCCGCCCCCCTACCCCTCCCACACACACACACACACACACACACACACACACACACACACACACACACACACACACACACACACACACACACACACACACACACACACACACACACACACACACACACACACACACACACACACTTCCTCCCCCCACCACCCTCCATTCTACCAGCGGTGTGACACGAGGGAAACTGTCATTAGCGTTAGCGCATGTCTCCCACGCGCTGGTGAAGAGGACCTTTGGGCCTCCCCTCTGGCTGAGAGCTTGTGCAGCGCATGCTAGCATCACAACATCAACACAAATCAATTACAGGGCCTAACAAATAATTGATCCACCCCCCCTCTCCTCCAGGACGAGTATGCATAGCTACACTTTTATTTCCATGCTATGAAATCAATATGCCTGTACACAGAGTTATATGTTTGGGTTCATCTCTTTCACTATTCACATTACATTACTGCATTAGTGTAGCATTAGCATGGCGGACATTTTGTGGGCAGAGACCAGGGAGCTGTCAGCGCAGAGTCTAACAAACCCCAGCTTTGTTTCCAATGGCCACTGAGAAATCCCGCAAGCAAAACTTAAGAGTCATCGGATATATGTGTGTAATTCTGTATGTTTGCGCACAGCAAAAGAAAAGGTAGCTTCCCTCTTACAATACGGAAGGATCAGTGGCTTGGGATGAGGTTTAACTGACCTTGCTGAAATCCTGGTTGGGCAACAGATGTTTCTGTGTGTTTGTTTGCCGGTTGTATTTCACACACACAAACAAACTGAATGAACTGTGGTTTACAATGTCACAATAGCCCTGACATGATGCTATGTCACTGGAAGAGTTGACTGTACACAAAGCAATGTTAAACAATTTGAATCTACTGTTTTCCACATTTTCTATTTCCCTCCTAAATCTGCTGGATAGACAGAATTATGTGTTGGACAAATTGCTAATTGCACAATCACTTTTGAAGTTGCACTCTGGAGCTCTGGAGACCAATGCAATTCTAGCACAAATCTCTCAACGCTTCTCTATTACATGGCAAAACCTTTGGAGAATAGGGTACAACTATGCGACTCAGCGGAACCTGGTCCTAGGGCCTTCCGAAAATAGCAATTTACATTCACGTTGTTTCCGTATTACAAAGTAATAAAAGCTGATCAACTGAATTTCTCAATTTTAATTGCCACTTGAATGGGAATTTATGCCTGCAGGACCTCTGAGCCAGTGTCCCTGTGGAGAGGGTGACATTGAGGGAGGCTGGAATAAGGACTACAGTATCCACTACAGTACCCACTACAGTACCCAATAGAGTACCCGCTACAGTATCTACCACAGTACCCAATAGAGTACATGCTACAGTACTCGCTAGAGTACCCACTACAGTACCCGCTACAGTACCCATTACAGTACCCGCTAGAGTACCCACTACAGTACCCGCTACAGTACCCAATAGAGTACCCGCTACAGTATCAACCACAGTACCCAATAGAGTACATGCTACAGTACCCGCTACAGTACCCATTACAGTACCCGCTAGAGTACCCACTACAGTACCCGCTACAGTACCCAATAAAGTACCCACTACAGTACCCGCTACAGTACCCGCTACAGTACCCAATAGAGTACCCACTACAGTACCCGCTACAGTACCCGCTACAGTACCCAATAGAGTACCCACTACAATACCCAATAGAGTACCCACTACAGTACCCACTACAGTACCCAATAGAGCACCCACTACAGTGCCTGCTACAGTACCCAATAGAGTACCCGCTACAGTACCCACCGCAGTACCTGCTACAGTACTCAATAGAGTACCTGCTACAGTACCCACTACAGTGCCCACTACAGTGCCCACTACAGTGTCCACTACAGTGCCCACTACAGTACCCAATAGAGTACCCGCTACAGTACTCAATAGAGTACCCGCTACAGTACCCGCTACAGTACCCGCTACAGTACCCACTACAGTACCCAATAGGTTACCCGCTACAGTACCCAATAGAGTACCCGCTACAGTACCCAATAGAGTACCCGCTACAGTACCCACTACAGTACCCGCTACAGTACCCACTACAGTACCCACTACAATACCCAATAGAGTACTCACTACAGTACCCACTACAGTACCCAATAGAGCACCCACTACAGTGCCTGCTACAGTACCCAATAGAGTACCCGCTACAGTACCCACCGCAGTACCTGCTACAGTACTCAATAGAGTACCCGCTACAGTACCCACTACAGTGCCCACTACAGTGTCCACTACAGTGCCCACTACAGTACCCAACAGAGTACCCGCTATAGTACCCAATAGAGTACCTGCTACAGTACCCACTACAGTACCCAATAGATTACCCGCTACCGTACCCGCTACAGTACCCAATAGAGTACCTGCTACAGTACCCACTACAGTACCCACTACAGTACCCGCTGGCAGAATCATGTTGTGTGGGTGCTTTGCTGCAGTAGGGACTGCTGCACTTCACAAAATAGATGGTATCATGAGGATGGAAAATGATGTGGATATATTGAAGCAACATCTCAAGACATCAGTCAGGAAGTTAAAGCTTGGTTGCAAATAGGTCTTCCAAATGGACAATGACCCCAAGCATACTTCCAAAGTTGTGGCAAAATGGCTTAAGGACAACAAAGTCAAGGTATTGGAGTGGCCATCACAAAGCCATGACCTCAATCCTATAGAAAATTTGTGGGCAGAACTGAAAAAGCATGTGCGAGCAAGGAGGCCTACAAACCTGACTCAGTTACACCAGCTCTGTCAGGAGGAATGGGCCAAAATTCACCAAACCTATTGTGGGAAGCTTGTGGAAGGCTACCCGAAACGTTTGACCCAAGTGAAACAATTTAAAGGCAATGCTACCAAATACTAATTGAGTGTAAGTAAACTTCTGACCCACTGGGAATGTGATGAAAGAAATAAAAGCTGAAATAAATAATTCTCTCTACTATTATTCTGACATTTCACATTTTTAAAATAAAGTGGTTATCCTAACTGACCTAAGACAGGGAATTGTTACTAGGATTAAATGTCAGAAATTATGAAAAACTGAGTTTAAATGTATTTGGCTGAGGTGTATGTAATCTTCCGACTTCAACTGTGCATGCAGACTCCATGGTGTTGTTGCAGTACCCCTCAATTCAACTCATAATAACACACATCTCTTACGTACTTATCTTATCTGCGTTCACAATGACCCATTGGTAGCTATTTTGTGTCCAAACGTCTTCAGAAATGAAACGTATCAAAGACTGTTATTTGAGTACCAAAGAGAGGAATAATTTCTGCTCGTTTTCAGACAAGACAGGACTTTGTACTCCCTGGTACATGCCCCCAGCACACAAGACAAAACAATGTTCTCTTATTGAGATGTAAGACAACAGCTGGACATTAGCCAGAACACGAAAACAGCAACTCAAAGGATTACGTCCCAAATGGCACCCTATTCTCTATGTAGTGCACTACTTTTGACCAGGACCCATAGGGCTTTGATCAAAAGTTGTGCACTATGTAGGGAATAGGGTGCCATTTGGAAAACAAGTAAACTTTTACACAGAGCTCTAGAGACAACTGCTAGGAGCTTTTCTGAGTCATTTTGAATTCACAACGACAAGAGGACTAATTTCATCTCCACTCACAGTTGCCCTTGAGACTTCAACACGTTGAGGCAATTTCAGAGGATGAATACTGGTTGGGTTGAGGCCTCTTATTCCATCAGTTGCCTCTGATGCCAAAGGAGTCAATCAGTCAAAATGTAATCTTCAAAAAAAATGTGATCCTCTGTATCCTTTTCCTCCCTATCTAATTGTAATAGCTTGTCTAATTGTCACACAGCCTGATGTAATCAGAAAAACTTTAAAATCACAGTATGTGTTTGTGGGATTTTACTTACAAGGGTTTTTCACGGCCAGAATGTTTAAACCTAATTTAGTCTCTCTTCCATGTGAAGGCTTCATTCAAAGTCTCCACCGTCAACAACAACAGCACTTCCCACTTCTGCATCCTGGCTGGCTGCATGGCCAATGTGCCGAGCGGAGCTGTCATCTGATTTTTAATTTCCGCCATCGTGGCCATAATCAGATATTTTTGGAATGCATCCATGCAAAGCCTCTGCTCGCAAAGAGTGCCAGAGATAATTTAGATCCTAGTGACAATCAGCCATTGACTCAGGCCATTCCCTCATTATAAGTGGATGAGGTGGATAGTCTCTCTGAGTTTTCTCGTGCTCGCTGATGATCATAAGATTTGGAAAGAGAGAGAGAGAGAGAACCCCAGTCAGGAACTAGCCATTAGTGTGGTGCTATGATTAGCTGCCATTGATTGTACATCCAGCCATCTTTGATCACTCAATTGATGGCATTGTAATGCAGTTCATGTTGGTATTGGACAACTGTGTAAGGGCAGGGGAACATCCAGTAGAGCTCAGTGTTAATGAGGTTGATATGCAGTTCATGTTGGTATTGGACAACTGTGTAAGGGCAGGGGAACATCCAGTAGAGCTCAGTGTTAATGAGGTTGAGTTGGCACTCTCTTTTGGTGTCAGCACATCTCATAATCAGTGTGGGACTGTACAGGCAGTGTGTGTATGTGTATGTCTGTGCTTATGTGTGTGTGTGTCCTGGCGTGTGTGTGTTTACATGCACACATGCAAGTGGGTGTGTATGTGTGTGTGTGTGTGTGTGGCATGGGCTGGCACTGTAGAGGGAAAAGGTCAGAGACTGCAGTGAGTTTGGCATCTAGAAGAGAGGACACCATAAGAGAGAGGAAAATAGGGACACATCACAGTGGCCTCCGTTGACATTGAGAGCCATGTACTCCAGGACTTGCTTCCCAAATGGCACCTGATTCCCTACATAGTGCACTACTTTTAACCAGGGCCCATGCACCGTAAAGGGAATAGGGCTCCATTTGGGACAGAACCATGTGCTCCAGATATGCAGTGTAAATACACTGAATCAATGTAGTGGCTGAATGCTAGCAACGCAGGGGGTAAACTCCACAACAGGGGGAAAGTGACATGTTGAAATACAGAACCACAACATCAGGCCTGAAAAAATGTATTGCATTTCCCCTCTGCTTATTTCCATATATATTACAATTCAATGATAGAATACCATATGTCCTCAGAGCTTTATACCCACCATCCGGGTGGTGGTGAATACAGGTCAAGATGACATATATTACAGGTGAATTAATCATTTTATGCCTGCTATCTGATAGTGGATTATGGTTAGGATAACATGAGTAGTCTGAGGCTCTGTGAAGTTTCCCCAAGGAACAGATCTAGGACCAGCTTCCCCTCCCTCAATCCTAACTTTAATTTGGGGTGGCAGGGTAGCCTAGTGGTTAGAGCGTTGGACTAGTAACTACTTGCAACTAAGGTTGCAAGTTCAAATCCCCAAGCTGACAAGGTACAAATCTGTCGTTCTGTCCCTGAACAGGCAGTTAAGAAAATAAGAATTTGTTCTTAACGGACTTGCCTAGTTAAATAAAGATTTAAAAAACAAAATCATTAGTGGGTGAAATGCAAAACTGACCCATGATCAGCATCTAGGGGCAAATTCACCCTACAGTCCATGCAAATGCAAATGCATTTAGATCTGCCCTGCTGTTTAACAAGGAAGTAGAGGGCCCCTGAGGTCATGTTCCATTTGAGATTCTAGATAACCTTTTCTATTGATCTGGACTTACTGCTGTGAAATCGATACTTTATGTTATGCCTCTGAGCATGTGGGTTGGTAGGAAGAGAAAGAGCTAGAGAGAAGAGGGGGGGTGGGGGGTGGAACGAGAGAGCCAGAGAGAAGAGGGGGGGTGGAAAGAGAGCCAGAGAGAAGAGGGGGGGATGGAAAGAGAGAGCTAGAGAGAGAAGAGGGAGGGATGGAAAGAGAGCTAGAGAGAGAAGAGGGGGGATGGAAAGAGAGCTAGAGAGAGAAGAGGGGGGATGGAAAGAGAGAGCTAGAGAGAGAAGAGGGGGGATGGAAAGAGAGCTAGAGAGGGGATGGAAAGAGAGCTAGAGAGGGGGGATGGAAAGAGAGCTAGAGAGGGGGGATGGAAAGAGAGCTAGAGAGGGGGGATGGAAAGAGAGCTAGAGAGGGGGGATGGAAAGAGAGCTAGAGAGGGGGGATGGAAAGAGAGCTAGAGAGAAGAGGGGGGAACGAGTAAGCTAGGGAGACCTACTAGATGTCAATCATCAGTATGTATGTTTTCAGGTCGTTCTGACCCAGCATGCATCTCAATGACCAATCTACCACTCTCTCTCTCCCCCAATGGCCATGCTTTTTTACGAAGATAACAGAGTATTTCTCACTGTGATTTATCATAGAAAAAACATTATCCAAACTGTTTCACATGTACAGCGACAGTGGGGTATTCATGTAGGAGTTCTCAAGTACGTAGCCAACAAGTCACTGCACAAATCACATCAAATGAAGCAGCTGGGGATGAGAAATGGTTAGAAAACTAAAAACATGCAATCCTTCCAAAGTAGATACACAGATATGTTTCATACGTCAGGGGAGAGAAGGATGACTGCATCTTTTCATCCCCTCCTTCCCATCATCTTCTTCTCTTCCCCTCGTCTTCTTCTCTTCCCCTCGTCGTCTTCCCCTCCTTCCCCCACTCTATGTATGCATACATAACCAATACCAACACCATTGCCCGCCCCATGCCCACCCCTATGCCCTAATAGATGCCCAGCTTGTCCCAGAAGTCACAGATATGGTCCCTGGTGCCCACCTGGGCATGGGAGCGGACAGTGAAGTTCATGACCAACCAGGAGCTGGTGTCCGAGTAGCGGGGCCAGGCCGGCAGGCGCTGCTGTCTACAGAAGCCGCTCTGTTGCATCCGTGAGGCCGGGTCCCCGGTGTGGGCGAATGTCCCCCAGTAACACAACATCCGATTGGACAGCAGCCTCTCGGGTGGGGCCAGCGTGAAGTTAGCCATGGAGGCAGTGTTGAAGAGGAAGGGCAGCTCAGCGCCGTGACACACGTGCTCGTAGCAGAAGGACAGACCGGACCACACACTGTGGTCCGATATCACATGGTCGAAGACGTACATCCACACGGCGCTGCCCACTTTGGTGCCTGCCCGGGCTGCCTTGCGGGAGGGGCAAAGGAAGACGTAGTCTGTCACAATCTGGAGGGAAGTAGAGAAGTCATTGAGTTCAATACAATCTGGGCTAAAACAGAGAGATCATTGAGGTCAATAGAATCTGGGCTTAAACAGAGGTCAATACAATTTGTGGGCAAACAAAGAGGTCATTGAGTTCAATAGAATCTGGGAGTAAACAGAGAGGTCGTTGAGTTCAACAAAGAGAAAAGAGTCCCTAGTGGCTAGTGTGTGTGCTACAGAACTGCCGCTCAAAGCATTTTGTCTCGCTTGTTACCTGGAAACTATACTCAGGAAAACACTCAGTGCAGCCGCCTACGCGGCACAGAATCATCTAGAACACCTGTAACCCTCAGTGTCCTCAAAGGATATACACTGAACAAAAATATAAAACGCAACAATTTCAGAGATCTTACTGAGTTGCAGTTCATACTAGGAAATCAGTCAATTGAAATAGATTCGTTAGGCCCTAATCTATGGATTTCACAGGAATGGGAATACAGATATGCATCTGTTGGTCACAGATACCTCCCCTTCGCTTGCTCAACAGCTCACTTCATCTCCCCTTCTCCCCAGTTCACTTTCTCTACCACTCTCTCTCCCCCCCCGCTCTCTTCCCCTTTACCTCTCCTTCGCACCTCCCAGGCTGAGCCATGTGGCCTCAGTGCAATAGCTGACATTTGTCATGACCCTCCCCTCCCCTGGGACCTGTCCTTTAGGAAGGGGGGGGGGGGGGGGTCCTTCCTCCTATTCTGCTCCTCTTCACTGGGCACACACAGACAGTGAACTGTATATGAATACTAAACAGGTATGGGAGTGTCACCTTCTGCCCCCTGCCTCTCTCAGCACACTCATCTCTCACTTTAGATTCAAAACCTCCAGAGAAAGTACCTGAGGCTATTTACCATCCGAGCTCTCTGTTTCACATTTTGGATGTGGACTTGGAAATGAGAGCGTTTCCCTCACTACAGTGAATGCATGTATTCTACTGATGCAGTTTATGTATTCATTGTCTGTTGTTGTCTCTAGTGTGGTTGGAGTCAGTTTATCCTGTAATCCACACTGAACATCATCTAGCCTGAGCTGGTAGTGAAATAGCCTGGGCTGCATACTGAATATGGCTCTATCTGATGTCAACTCTCTGGCTGACTGGGTGAAGTTGCCCCTAGACACTGATCTTTGGTCAGTTTTGCATTTCCCCCAATACTGGTTAAGGTTAGGATGGGGGGAGGGGAAGCTGATCCTAGATCTGTAGCTTGGGGAAACTGTGATTGGGTAGTCTTCCTCTGTGTCTCTTATTTCCTAAAGATATGCTTCCACTGTGTGGTATACATCTCAAAGAGACAATGGCACTCTGCTCCAGACAGCACCACTAATGATTCTTTGAGGAGGATGGCCATGGGAGGAGCCTAAACAGAAATTAGTATTTTAGCACCCTCTGCTGGTAATAATTCGGAGTTGCACTATGAAGAACCAAACGATCAGAAGTAACCCATCTCTACACAGATTAAAATCAGAAAATATAAAGCGTTTACCTCTAAAATAATTCAGGCAGTTAGAAACCCAGCTCTTTGGGTTATTGTGATAGTTTGGTTAATCAAAAAAAAGAATCGGAACCTAATACAAATTTGGTAGCCTATAATTATAATGATTAAGTCCGTCCTGATTTTTTTGATGACTTGGACAGATCATTCCCACAGAGAATTGAGTAAGAGATTTTCAGCATGGGGAGTAGGGTGAAGGTACCGCTAGAGTAGACGTTAGGATTGGGGGAGGGGGAAGCTGATCCTAGGTCTGTACCTACTGAAACCTTCTCCCCAGAGCTCAACAAGGCTCATCTAGATGCGGTGAGACGAAGCGAGGAGATGGGCAGATGTGTCCTCATCACGCTCCGAGGTCTCGCTCTACAGTCCACTGGCTGCAGACGTGACAGTCTAGCCCTACAACCACTGATCTGGAGCCTGACAATGAACATTGCCAAAACTTTTGTTGACTTTAATGTAAAACATTACTTTTTGGATGATTAATCAATGTCATTTTTACATTCGATTAGTCTTTTATCTAACATGTTTGCATGGACAACACTGAGTTTCTCCCTGGCTATGTCCCAATGATCTCGTCTTCCTGATGTCTGGACCCGTTCACTACTCATTTAAAAGCATTGGATTGGTGTTGGATTGGTGTAGGCATAGGCTGGAGTTTCCATACCAGTCATTTCCTGCCAAATCCATTAAGGGAAGTGAACAAGTGCACACTTTGGGAGAGTATTGGGACGCACCCTCTGTGAAAGTAATATTTTACCTGAGCCAGCATGTCCCGTCGGTCAATGTCCTTGTACAGGGGCAGGTACTTGTGTAGAATCCTGAGGGCGTGCTGTTTGAAGATGGCCGCGGTGTAGACGGTGCACTCCACCGCAGACACAGGCTTGGTGAAGACCCCGTACACAAATATCACCCCCTCCTCTGAAGTGGTCCCTGCAAGGTTGTTGTACGTCAACAACATGCCTTCAAAATGTTGGTCCAAACGTTCTGGTATAATCTTGGTTGTGTTCATTAGGCACCAAACAGAAGAAATCGGGATGAAACAGGGAGGGAGGGACTATCTGGAATCATTTACATTTTCTATAGAATGTTTTAAACATTTGCGAGCCCTAATGAACACAACCCTGGTATGAATATAACCATGAATCCTGTAGAAGGGAAGGACACAGAACACATCAGGGATGAAGAATCTCTCCTACAGATGTGTTATGTCGAGTGGCCAGCTGAGAGGGAACCAATTGCACTTCACCATCTAACATTCAACTACTCAATCTAATTAAGTCACACCCTTAGCCAGCTTAGCCAAAGTCCAGGCATTGACTTGGGGAGCCAATGCAACTCTTCAGGTCTCTGGCAATGGTTACTCGTCATCACACATGCACCGAACCATCTCTGTAACCTTAAGTGTGTAACAGATGTCTTCACTAGTACAGAGTACCTACTTTTAATATACTGTAAGTTGTTCTTGGAGTGTCCTGAAAGACATTTGCCAAATTAAATGTATTATTAAGTGTTATGGGGCCAGCCGTTAAAAGCTGTTCTGGTTAAATGTGAGTGTATTTCAAGTGGTCCATACCAAGGAGGACTGGTTTCTCCTTCTGCCAGTGGCCCTTCTGGAAGGCAGTCACAGCCTGCTCCTTGATCAGCGCTCCATCCACGTAGGGCCCCCAGGTTTCAAAGATCTCCAGGAACCTGAAGGGATTCACCACTTTGGAACCTGAGACAGAGAAGAGAGAGAGAGAAGAGAGATGAGGAAGGGGAAGAAAGAGAGAGAGTCAGAGAGAACAATTAGTTACTTACCAAAATACATCCTGCAAATATACATAAAATGACTCCCTGCTAAACAACTAGCTCTGTAATGAAACACACTTAAGCAACTCTGAGATGATGAGTTTGTCATGAATAAGGGCCAACTTAGATGGGTCAACAGTAGATAGGTAGAGGGTCAACATTTGTTGTGTCCCAAATTGTTCCTTACTTTGACCCGAGTCCTATGGGGATAGGGGGCCATTTGGGTCACAACTCGGTCTAAAAACGGTCAGTCAGAGACAGACAGAGACACAGAAAAAGACTGGTCTCCTACTTGACTTAATCTGGGCAGCGAGGACAGCCTGAGGACTGAGGGACAGCAGGCACACGATGTCGCTCACAGAGCAGTTGGCCTGTCTGGCAAAGTCCCTCCCCAGCTTCAGGGCATCATGTCTGGAACAAAGAAAACAGACCACAGATAGTCTCTCTCTGCTCAATGGGAACATTAGGTAGTGCCACATCTCTTCCAGGAGAGTAACGACAGCTGGAGATGGAATGACTGTTTTACTAGGACATGGACTGGAACGTAAAGGTACCTCGTCTTCTTGGATGCATTAGCATGTCTAAACTGTAACCCCGAGGGGAGAAATAACATTGAATTTAATTGATTGAATTCAATTTTATTGAATTAATCCCATTTATTCCTTGTAGCTTGGCAGGCCGTATAACAAAACACTTATCAGGAAGGTCGGCGATTCACTTTTGTAGTCAATTTCACATATGGCAAGGATTACTCATTCAAAATGTGGGAAGGATAAGTTGATCTATATAGATGAAGCAAAGTGAGGGTCTCCTTCTTAAACCTGAAATCCTGAATGGTGAAACCGCCACGTCTGTTTGGGATATTATAACAACGAAGAAGTTACTGGAAACAATGAAACACTATTTTTCCCTTTGCTATCATCGCACGCGCGATAGAACAGTAGAATACGTACTGACATTTATTTTGTTGTGTTGCACGACGCTCAGCTTCGTCAACAAAACAACAACAACAACAACGGCGGTGGGGCGGACAGTGGGACCGTTTCCACTACGGCGGATTTCATCTTTTAAAGGAGTTAGCGATCAAGACCGCCAGCTGAGTCATGTGTACATTCTGCCAACGGAAGGAAACGGACTGAAACAGGAAGATAAATGTGGATCTGTCCAATGAGAAATGCTTGTTTTTGCTGCAGTGTGCCCTAATGAACACTACCCAGATGTTAGGAGTTAGAGGTCACCGACCTGGTCTTGAGAGGGATGGAGAAGGGTAGGCTCTGGAACACAGCCTGTTTGAACAGGGGCTTACTGCTCTGGACCATCAGATGGAGGCTCACTGACTGGGCTCCTGCACTCTCCCCAAACATGGTCACCTGTTTTGGATGTTAATGAGCCATAATCAGGGTTGTGTTGTATATACACAGACAGAGAAAATAACAACGTACACAAACACATAATCCTGATGGTTTTATGCCTCATTTAGATATAACGCAGGATGATAAAGCTGTTTATCTTTGATTGATGGAGTTGGGATACAGAACTGAAAGGCTTTCAACATCACTTTTACTGAACCAACCAGCGTGTGGTACTAGCTGTTTGTATGAGATGCCAGCAATTTCTCTTTCTGCATGATCCAACGAATGTGTTTGTGTTGGGTCTGCAGTAGGGCACAACTAGGGCTTCTGGAAAACCAGATAATTTATTGAAAGTTCCTGGGATTTTGCAACCCTACTCTGCAGCATCGCCCCATCTCTGGACAGCATCTTTCCCCACTCAATAACCACTCAGAGAAATGTAATCAGGGCTGGAGGAGCGCGTCGCTGTGCCTCACAGAGGCTGTTATTCTCTATGCCTCACAGAGGCTGTTATTCTCCCAGTGGTGTGGCCTCACTACAAATCAGTCACGACAGCACCACGGGATATATAGAGGTCATTCAACAACAACCACTGCTGAAATACAACCAACAAGGTATTTCTATACATGGTCAGAATGTGAATATCTAGGTCAGTGTATCTGGAGTTTTTCCTGACCAGAGTTGGGATCAATTCCATTTCACTTCAGTCCATTCAGGAAGTAGACAGAAATTCCAATTCACTGTTCAATGACAACAATTGGAATATAAATGCATATTTACTTCCCGAATTGACTGAATTTAAATGGAATTGACCCCAACCCTTTCCCTGACCACCAACCTGGTACTTGATGCTCAACCCTGCACCTGAGCCCCAACCCTGCACCTGATCCCCAACCCTGCACCTGATCCCCAACCCTGCACCTGATCCCCAACCCTGCACCTGAGCCCCAACCCTGCACCTGAGCCCCAACCCTGCACCTGAGCCCCAACCCTGCACCTGAGCCCCAACCCTGCACCTGAGCCCCAACCCTGCACCTGAGCCCCAACCCTGCACCTGAGCCCCAACCCTGCACCTGATCCCCAACCCTGCACCTGATCCCCAACCCTGCACCTGATCCCCAACCCTGCACCTGATCCTCAACCCTGCACCTGATCCTCAACCCTGCACCTGAGCCCCAACCCTGCACCTGAGCCCCAACCCTGCACCTGAGCCCCAACCCTGCACCCCAACCCTGCACCTGATCCCCAACCCTGCACCTGAGCCCCAACCCTGCACCCCAACCCTGCACCTGATCCCCAACCCTGCACCTGATCCCCAACCCTGCACCTGATCCCCAACCCTGCACCTGATCCCCAACCCTGCACAAAAAGAAGTGACCCCCAACTCTGCACCAAAACAAAAAGATCAGTTTGAGTCCGTTGAGATCATCAAGGACTTGAGGTGGTGGAAGAAAATCAGATGTTGTCATTTTGTATGACTGTGTGACTGTGGATCATTAGGCGTTAAATAGATAAAAAACAGACAAACAGGCAGGGACTACGTGGGCTAGTCTAAGAAACACTCATATTCGTTTTCCATTGCGAAACATTTGTAAATATTTTCCCTTGCCTGCTCTAATGAACACAACCCAGGATAATGTGTACGTGCTTGCCTTGCTGGGGTCGCCTCCGAACAGAGCAATGTTTTGTTGAACCCAGAGAAGAGCAACCTGCTGATCCAGGATCCCATAATTCCCGGTTGCTGAGGTTTTGGGGTCTTTTCCCGAGACGAGGAAACCAAACGCCCCTGCAGATACAGCAAGTTCCTTGGACCATGAAAAACTATACACAAAACAATACACCTCTCAGAGGAGACTGGTGGGCAGAGATATAGGAGGACTGGCTAATCATAATGTCTGAAGTGGAATTGATGGAACGGATTCAAACACATCAACACATGGCGTTTTGATATGGTTCTATTTATGCCATTCCAGCCATTACAATTAACCCATCCTCCCATCTCTGCCCACCAGCCTCTTCTGACACCCACACAGATAATGGCCTTTTCTCAATGGTCTCACATACCCATATTGATCAGGCCACCACAGGGTCGCAACCCGCTACACCCACCAAATGGTATTTATTGAGGAGGGGATGGTAGAAGTCTAAGTCCACTTGAGAAAAGTATATTATATATACAGCAAGTTGATATACCCAGGGTCAGACAAATCAGACAAGCTCTCTGTTCAGAAATGTTTGAAATCACCATCCTAGTTTTGGGCTGTGTAAGATAATGTAATCAGCAAACACACTAATGAATCACACAAGGTCTCTGGACTGTCTCTGCCCTGTTCCAGGTCTCTTATGAAAGAAACCATTTGATCTCATGGAAACTAGCCTGGATAACTAGATAAAGGTTGTATAGTGAAGAGGTGTAGGGTGACGTTCCCTTGAAATACGGACCCTGGTCAGTTTGGCATTTCCCCCACTAATGGTTAAGGTTAGGTTTAGGGAAACGGATCCTAGATATGTACCTAGAGAAACTCCACCCCGGAGCTAAAGAACACCTGTCTTACCTAGCCGATACGCCATGCTCACCACCACAGTGTGAGTGAAGTTACTGATGAACCTCCCATCGTACAGGGGCTTGGAGGCTGAGCCAGCAATGAAATCTCCCCCGTGGATCCACACCATCACTGGCAGGGTTGTCAGTAAAGGGGAACTGAAGTTCACATCCAGAGGTACAAATATGTTGAGGTAGAGGCAGTTCTCACTCACCTATGGGAAGACACGTTTCATTTCAGAAACCAAATATTCACACGCCAAATAAAATACTCACATTATTGATGAATCAAAGACATTCCTGGATGTTATCGGGAGATTATTCAGGACTTTGTTAATTTCATGTTTCACTGTCAACACGCTGCACATGACACACTGGTAGAACATTGTGCTAAATCATAACAACATAATTATCGAGCCCATCTGTGTTAGTCCCCTACCTTCTGAGGGCACCTGTCAGATATAGGGCCACTGCAGCCTTGCATACAGGCGTCCCTCGGGTACGTGGCGTCGTGGACCCCCGGCCACGGGGTCACCGGTCTGGGGGGCTTCCAGCGGTGCGTGGCCACAGGTGGGTCCGCGTACGGGATCCCATAAAATATGTGGGACTTTTCCACTGTGAGTCCCTTGATCAACCCATTGTTGGTCAACACTATGGGGCCATAGTCAGGAATCTCAGGGATGGTAGTCCTGGTGTTGAGTGTATTCTGGATGACTGGTTCCTCATCAGTCCAGATGGGAATGGAATCCTCTGGATCTCCAAGCTCCTCCAGTGAGTTTGTTTCAAAGCGAAGGTCTCTGTTGATAGCCAGAGGCTGATCCCTGACCAGTAGTCCAGAGGAAGAAATCCTTCTAATAAACTCTGTAAGGTCGATCTCATTCTCAAATGTTGCCTCCTCTGCAAAAGACAGCACATAGACCAGTGAGCAAAGCAGCAAGGAACAGTGACAGCTCTCCATCTTTCCTGAATGAATTATTAGAAAGTATTAGCCAGGGTCTCTCAGTCAGGTCAGATCATTCTCCAGTTGCATCCTAGCTGGGGAAGAAAATTGAAGCCTAAACTCCTACACAGATGAGTAAGGGGGAAATGCTTCTTCCTTTTCAGGCTTTCCTTTTCATACCATATTTGGTAAGGAGAGGAAGTCCAGCGGCAGGTCAGAGGGACTATATCAATCAAGACAAAGACAAAGAGAGTAGGCGTTCCCTAACAGAAATATGCAAATGAACATTAATATGCACCAATAATATATTTATAGTTCGCGCTTGGCTCTGCCCACCTCCTTGATTGAGTGTTCACAGTGTGAAAATGATTCCCATGTAAAAGCCCCATGTGAACGATCTTGGGTTTAACAATAAGAATCTTTGGTTCTTACAGAGGCCTGTGTGGATACTCGTGACACTAATTTGGCCAATTGGACAGTTCTCAGACAGAACTTCCCTTGTCAGACAACTGTGGATTAGGACTCATGACTGATATACTTGGGATAGCCAGGACCCTGTGATGCACTTCCAGTAATGGGAGGCAGGTGGTCTTTCGTTTACCTAACGAGATAATAGGTTCCCATGATGTGAAGCTCAGCTCATTCTTGGGTGGTCACAATATTGCTCTGTGTGACGTTTCCCCTAGATACAGATATAGGATCAGATTCCCCTCCCCCCAATCCATATCTGTAACATTAGTTAAACATCATAATATATGATATTGTGCAAATCATTTGTGATCAAACCTGCACCAAGACAGTGGGCCCTATCAGATTGACCTGCACCTGTTAGTCATTATTAGTCGATGACGTCAGGTCAGTCGTTTGTTTTCGTCAACTCAATCACGCTTACCCATACCTGAGTGCAAAATAACAGCCGCAAGAAAAATGTAGGCTAAACATATACTTAATTTCGTTCTTGTATTATTAATTTAATGGTGAATTAAGGTGGCCATGATTATTGATAAAGAACACCGACTTTGCTTTTGCAGGACCTGTTTCGCGTTTCCATTTATATTGTTCATTCTTGTACCTCACACGATATCTCTCGGTAAGTAGCCTGTGCGTGCTAAGTGCGTTATTGTCGTGTTTGTAATTGATACTGAGTGGCTATGCTGTTTCCACATCAATTATGAGTTACACACAAACATATATTTAGTTTAATTTCTTCCCGGGACGCGGGGTTTGGTTGATTTTCATGAGTTAATTGTGACATGTAACGTTAGCTTCTTACAATCTGCAGGAAGCTGCAGTAGTTTTACTTTCTCCATATGTTGGAAAATCAGCAACAACTCCTTGTTTGGGAGGTAAACAAGTCCAGTATTTCATAAACACATAATCATGCCAAACTTCTGAACCATGCACTTGGCACTAACTTACACCTATGTGTCTTGTTCACTTTGATTCTCTACAGTTGGCCAGAAGGACATTTATGGTTGAACACCACCAAATTGAAATCCATTTGGAGAGAGGACACATTTTCATCTTTGACAGTTGCCACTACTGTGGAACACAAATTGACACTTCATTATGGTGTCACGGTTCGGAAGTGGATATTCTCCATCTTCCCAGGTAAGTATAGGTCTTCCACCCTTCCACTCATTGACTTTATTTAAGTACAAACACTGTCCTGTATCCATTGAGCTAAACAAATTACACAATATTTTAGTTCTGTGATTCTGAGATTACCATTGGTGTTCATTAGATCAGGCTACAGTATAATATTTTTTTTATTCACTTGAAGGTTCACATTCCATTGAGTTCAGAAGTATACATAAACCTGACCAACAGCCCATCAATAGCACTCTGGTGGGTACACCTGTAATATAAGTGATGACATTCTCCTCTTATCTGGTGTCACCATAATGTCCCTTTTGAATGAAAGATTAATGTTTGTCCATTCTCATGTTATCGCTCTTAGGAAGCCCTGGAGTTGTTCTCCACCAATGAGGTGTTTGCGTGTGAAAACAGCACTCTGTACCTCTATCAGGACCCAAACTTCATCCTCATGCTCGGTAACGTTGTTACGTCTTTGTCTTTGTTTGAGAGAGTGAGGGGGACCGAGAGAGCCACAAAGGGAGAGGGATTAATAAATGGAGGGAGGGAGATGGAAGGAGAGAGATGGAAACATGGATCGTCAGAAAGGCAGACAGACATGAGACTCAAAAGGGAGTGAGAGCAAAAGTGAAATCAAGATGGAGACAGAATTCAGGTGATGATCTGGGAATATGCCCACTATACCTCTGGTGTGCAGGTCATAAATGTAGTCATCACTCCCATCATCTCCTCTCCTAGGTCACACCGTGCGCTACCCCTTGAAGCTGGAGTCCAGGAGTACCTCCATGTTACTGGTGTCCTGGAAAGAGAAGATGCAGCCCCCGGCTGCCCCTGTCCCCGTCCACTCTGTGTCCCTATACCACTCTGAGATGAAGGCCTACGCTGCCCTTAGTGTGGACAGTACCCACTCCAACCACTACCGCTTCACAGCCCTGGAATCCTGCAGTTCCTATGCTGCCTGTGTGGAGGTGGCAGGCAGCCACTCGCTTACCTGTCTCTCCACTATCACAGGTACAGTTGGGGTGTATTCATTAGTGCATACTGTAGCAAAACTAATACACTAGTTCCTAGTGAATACACTCTTGGTAGCTCTAGTCGTTGTCACCCTGTGTAATCGCACCAATCTTTCTTAGAGGTTCAAACTGTTATTTACAGGCCTTTTTGATGATATAAAGTATAGATTTTTGAGGAATATAACTTATGTGACCGTCCCATGAGCTCGGTAATGATATGAGCAGCACTGTGTTGTATTGATATTCATGAAGTAATTACTTTGTTACATATTGCTGCATAATTGCTGTTCATATCCAGACCCAGAAGTCCCCAGACATTTCCAGGTGACGACGTGGAACAGCAGCAGTGTCACAGTGTCCTGGGACTGTCCCGACAACCGCAAGTTCTCCTTCTTCCTTGTCACAGTCCTCTACCTCAATGGCACCAACCATGTCCTGGAGGAGAGGTCCTTCAGGCACACACTGGACACCTTTGTGTTCTCTGAATCTGACCTGCCGCCCTGTAGCAGGGTGAAGTTTGGCCTGCAGACGGTGTGCCAGGCGGGCACGGAGGCTCGCCACAGCAGAATGGTCCTCATCAAAGGGAATACTGGTAAGATCCACCTAGTTGATGCTATGCTAGGCTGAGTGTCAATAGCCTTAAGTTTCATCCCCTCGTCTCCTTCCCTTTTATATGCGCAAATTTGAGGAGGTAGGGCCGGTGTTCTGAGGAGGTAGGGCCGGTGTTCTGAGGAGGTAGGGCCGGTGTTCTGAGGAGGTAGGGCCGGTGTTCTGAGGAGGTAGGGCCGGTGTTCTGAGGAGGTAGGGCCGGTGTTTTCACCTATTCTAACAGAGTTCTCTGATCACTGCAAATGAGGGGAAGGAGAAAAGAGGAAATCACTTCTATTGACATGCAGCCAAAGTAAACCCATAACATCTGTTCATCCAAGGCACTGTTTTCAGTCTTGAATTGCCTTTCTCCTACTTTGCTTATGGTGAACACTTTTGGAAATGACTAACGGCCCTCTCTTTAGTCCACTCAGAAATCGAGAACCTGTGGCAGACCTCCTCGGGGCCGGACAACTACACCCTGAGCTGGGTGGTGAGGAACACTTCTTCTATCTCCATGTTCAGGATCTACCACCAGGGGGTGCTCCACTACACCACCCTGCTCACCAGCCACACGGTGGCCAGCCTGCTGCCCTGCAGCCAGTACTTGACTAGAGTAGAGGCGCTGTGTGGAGACAGCGTGGTCATGAGCTCCAAGACTGTACTCACTCGCACAGGTAAACTGGAGCCCAGACCTCAAGGCTCATGTTGAGCGGTTGCGTGATCGATGTTTGGGCAGCTATCATGCTATTTTCGACTAGGTTAGAGATGCATTTAGGGGGGATTGATGGAGAAAATGAATAATGGTAACCTAATAATTGAATCAGCTTGATTGGTGATTAAATAAAGTGCGATCACATGCTTTTATGTACATGCTTTTGTTCCAATCCAACACCTGATTCAACTTTTCAAGTGATTGACGATTAGTTCAGTAGACAGTATGTATGGCAGCAGTACTGGGCTGGAACAAAAACCTGCCCACCCTGTAGAGTCTATGACCAGTATTGAAGACCACTACAGTATTGAAGACCTGTGTCTGCTATGTTGGGCGGGTCTTTGCTTTCTCCTCTCTCTGCTTAGGGGTGAAGTTTCCCCTAGGTACAGATCTAGGATCAGATTCCCTTCCCCCAATCCAACTTTAACCATCAGGGGAAATGCTCAACTGACTCAAGATCAGCGTCTAGGGTCAACTGCACCCTACTCCGTTCTTCTCTCTCCTAGGACCCAGAGGTGTTTCAGAACTGCGCTACCGTCCTGAGGACTCTACGGCGCTGTGGATTGGTGGGACCGGACAGGGCGTGGCCTTTCAGTACCAGCTGTCTTATGACAATGGCTCAACCATCCAGCAAGGCCGGCTGATGGAGCCTTTGCTCCCCCTCCTGGGGCTCATTGAGGGTGCGCGCTATGCCCTGGACGTGTGGGAAGAGTGTGACGGCGAGTGGAGCGCCGACCCGGCCCTGGTGTGTTTCGATGGAGTCAACGTTTCCGGCAACGCCCTCGTGCTGCCGGTGGCGTCCACCCTGAGGCCGAATGAAGACAAAGGTTGGTGTCATCTGGGCTGTGTTCAGTAGGGCACAACGTTGTGGAAATATCATATATACAGTACCAGTCAAAGGTTTGGACACCTACTCATTCAAGGGTTTTTCTTTATTTTTACTATTTTCCACATTGTAGAATAATAGTAAAGACATCAAAACTATGAAATAACACACATGGAATCATGTAGTAACCAAAGTGTTAAACAAAATATATTTTATATTTTTCAATGTAGCCACCCTTTGCCTTAATGACAGCTTTGCGCACTCTTCGCATTCTCTCAACCAACTTCATGAGGTAGTCACATTGGAATGCTTTTCCAACAGTCTTCATACATATGCTGAGCACTTGTTGGCTGCTTTTCCTTCACTCTGCGGTCCAACTCATCCCAAACCACCTAATTTGGGTTATGGTCAGTGATTGTGGACCCAGGTCATCTGATGCAGCACTCCACCACTCTCCTTCTTGGTCAAATAGCCCTTATGTAGGTGTTTTGGGTCATTGCCCTGTTGAAAAACAAATGATAGTCCCACTAAGCGCAAACCAGATGGGAAGGTGTATCACTGCAGAATGCTGTGGTAGCCATGCTGGTTAAGTGTGCCTTGAATTCTAAATAAATAATTGAGTGTCACCAGCAAAGCACCATCACACCACCTACATGCTTCACCTAGTCTGCCTCTCACAAAGACACGGCGGTTGGAACCAAAAATCTCGAATTTGGACTCATCAGAACCAAGGACAGATTTGCACCAGTTTAATGTCCATTGCTCTTGTTTCTTGGCCCAAGCAAGTCTCTTCTTATTTATGGTGTCCTTTAGTAGTGGTTTCTTTGTAGCAATTCAACCATGAAGGCCTGATTCACGCAATCTCCTCTGAACAGTTGATGTCTGTTACTTGAACTCTGAAGCATTTATTTGGGATGCAATTTCTGAGGCTGGTAACTATAATGAACTCTAGGTATTCCTCTCCTGTGGCGGTCCTCGTGAGAGCTAGTTTCATCATAGCACTTGAAGGTTTTTGCGACTGCACTTGAAGAAACTTTCAAAGTTCTTGACATTTTCTGAAATGATTGACCTTCATGTCTTAAAGTAATGATATACTGTGATTTCTCTTTGCTTATTTGAGCTGTTCTTGCCATAATATGGACTTGGTCTTTTACCAAATAGGGCTGTCTATACCAACCCTACATTATCACAACACAAATGATTGGCTCAAACGCATTAAGAAATTCCACTTAAGGCACACCTGTTAATTGATATGCATTCCAGGTGACAACCTCATGAAGCTGGTTAAGAGAATGCCAATTGTGTGTAATGCTGTCATCAAGGCAAAGGGTGGCTACTTTGAAGAATCTAAAATATATTTTGACATGTTTAACACTTGTTTGGTTACTACATGATTCCAGATGTGCTATTTCATAGTGTTGATGTCGTCACTATTATTCTACAATGTAGAAAATAGTAAAAATAAAGAAAAACCCTTGAATGAGTAGGTGTGTCCAAACCTTAGGCATGTGCAAATGTGCCTCTGATGCGTAGAGTAAGGAAGCACGTAATCTCTATTCACGTCATTTCGATCCCGTGTTCCATGACGTTTGTCTACTGAACCTACGCCAGATGTTTATATTGTTGGGTGGGTTTAGGAGAGGAAGAAATTGATGTTTATATTGTTGGGTGGGTTTAGTAGAGGAAGAAATGGATGTTTATATTGTTGGGTGGGTTTAGGAGAGGAATAAATTGATGTTTATATTGTTGGGTGGGTTTAGGAGAGGAATAAATTGATGTTTATATTGTTGGGTGGGTTTAGGAGAGGAATAAATTGATGTTTATATTGTTGGGTGGGTTTAGGAGAGGAATAAATTGATGTTTATATTGTTGGGTGGGTTTAGGAGAGGAATAAATTGATGTTTATATTGTTGGGTGGGTTTAGTAGAGGAATAAATGGATGTTTATATTGTTGGGTGGGTTTAGGAGAGGAAGACATGGATGTTTATATTGTTGGGTGGGTTTAGGAGGGGAATAAATGGATGTTTATATTGTTGGGTGGGTTTAGTAGAGGAATAAATGGATGTTTATATTGTTGGGTGGGTTTAGGAGAGGAAGACATGGATGTTTATATTGTTGGGTGGGTTTAGGAGGGGAATAAATGGATGTTTATATTGTTGGGTGGGTTTAGTAGAGGAATAAATGGATGTTTATATTGGGTGGGTTTAGGAGAGGAAGAAATGGATGTTCCAGGAACAGATGTTATTCTACATGCACTTGATATGATCAGTTAAAGTGTTTTCTTTAAACGAGTGCTTTGTTAATTGTCTTCTCGTGCATTTTTATGCTATTACTTATGAAATTAAACTGCTTTGGCTTATATACTCAGACTTTCCATGTACACAATGTTTATGGCTTTGTTTTGCTGTAGGGTTGATGTTTTGTTTTCTCAGTTCTAGCCTTTATTGTGCCTTGGTTAATGGTGTTGGACCCAAAGACTGAGCCCTGGGCTGAGCTGAAGCGCATCTACGAAAAACTAGTGAGTGTCTTTGGGCACCAAATGGAATAAAACTGACTGAAACCGAGAGGGACTACTTGGACTTGACAAGAAACGTTAACTTAAACATATTACAAAAAATAAAACATTTCTGTCATGTGGTCTTATGAACACAACCCTGGCCTCCCTCTCACTGACATTTATTCATGCCCATAGCTGGAGGAGCTTTTGAAAGAGTACCCAATTAAGACCAGGGTGGAGTTGGTTGCATTCAAGGAGCTGGAAGGCGAATCCAAAACTAAGATTACCTTTCAAGGCTTTGACGCTTCCATAACCGACGTAGACTTACCGCTACCACCTGGCGAGCAGCTGGACCATATCCAGTCCCTCCAGCCGCCCAATATCACAGTCAAGGACGGGATCATCTACTGGGATGGTAAGAGAACCACTAACAGCATCGCATGGAGTATTGTCAGATTTCTTTTAACATTTCATGTCTTTTAAACTTGTGTGATGCGCTCAAACTATAATTCTTGCCTACCTAGGCGGTTACCTGTCCCAAATGTGGGGTTTGTATGTTGCTTGGCACACTATCACTGAAATAATGGAACTCTGTGCATTACACAGAATGCTGCTGCTGTTTTTTTATGCTCCATTGTAAAGTCAGCTTCCCCTTTCCCAATTCTAACCTTAACCATTAGTGGGGGAAATGAGAAACTGACCCAAAAGCAGCGCCTAGGGGTAACTTTACCCTCCCTTTTGGACAGACCCAGATGAGTGTGCGACGCCTGACCTGAACAGGTGTGATGCCAACTCTTTGTGCGTCAACACTCTGAACTCCTATACCTGTGTGTGTCAACATGGCTTCTATGATGTCGGGCCCGCCTTCGTTCCCCCTCCTACCCCTGCCTCACATCCTGTCTGTTATGGTCAGTTAGCTTCTTGTTATCGTGCAATATGTCTGTTGGTGTACCTTTTTTTTTTTTTTTTTTGTATTCAATACTTCACCACCCCTGTTTACTGATGGGTCATGTTCAATAGGGCACACAACAGAAAATGTTTTGTTTTAAACGTGTTGCAATGGAAAACAAGCATTTTTATTGGAGAAGTTCAGGCAGTCCCTCCTTGTTTCAGTCTGGTTTCTTCCGTTCTGTGCCTAATGAATACGACGCTGAATCCTTTTGAGGGTAAAGAAAGTTAATTAATTCCAACAGAAAAAGGGATGTTCACCCAGTGCCTGACGAGATCGATGGCCGGAGGTATCGCCAAAGCCTTCCTGATTGGCTACTTTGGTGGTGACGTGATGGTTGTCTTGAATGAAGGCCGTTGTACCATGGAGGAGAGCGAGACACTCTACCACTTCCACGTGTTGCGTAAACCCTCGCAGTGTGGAACGATACGGCTGGTGAGTGACCATGCATTCAGATATGCAAAGGGATTATAATGGAATCTATATAACCGGTCACACTGGATACCTGCCAAGCACTACTGTAATGTAATTATGCCATTGTGCACAGCACTGCGGATTAAATGGGATTGTATGTTTGTGCATGCTTGTGCGAATGTGTGTGTGTTTACATGCTTGTGTGTGTCCAGGTGAACAGAACACACATCGAGTTCCGGAATACTCTGACAGTGACCTTGAGCAGAGAGAGGACCATCACACGAAGAGATCTCAAGGTTATCTGGAAGTGCATCTACCCCCGGAACTATGTCCGCAACACCCAGATAAACGTAGATCTGGAGTGGTAAGAAAAGATAGATCGGAGTAATTCTGGGGCCAGGAGATGTTTCTGATTAGGTGACCTACAAGGAAAAACTGGTCCTGTAGCCTGGCAAGGCTTGCAAATTGAGGGAATATTACCGGTACCTTTTGTAATGTACAAGTAATCTTTTGATTCATACAATGGATCAGAATCCCCTCTCTACCCCCTCCAGGATCACCTCCCACTCTGTGGTGGAGTACAACTCCTCCCATCAGCTGGGGCTGGCCATGACCATGTACAGCGACAACTCCTTCTCCTACGGCTACAGAGACTCCATCGCCCTCCACCTCAGCGACGTACTCTTCTTCGAGGTGGCCCTCCTGACAAACAACACGTTCGCCTCGGAGGTCCTGCTAGAAGTGATTTCCTGCTGGGCCACAGAGAGCCCGGATCCACAAGACGAAACCAAGGGCTTCTTTCTCCTAGATGGGTGGGTTACTGTACTGGGTAATATTAATTTGTGCACACAAAAAACAAGAGTTTGTTATTGGAGAAGTTCAGGTAGCCTCGCCTGTTTTAGTCAATTTTCTTCTGTTTGATTTCTAGTGATTATGACCCTGGTGTGAAATATGGTATTCTAAACTCTGGGCTGCGTTCAATCGAGCAATATAAAATGTCATGTAGAGGCATTATGTGATGGGGGGGATAGGTTATTAGAGTATAGGGTTCTTTTGTTGAGGTATAAAATATTATTTGTTTTTGGACAAGATGGTACCTCCATGTTTTCAAACATTATCTTCTGTTTCAAACCTACTGGGCATGACCCTGGATTTTCAAGACTTAAAAAAAAGCAGTTTGGGATCATTCCCTATTCTCTTGTCCTCAGCTGCCCTGTTGACAGCACCTTTCATTGGCTCTCTGTGAACGGTGTGTCACAGAGGAGCAGATTCTCCATTCACATGTTCACTATGCCCAAGGAGTTACCCATCTACATGCACTGCCTGGCCCGGATATGCAGTCACGATGAGGACTGTACTACGGTAAATTTCTAACAAGTTCAAGTCTATTTGCCATTATAAATATATTGAAAATCTTAGTAGATAGTTGTTCAGTTTAAAAATGGTAAGAATGATTAGGACATATGTATTAGACCTTACAAATACACATAGAAATGTGTTACAGAGCAGTCATTTTAATTGAAAGTAAGTCTAAGAAGCGGTAGATCTTTCTATATGAGCTATTTCTATGCTTTCTATTTCTAAGTTTAGTTTTTGTGTCTATCTTTTAGTTTTTGTACACCAGCTTCCAACGGCTGAAAATATTTCACAGCGGTTTAGATGGTATAATGATTCTTACACTATACTTACTTGTTTAGTCACAAACTGAAATTAGGCAAACTATTAGCATTTTAGCAACCAGGAAATGGTTGAGATTTCTGCATAGTGCATCTTTTTAAAGCTGATATTCACCTTTGCTCAACAAACATCTGTATTGATCGGACAAACAGTTATGCACATTTATTAGTAATGACTTGGTCATAATTTTTTTAAAACCTATTTTCCTATGATTCTCTGTAGAACTGTACCACCCACAGACTTTCAAAGAGATCAACAGCTAGATGGGATCCATACATCAATGTAGCTGTGGTCGTGTCTGCAGGACCACTGATGGTCACCCCCGAGGCGGCACCAGGGACCAAACTCTCCAACTGTGAGTTGGTGTGATGTGAAACGTTTTGAGCGTTGCCGATATCGTTTTAATCTATACATTTATTTCTGAAACTTCTGTAACATTCTTGAACAGGCCTGTGGTACCTGGGGATGCTCCAAATTATGTCTTGGATACTAATTCAGTTTGTAACAGTGATATGTGAATGCTTCCATGCAGTCGTTACACCTTAACTCGTGTAAAGCACCAGCAGCAATTTTTCAACAAACTGTTACATGCCGATACTTCCATAATTGGAACTTACCAGTGTCTTCTCAACTGCCGTCGTGGAGCATTGGAACTTAGAAAATGCTCAGTTTATAAAATGAAATACATTATTGCTCAATGAGGTGATCTTAACAATGCGTACTCCACCATATTGTCTGTTTCCGATATTCCGGATCGATCAAGACACTTAGGTGTCCACGCCAAAGTGTTTCATGTCATGACCAATTCAGAAATCCAGCGTCAATTCTTTTTTTTTTCTTCACATTTTATTTAACCAGGTAGGCCAGTTGAGAACAAGTTCTCATTTACAACTGCGACCTGGCCAAGATAAAGCAAATCAGTGCGACACAAACAAGTGTTTATTCCATGTGTAAAACATGGAGACATGTCTCCAACTTCAGCGATATTTGCAGTTCGTTCCAGTCATTGGCAGCAGAGAACTAGAAGGAAATGTGGCCAAAGGAGGTGTTGGCTTTGGGGATGGACCAGTGAGATATACCTGCTGGAGCGCGTGCTACGGGTGAGTGTTATGGTGACCAGTGCGCTGAGAAGGCGGAGCTTTACCTAGCAAAGACTTATAGATGACCTGGAGCCAGTGGGTCTAGCGACGGCCAGTGGTGGGTGGTATATGGAGCTTTGATGAAACAGATGGCACTGTGATAGACTGCATCCAGTTTGCTGAGTAGAGTGCTGGAGGCCATTTTGTAAATTACATCCCTTTGACACCCGCCTGTCCCAATCAATGAGAGATGACTAAGATGGTGGTGTATAATTGTTGGGTCGTTCCAGGAAATTTGTCCCTTTTGGGTGTTGTAACTTTTTTCTCACCTGATTTTAACATTCTGTCATAACCCCCCCCCCCCCACATCAAGGTTAAATAATAGGCACTGACTATAGTAATTGTAAGTGTCAATTAAAGTAACAGGGTTGACGATTTCATTTTAAATCACCCCTAAATCCTCTTGTGACGGGGGATGGAAGTTTGTTGTATGCAACAGGGAGGGACAATTGAATGCAAGCTCTACAAAAATAATTTAACTGTTAAAACATTTCTAGCCTGTATATGGCACACGGGGTTATTAACATGTTATGCTCAACCTGCTCAGTTTTCCACCAGAAAGAGTAGAACCAGCTTTTACATTATGATTTGACTAAGATGTGTCTTTTGAAAAAATTATTTAAAATGGATTAGGTTCATCATATTAAAACGTGAGTTCAGTTCACGTAACAGGTTTGACCTTAAAATGAGGGACAAGTTTTTTTCTTAATGTATCTCTAATCGTATGAAATAAATAACTCTTCAGAAATGACTTTGTCAAAGCAGCAAAAATATCTAGGGCTTTACAATGATGGTGAAAACATGGAGAAATGTTGGTCCTAAGTCGGGTAAAAGTATTATTAGAAATCAGATTGAATTACATTTTCCATATTGGTCAATATTAATGGGAACTTCGTCTTTTAAAATCAAATATTGGTGGACAATTTCTACTTAAAATATCAGATGCTAAAGGTATCCTGTTCTCATACTTCATGAAGCAAAAATTTTATTTGATTACGGAGCATTTACTAAATTCCAATGTTTCACCTGCAACTAGAGATGGGAGTTGAGAAGACCCGGAAAGTTCAAGTGGAAAATGTATCAACATTTTAAAGGTTATTAAAAAATAATTCTGCCTTAGGCTAGCTTAAGGCGTGACGGCTGTATGGAAGCATACACATCACCCTTACAGAGTACAGCTATAATTCAATATGTGTCTGTTTCCTTGCAGGGGATGAGGCTTTGACAATGATCTACGTCGTGGGAGGAACCATGGGTGTCTTGATGTTGACGATGCTTGGTGTGAGCGCAACAAAGGCTATAATGAATTATTATGAGAGAGCAAGGCCTCAATAAAAACATGGAACCACATCTCTTTTTCCTTCTGTCCTGAGTATTATCAGGGATTCATTCAATATGTTTTGTACCGATGTCTTCACTAAGTAAATATTGCCAAAATGAACAATTAAAATTAAATGGGGAACCACTACTTTCAAGGTCTCAGGGCAAGTGACGTCACGATTGAAACGCTATTTAGCGCGCACCACCGCTGACTAGCTAGCCGTTTCACATCCGTTACACAAAACTGTATTTAATAATGGAGCATTTTCTATAGGTATTTCAATGCAACTAGCTATAGGAGTTCTGAAGACACCACTGACTTCCGGAATGAGAACGAAGAAAGTATCGCCAGGTTGGTCCAAAATCTGCTGATTATGGCTAAACAGCAGCTAATTAGCTAACCTAGCGAAGTTACCACCTGAACATGAAATACACTGTCATAAATTGTTATTTATATAATATAGTGATAGGGGTGTTATTATAAATTGTTTTTAATTTAACTAAGCAAGTCAGTTAAGAACAAGTTATTTATAACGACGGCCTAGGAACAGTGGGTTAACTGCCTTGTACAGGGGCAGAACGACAGATGTTTACCTTGTCAGCTCGGGGATTCGATCTTTCGGTTACTGGCCCAACGCTCTAGGCTACCTGCCGCTCCAATAATGTAGTGATAGGAACGACAAATCAATATAGCAAATATTGTAAGGATCGAAAAGGTTGTTGCACAATTTTGCAAAGACTCTTACACATTGGGATATAGTTTCAAGAACGCTCTTAGCACGTAATGCAACGCAGCAATTTTTGAACGCAACCCTCATCTTAGTTCCAAACGCAGTTCCGGTCTGTATTTCCGGCATAACAAAAATGGCGTCCTCCACTAACGAAGGAAGCGTGAATGAAACGCGGTCGGGGAAGAAGTCGAAAAAGAATACAAACCAAGGTATTACAACGGTATTGTCTAGTATCAGAAACAAATGTATTATTTCTTAATAGTCCACGTTTCTGGATACATGTATCTGAGCAGAAGCCTGATTTCCCTTGATTTGTGTAGCTCGCGCCCGGCCTCATGCTTATTTATTGTGCTAGTATGAGCACTGCTTGAAGACTGCTACCAATTTGTTCTCAGTGAAAGAACGTTTGTTCTGTGGGAAAACGTGCATGCAATTTACCTACCTAGTTATGAAGCTAACTATAACGTTAGGTGTGTTATATCCTAGCTTCTAATCTTGTATTTTCAGTGGATGAATCTCAACTCTTCGCTGTTCCCGATGGATGGAAGGAGCCAGCATTCACAAAAGATGACAACCCCAAAGGTCTACTGGAGGAGAGCAGTTTCGCCACTCTCTTTCCGAAGTATAGAGAGGCATACCTGAAAGAATGCTGGCCACTGGTGCAAAAAGCATTAGGCGATTCAGTAAGTTAAGCCAATTGAAAGGGAAATATGCAGTTGAAATAATAACAAAGCGTCCATTCTGATACGGGTTTGGTTAAAAGCTGAGGGAAGTTGCTGGAGAAATGTAGCCACTCAAATTCATATTCAGAGCTATGAATGCAAGGATTTAACCATCCATGAGATCAAAGTTATAGCTTTAACAATGTCTCGATGCTATAGTGTCTCCGTTGTTTATTGGGATATAAAATGTATTTTGGACTCTGATGGGCAGTTGAACTAAACCCACGGGGCAGTTATAGGGTCTATTCCAGAGTCAATGGCAATATATAATTAAAACGTTTAAAAAATGATGTAGGAATAGTAGAAAATTTGCAGAATGTCGGCCAAAATCCATCTCGCTCCATCATCTCACACTGCCGGGCAGTGTGCTTCCTCTGATCACCATCCTAGGTGGCAACACATACATTATAAGTGATTTCAATGAGTCTCCATTCTGATTGTTTTATACTGTTCAATTCAACTTCAACCAAAACAAATTTCAGCACTTATCATTTCTGCATTTCCTGCACTCAATTGCAGTGGTGGAAAAAGTACCCAATTGTCATACTTGAGTAAAAGTATAGATGCGTTAATAGAAAGTGACTCGAGTGAAAGTGTCACCCAGTAAAATATTACTTGAGTAAAAGTCTAAAAGTATTTGGTTTTAAATATACTTAAGTATCAAAAGGAAATGTAATTGATATAATGAACTTAATTATCAAAACCAGATGGCACCATTTTCTTGTTTAAAAAAAATGTATGGATAGCCAGGGGCTCCAACACTCAGACATAATTTACAAACAAAGCATTTGTGTTTAGTGAGTCCTCAAGATCCGAGGCAGTGGATGACCAGGGATGTTCTCTTGAAAAGTGTGTGAATTGGACCATTTTTCTGTCCTGCTAAGCATTCAAAATGTAACGAGTACTTTTAGGTGTCAGGGATAATGTATGGAGTAAAAAGTACAGTATTTTGTTTAGGAATGTATTAAAGTAAATGTTGTCAAATTAAAAATAGTAAAGGACAGATACCAAAAAACTACTTAAGTAGTACTTGAAAGTATGTTTTACTTAAGTAGTACTTGAAAGTATGTTTTACTTAAGTACTTTACACCACTGCTCAATTGATAATTTCCACACTGCCACATAGGGCTGCACGATATGGGCAAATAATCTAAGATGTATTTTTAACCAAATGTTGCAATTGCGATGTGACTTGCGAATTAGAGCAAAACTGTTGGAATCATGGAAATATAATGACTATTCTAATTCTATAGTTAGATTATAATAGTGGGCACTTTGAATACAGTGTTTGAGATGACAACGAATTAAAATGCCCGGGAGGAGTTATTGTGATCGGGTAGGAACTAAATTGTTAGTAAGTGTTTCCTAGGGGACCCCAAAGCTTTGGCTACATTTCATGTGTTCTCTTAGCTACTTGATGTAGCAAACATATTCTTGCTTTGCATATTCCTCTTTGATTTAGAAGATAATGTTGCACAAACAACATGCTGATTTAGGTCTACACCATCACTGGTATTATCAGGCTGTGTTAGGTAGCTACGTTTGCTCATACTCAGTGTCTTTATTAGCTAGCTATTAGCATTAGGGCTAACAATTACTGTCTCTCAAGATTTAGGGCAACTTGCTAAGAAAAGACAGACTATCTGTTTGCTGATGTAAGAAACACAAACTAATAGTGTCATTATAGAACACTAGTGGATTATTATTAAGAAGCAAAGTGAAAAGCATTGTTGTCATCAACATTGATACATTGACCATGCAGACTGAAGGCAAGTGTCTCGTGGTTGAGGAACATCAAATGCGCTCCTTGTGTGGAAAATGGCACGGAGAGAAAGTGGAGCGAGATGACTCAAGTAGCGAAGTGAATTATAAAAATTGACATTACACATGGTGTATCACATTTAACAAACCAAACATTCGGTATAGAAGGTAAAGTAAAACCCCAAACCGGTCCCTGCATCAATACCAGTATATCATGAAATATGGTATACCGCCCAGCCCTAGTAGCAGCGCCAACCGGATGCTTTACATTTACACATCCGGTGAAATATCTGGCTCATTAATCTGTCTGTAGTGTCACTGTCTGGACCAGCACCTATGTTATTGTTTTTGTTTTGTGTATGAAACAGAGGAGAGGTGTGTCGAGCGGTGGTAAGAAATGGCAGTACGTATTCTGCTGTTCTATAGCATGTGCAACACAGGAGGTTGGTGGCACCTTCATTGGGGAGAATGGGCTTGTGGTAATGGTTGGATTGGAGTAGTATCAAACACATGGTTTCCATGTGTGATGCCATTCACTCTGTTCCAGCCATTATGAGCTGTCCTCCCATCAGCAGCCTCCACTGGACTGTGCAATTATGTCTCAGGGGGACATTTTTGTTTGCAGTAAGATCACAATGTGTTGTAAGATCACAATGTGTTGTAAGATCACAATGTGTTGTAAGATCACAATGTGACGAGGTAGTTTCACCATTAAGGGTTCCAGCTTTAAGAATAATGTTACATGTTGACAAGAGTTGATCCATTCTTATCAGCCCGTGTATAGGTGTCTGTGAACATGCAGATATGTAGCCATGTGAGGATGAATGATCCTCTCCTAGATTTAGGCACACGGCCTTTAAATTGTCCAAAACATTGATGTTCTTTTCTTCCTCATCAACAGCACATCAAGGCCACCCTGGATTTGATCGAGGGCAGCATCACGGTTTGCACCACCAAAAAGACCTTTGACCCATATGCCGTTGTGAGGGCACGGGACCTCATCAAGCTGTTGGCCAGAAGTGTGCCTTTTGAGCAGGTAGGCATGCTCTCTTGTTCATCAATTCATAGTTGAACTTCCAACAATGATCCTGATAATGTGGAAGAATAGTCAAAACTCTATACTTACCCCAAAGAAAGAAACCAGTACAAGCATCTTCATTTGGTTGATGTTTTCTTCTGTCTTCCACCTTTAGGCCGTGCGTATTTTGGAGGATGACATGGCGTGTGACATCATCAAAATTGGCACGCTGGTCAGAACCAGAGAACGGTTTGTGAAGAGGAGGCAGAGACTCATCGGACCTAAAGGATCTACACTCAAGGTGCGTCTTGTTCAACCATGCAGCCAGGGAGAGCGTTCAATGGGATACATAGTAGTTTTGTGTTTAGATGTTAGCATCACTAGGTGGCAGCATAGTGTTATTAACACCTCCCAACGTTTCAGAATCAGTCAGCTCATCAAATCAAAGTTTATTTGTCATATGCACAGGGTGTATACATTTACTTGCAAGCTCTCCTCTCAACAGTGCTACAACAAAAATATTGAATTCAAATAAGTAGAAGAAAAAATGAGGACAGTATATAGCTGGAGAGAATGTGCAAAATAAATCTAAAAGTAAAAGCACCTATTCAAAGTAAGTGTATTTACTCTTGTAGGGGATATGGAGAGGGAAATTATTCTGTGCAGTAAGAAGCACTGTGCAGTAAGAAGTTTAAAGTGTTGTTGGTCTTCTGTACAGGATACACATGGTAAACAGCACAGGATACACATGGTAAACAGCACAGGATACACATGGTAAACAGCATCCAATGAAATGCTTACTTGCAGGTTCCTTCACGACAGTGCAACAACAATAATAAAAGATCAGAATACAAACAATGTAAATGGCTCAGTAGAATAGAATAAACAATTTAGCATAAGTATAATACAGGAAGGCCCAATTTATAGTCAAATATTTACACATGTATCAGAGAAAGGGGGGATTGGAGGGCAAGTGTTTCAATTGTGCAGTAGTAAAAAAGTCTGGTATCAGCATGTATGTCTGTGCTAAGGTGCGGAGAGGCAGTAGTAGCGGTACTGTTGGCGGTCGTAGTAGCGGTACTGTCGGCGGATGGAGATTGCTCTCCGTGGAACACATTCAACCTCCCTCTTACAGGCATTTATCTAACCTGTTTCCCCCTCAGGCATTGGAGCTGCTCACCAATTGCTACGTCATGGTGCAGGGGAACACTGTGTCAGCCCTGGGACCCTTCAACGGCCTCAAAGAGGTAAGCGCTGATTTCCTCAATCAGGACCATGTTCAGTAGGGTACACCATAGCAAAACATTTTGTGAGGCAAATATGTGTTTTTAGGTAGTACCTCTCCATTTCATTACGTTTCTAAATGCTTTTTCCCTACTGAGCACTATGCTGCTCTCTCTCTTAACCACACACTGGAACCACTGAAATAAGCCTGTTGAATTCATCAGGTGCCCATTTCTGCTATGGCAACAAATAATTTATTGAATTGGCTTAGGCCCACCTCTCCATAGGGAGATTAGGCCGTACAAATTTTTCAATTGATGGTAATAAATCCCTTTCAGATGCATACTATCACTATTGCCTCGGAAGCTAAGCAGGGTTGTTCCTGGTCGGTCCCTGGATGGGAGACCAGATTCTGCTGGAAGTGGTGTTGGAAGGCCAGTAGGAGGCACTCTTTTCTCTGGTTTACATTTTTTTTTATCCCAATGCCCCAGGGCAGTGATTGGGGACATTGCCCTGTGTAGGGTGCAGTCTTTTGGATTGGGACATAAAACGGGTGTCCTGACTCTCTGTGGACACTAAAGATCCCATGGCAGTTATCATAAGAGTAAGGGTGAACCCCGGTGTCCTGGCTAAATTCCCAATCTGGCACTCATACTATCATGGCCACCTAATCATCCCCAGCCTCCAATTGACTAATGTCTCTCCCCTGTTACTATTCCGCTGGTTGTTGCTGTAAATGAGAATGTGGCCCAGCGTTGTCCGGGTTAGGGGAGGGTTTCCTTTTCCTGTCGCGCTCTAGTGACTCCTTGTGGCGGGCCAGGCGCTGCAAGCTGACCCCGGTCGCCAGCTGTACTGTGTTTCTTCTGACACATTGGTGCGGCTGGCTTCCGGGTTAAACGAGCAGTGTGTCAAGAAGCAGTGCGGCTTGGCAGGGTCGTGTTTCGTAGGATGCATGGCTCTCGACCTTCGCCTCTCCCATAGGGGAGTTGCAGCGATGGGACAAGACTAACTACCAATTTAATATCACGAAATTGGGGGGGGGGGGGGGGGAGTATATTAAACTTCCCTGGAGTGAGCAATAATTGTTTTTTGTGCTTTGAGTGACTCAATTATTATCTGCTAAAATATTATTTTTTCGTATGTAGGTACGGAAGGTGGTGTTGGATACCATGAAGAACATCCACCCCATCTACAACATCAAGGTAATTGATACCTTTCTCCTCCACATCCAATGAGGAGGAGAAAGGTGGTCTATGTGGTACTTTGTCATGGTTCGTGGTAAACTTAAAGCAACCGACACTGTTCTATGTAAGAGGATGTGGGGTTTTTGTTGACGCCACAGAGGAAGTCCAAAACAAACTGGAGTCCTTTAGAATAGATGACTTGAACTTACCATGATCCCAAAAGGGGAAGTTTGAAGTTCCTTGACAGCTGAGAACAACATGCTCCAGACTGACTTATTCTATCTGTCATAACTTATTTTCAAGTTTTTTATCGTGTTTGGACAGTTTACAAATTCCTTTATTCCGATTGGCTCTCGTACACGAGGTTGTCAACAATAACCAAAATCTTAGCAAAACAAAACTGTTTTTTTTATATGGTCAGGGAGGAAGTCATACTTAAACTATTTTAGGCGTTTCTAAGCAGTCAAAGAAATGAAAAATGTGAGGTGTTGCTTCTTTAATGCTGTGGCTCAAGGGATTTAAAGGAGCAATCCTTTAAATCCTATGAGGGATGGGCCTTTGAGAAATGTAACCACTCAAATTCATAGACGGCTATGGATGCAAGGACTGATCCAAGATGTCAAAATTATAGTTTAAAGATGTTTGTTGAAGCTACACCGTGTTTGTTTACAATGATATTGTTTACAAACAATCTTATATTTTGGGTTCTGCCGAATTATACTCTTCACGAATCAATGGGTGTGTATGACAAGAAGAAAAAGAACAAGGTATATATATATATATATATATATATATATATATATATTTATATTTATATTTAAAAGTACAAAAATGGATGTAGCAATTGCAGATTGCCCCTTTTTAATGAAGGAACTGGCTTGAACTACTGCATCATTTCTGGAGCTTTGCCATGTAGTTACCAGCATGTCGTCTGACTTCAACCGCCCTCCGTTTCAATAATCCAAGTTAATCCAAGTTAATTCTTCCAACACGTTTCTCCCTCTTTCCTCTTGCGACCGTTCGATTGGGTTTCGGCCGCAGACGCTCATGATCAAGCGCGAGCTGTCCAAGGACCCCGAGCTGCGGCTGCAGAGCTGGGAACGATTCCTACCCAACTTCCGACACAAGAACCTGACCAAGCGCAAGGAGCCTAAGAAAAAGACGACAAAGAAGGAGTACACGCCTTTCCCCCCGCAGCAGCCTGAGAGCCAGGTTAGTGGGTCAGAACCGCCTCCCCCCGCAGCAGCCTGAGAGCCAGGTTAGTGGGTCAGAACCGCCTCCCCCCTGCAGCAGCCTGAGAGCCAGGTTAGTGGGTCAGAACCGCCTCCCCCCGCAGCAGCCTGAGAGCCAGGTTAGTGGGTCAGAACTGCCTCCCCCCGCAGCAGCCTGAGAGCCAGGTTAGTGGGTCAGAACCGCCTCCCCCCGCAGCAGCCTGAGAGCCAGGTTAGTGGGTCAGAACCGCCTCCCCCCGCAGCAGCCTGAGAGCCAGGTTAGTGGGTCAGAACCGCCTCCCCCCGCAGCAGTCTGAGAGCCAGGTTAGTGGGTCAGAACCGCCTCCCCCCGCAGCAGCCTGAGAGCCAGGTTAGTGGATCAGAACCGCCTCCCCCCGCAGCAGCCTGAGAGCCAGGTTAGTGGGTCAGAACCGCCTCCCCCCTCAGCAGCCTGAGAGCCAGGTTAGTGGGTCAGAACCGCCTCCCCCCGCAGCAGCCTGAGAGCCAGGTTAGTGGGTCAGAACCGCCTCCCCCCTGCAGCAGCCTGAGAGCCAGGTTAGTGGGTCAGAACCGCCTCCCCCCTGCAGCAGCCTGAGAGCCAGGTTAGTGGGTCAGAACCACCTCCCCCCTCAGCAGCCTGAGAGCCAGGTTAGTGGGTCAGAACCGCCTCCCCCCGCAGCAGCCTGAGAGCCAGGTTAGTGGGTCAGAACCGCCTCCCCCCTCAGCAGCCTGAGAGCCAGGTTAGTGGGTCAGAACCGCCTCCCCCCGCAGCAGCCTGAGAGCCAGGTTAGTGGGTCAGAACCGCCTCCCCCCTGCAGCAGCCTGAGAGCCAGGTTAGTGGGTCAGAACCGCCTCCCCCCTGCAGCAGCCTGAGAGCCAGGTTAGTGGGTCAGAACCGCCTCCCCCCTCAGCAGCCTGAGAGCCAGGTTAGTGGGTCAGAACCGCCTCCCCCCTCAGCAGCCTGAGAGCCAGGTTAGTGGGTCAGAACCGCCTCCCCCCTGCAGCAGCCTGAGAGACAGGTTAGTGGGTCAGAACCGCCTCCCACCTGCAGCAGCCTGAGAGACAGGTTAGTGGGTCAGAACCGCCTCCCCCCTGCAGCAGCCTGAGAGACAGGTTAGTGGGTCAGAACCGCCTCCCCCCTCAGCAGCCTGAGAGCCAGGTTAGTGGGTCAGAACCGCCTCCCCCCGCAGCAGCCTGAGAGCCAGGTTAGTGGGTCAGAACCGCCACACAGGCATGATATATTTATTTGTATCGGTTCCTGTGTCATACATGTCAGCCCAGTATACTAATCTTCATGTAGATGGCACGTCAAACGTAGCATACAAAGTGCAAGCACAGTACAATAAAAAATATATATTTTTAAAGTTCAGTTTCAAGATAACACAGGACATTGACAAGTCCTCTTCCACATACTGTAACAGGGGTGTGTAATAACTTTGACTCCAGGCCCACATTGGGATTTCAAAATTCAGCGGAGGGCACAGATTTTTTTAAAACTGATTTGTAAGTCAAAAGCAATTTGCGAGCTGAAAAAAGGCAACTTAAAAAAAAAGTCCATTATTTCAAAAGAGTCCATTATTTCTGCGTAATTTCTATTTAGTTTTAGAAGTTCAAGAGTGGCCTGGAAATTATTACTCCAAGCCTGGAAATTATTACTCCAGACCACTCTTGAACGTCTTATGAATATATTTTAAACTGCCCCTTTTCCGGCCCGCAAATTGCTTAGAGTTCCCAATCTTCTTTTTTAATCATCCTTGTACTATAACATACAACAGCCATAGAGCCTAACATCAACAGATGACTTGGTCTATAACTACTTGATATAACCCATCCATCACTAAACCTATCACTAAGCTTGTTCATACCCATGTTCCTGGATTCACTGTTTTGTTGTGTTTCCTGGTTGTCTAGATTGACAAGGAACTGGCAACGGGAGAGTTCTTTCTTCGAGAGAGTGTTAAGAAGAGGAAGAAGATGGAAGAGATAAAGGTAACCATGGATATCACTTGGCTGTTATCACGTAGCTGTTACTTGACACAGCTTTGTCCTTAGGTGTCGCAACCATCACTGGACTTGATAGCTATGCACCAGTTACTGTTTGTATAGCATTGCATGAGAAACGAATGACCTTCAAAAGACACAACCATCACGGGACTTGATAGCTATGCACCAGTTACTGTTTGTATAGCATTGCATGAGAAACGAATGACCTTCTAAAGACACAACCATCACGGGACTTGATAGCTATGCACCAGTTACTGTTTGTATAGCATTGCATGAGAAACGAATGACCTTCAAAAGACACACAACAGGATTTACTGTGCCAAATCCATTTGTCCTATGCCTGATTGTGTCTGTGTTTCCAAGGTGAAACAAGCCGAGGTGTTGTCTAAGAGGCAAGAGGAGCGAAACAGGGCCTTTATTCCTCCTAAGGAGAAACCTGTTATGAAGAAGACCAACAAAGGTACAGTGAATCATTTGAA